>NW_028143004.1:0-605266 GCF_977018435.1 Lepisma saccharinum | reverse complement strand
CATGTCCAGGCCCGGAATTCGAAACCCGCGACCCATGGCGTCGTAGCGCGATGTGCTAACCACTCCGCCACTGGGGTCGGCTAATTGAATAAAAGTAATGGCATCTGTATGATAGTATAATAGCTGCGGTTGCTAAGCTAGCGTCTCATTACTATGCGAGAGACTCGGTCCGATCTCCGGCGGGGAAACCGGGATTTTATCCACCTGTTCAAGCGGCTCCGGCACACACCCAGCGTCGTATAAAGTGGGTATCTGTAGGAAACTCTGTGGAGTAAAGGCGGATAGGGGTGTGGTGCTGATCACATCAGCCCCACCTTCGGCCATGATCAAGAAAGTGTGGGGTCCTAACTCCACACCCTGTATACGCCTTCATGGCGTTGTGCAAAGCACAGGGGAACACTTTATATTTTGTGTTAGTAATAAAACGAAGGTTGGGGGGATGTTTTAAGACAGGGGGTAAAGAGTGGAATTTTATACAGGGGGGAAAAAGAGTGGAATTTTATGAAGGTTTTTAAATGAGTTTCGGAGTGTGCGAATTAACGGGGGTGGTGAGGATGCCGGGGATTTCTCCGCCGCAATAAATTTTATACCCTGCAAAAGAAAGTTGTTATTATCCATGCCAGGGTGTTTTTTATCCTTCTAAATGAAAATGGAATTGAAAGAATATATGTAGTATTCCTTGTCCAATATATAACGTTATATAGCCCCAATCCCACTGACTCACTGACATAAATGTTCTCCATGAAGGAAGCCCCGGAGGCAAAAAATGCCCGATTACGACCACCCATGAAATCGTCCCAAAAGGCCGAGAAAATTAAGAAATCGCTCAATCGGCCCTTCCTTAAGGGTGAAAATGCCCTTTTTTCACGTCCTTAGCAACCGTTGCCACGGGCATTTTTTGCAGCACACATTGTTTCCTTCAATTCTTAATTGTCGAGATACATTATATTTCTCACAGATCTACAACACACAGATGAATCAACTCCTGGCTTTGAAAAAGTGGCTCAAACAAGGTTGGCGTCTACACAAGAAGAAGTTTCAGCCCAGACACAATTACGTATGCATTGTTATACTCAATGCGAGAATATCTACATCGCGCTTGTTTTAACTAAATGTTTAGGAGTATAATAACACAATACTTTATAGTTTGCCGTGCCTGATGTTGTCCAAGGAAACGGTCGTTGTTAGAGAACTTAAAAGAAAGTTTATTTTTACTCCAAAAACTACTGTAAGGGAATTATGCTAGACTTTTCAAATTTCAAAATACGAGCGTCAGAATTTATTACAGATGCAAGGTAGGAATTTGAGGGGAATGAAGGAAAACAATTATTATCCAATTACCTTTAAAAATGTGAAAATGACAAAAGACGTAAATATTGCATTTTCAATTTAGTGTCGCTAATGAATTCGTTTATGCAAAACATCCAACTAATTATCTTGAAACGGCTATTACTTACTCATTTTATTATTAAGAAATTAAACAATACAATTTTGAATATTTGTACCTTATTAGAGCCCATACACACATAAAGTTACTTTCTAAACTTTTCAAATTAGCGAACATATACACTTGTTCCCTTCATCCAATACAACATGCAGACATTTTGCCCCATCTACTAGCATAATAAGATTACGCCCACAACGTGGCCGAAGGTCACGCATGTGAGCGTACAAGACGTGGCCAAAGGCCACGTCGAAAGTACTCTAGTCTTAGCTATATAACAGACACGATTGAAAAATCATTTGTCCATTAATGGTCCAGTCATAAGATTTTTCTGGCCAAAAGTATGTAGCTTTGTGGATTAAGGAAGGACACCATTCTGAAACTGACAACCTCACCGTGCCGAGACAACAGAAGGCTGTTTTCCACTCAAGTTTTCATGGCATAGTCCTGATATTTTACACGTATTAAAGTGTTCACAAGAAACTTGTAGGTAGGTAAGACTGGCATTAAGTATGAACTTGGCATTATAAATTTGGTCACGTTTTCGGTGTTACTAATTCGATAGCTTTCTTCGTGTATGAGTTTGGGTTTACTTAGAATCAGGAGCGCTGCCAGGATCCACTGCAGCACCCTTGTTCAAAACCCATGATGAAAACCCATGATGAACCATTGCCTCCCCGATGGCGCAGTGGTAGCGTCCTCTCCTTGTAATCGATACCCGGTGGAGGCACAAGTGGTTCGGATCCCACTTTAAACTGTAGGTCCAGTCCCAATTAGCCTTACTGTGCATAAAGTGGACTTAAAACAACAAATCAACCAACCAACCATGATGAACCGAACTCTTATTGTTACGAATACGAACCCATATATTACATTATTACTTGTTAAACCATGTCATATTCAGCGTAGAACACTTTCGAAGTGAGACATACAACAGGTAAGCAAGCCATTAATCCTAATGTGACATTAAAGCCACATTTACTTTAGTGTTGGCAGCGGTCTCTACAAAGATCAGCAACTGTTGTGCTTCTTTCGTCATTATTGTTTTAAGAATTGTTTCCACTTATGTCAATTCAGCTTCTGGCCCTTGTGTGTTTTTCATAATTAATTAACTACTACAGCTTATCATTATTTTGAAATTCGAACAAAGTGAGGTAGTTATATTTTTTGTTTCGCTTACTTACCATGCGAGAGACCCGGGTTCGATCCCCGGGGAGGGAGAAACGTGATTTTTTTCCACCTGTTCAAACCGCTAATGCGCCCACCCAGCGTCGTACAAAGTGGGTACCTGGAGGAAACTCTGGAGGGTAAAGGCGGCCAGGGGTGTGATGCTGATCAGTATCACATCACCCCCACCTTCGACCGTGACCAAGAAAGTGTGGGACTCTAACCCCACACCCCCTATACGCCTTCGTGGCGTGGTGCATAGCACAGGGGTGCACTTTACATTTTTTGTTCCTTTTTTTATATCTTGAAGAATGTCGTGAGAAATGAATATTGTGCAATTTCATACCCTAAAACAATTTTCCCTCCCGTATAGAAAATGTCAAAATTCAAGGTATCACAGTTCATTTTTCGTGAAAGTGAAGCATGGTAAGTTCGGAGTACTATATCTTTTGGAAAGCAACAACAACCTGAACTTCTATTTTGATATAGTACATACATTCAAGCGTTTTGATGGGGCATTGTTGCTTTCCATTGTTATGTGGCAACAAAGAGAGTCCAAAATACAGTTTTTGACTGATTTCGGCCCTTAATATCTTGGTTAAGCAACACTACCCAAAATTTTGTTTACTAGACATAGAAGCTTACTATTAGAACAAGATTCCTGAAATAGTAAATTACTTCGATATTGACGCTGTTAGCAGATATAACCCTTTAAATACAAAAGATTTGCAAAATCGGAAACTTTAGAATTAGAGTTATCTCAAAACAGCAAAAGGGAAGGAGAAAACTCGGTATAACATCTTGTAGCTGAATGTATGTACTAACACATGAGAATGAAAAGTCAATATGGTCTTCTCCCATTTTTGAGAAAATGTTTTTCAAAATGTTAAGAAATAAATGTCAATGTAAATTATCACACTTCCTCCCATATCGGAAAGAGGAACTGCCCTTTCTCCTCTCCCTCTTTGTTCCAAATGGAACAGTTCGTGTCTGGGACAGTTTTTCTTTCTTTGATGGGTAGCGTAGTATTAATGCCACCTCTTTCTAATCAACGGGTCCCGGATTTGATGCAAGGTGGAGGTACAAGTTGTTCGGATTCCACTTTAAAGTGCAAGTCACCAGTCTCGATAAGCCTTTATGTGCATAAAGAGGGTTTAAAAACTAAACTCTACCTAACTCTACATACAGTGGCGTACCAAGAACTCTGAAATGGGGGAGGGGGACATGTGCATTTTTTAATAGTCAGCCATCATTTTGCCACCTTTTCCTGCCTTTGACATTCTTTTTACTGGGCAAAAGGGGGCTATGATATCCTCCACCAACCATTTTTGGCACGCCACTGTATATATATTTTTTGGAATTTATGCGATAAGAGTATGTTTGTAAAAGATTCTGTATTATTGTACCAAACAAAAGAGAACTTTCTTGTAAAAGTCTGTACTTGTAACACTATACTGTGTGCGAGATTCCCAAAATAAACCAATTTCAATTCACGGAAGGCCTTGAAGCGGACCTTCGTGGCGGAGTGGTTACCACAATACGTTACGACACCAGGGGTCCCGGGCAAGAATTACGCTCTGGTCCTTGTGATGATTTATCATTGTGAGTGTATCTTCATCAATTTCATAAAATCATCACTCATACTCATTCTCGCGATTAGCCAAAAGTGGAAAAACGTTGTAAAATAGCCTATTATCAAGCAATCAATCTCAAATAGGCCTAGGAAAAACAGGGTTAGGATATTTCTATCATCTTATTGTTACTGCAAATAATGGTCATGGCCATTTTTGCAAAGAAATGTTAAACATCTGACACATATTTATATTTTCGAGTGCTTTACCTTGCAAGTATGATGGCGTACTCCAGATGTGCTTGGCTTTCTTTGGATTCTGGTGTGGACAAGCCATCAAAAAGTGATCCGTTCTCCCGTCTGACAGAATTCGATCTTGCAATCGTGTTATTTTTATTCACCATTCAACTATTGACTCACTGTGACTCTTAAATACCAGAGAACGCAGATTAACCCGGGATCCCTCGATTACAACGGGATGCACGCACTTTACACTTTAGAAATGCCAGAAAGTTAGTTAATATCTTCTAATTACTTTCACTTTCAAAACTTAAAGTTCAACTCATCTCGACTTCTGTGGTATAAAAGGCAGAGGCATTTGTGTCAAGAAGTGTAACTCAAATGGTAATGTGGGTCCGAGGGACGCCAAGACAATTTAGACTCACTGTAGCTCATTAAATTTCACTCGGGTCTGTCAGAACCCATGTTAACTTTTAAAGTCTAAGAAAACGGACTCATTTTTTGAAATAATCCGTTGTAATTACACGAGTTAAGCTTAACGCCTAATGAGAAGCTTGTAAACGGCAGCAGAACGCAACAGACGCGTTTCCGGCGTGTCAGTGGGCGTGAGTCTTTAAGATAACCTGCAGACTTCTGGTACGGAAATTCCCGCTTCGGTTCCGCGTGTTTCCCTGTAGTGGGCGTTCCACCATTTGATTTCAATAGAAGCAGACAACAGAAGATCTGTTTCCGCGTCTCAGTGGACGTTAACTATATGTTTCTCCGTGACTTTCCACCGTCACTTGAGACAAACGCTTCTCATTTTCTTATCACTTTCTCCATCACTCTCTTAGTTTGCCGCCACGGTTAACCACCTGGTACACATTATCAATTTAAGTTGAATGCATTGAGCAAGGAAGAAGCAAACTGCTACATGTGAAACTTGTTTGAATTGTGTTACATCATAATTTAGCATCGACATTCACTTGTTCGAGAAGTTGTTTAATGTAAAATTGTAAGTTGAGACATCTTGGAAATAGGGTCATTAAGTTGGCTATTAAATAGTTGTTGTTATGAATCCTCATGATAATATTTAATTCGGCTTCCTCGATGGCGCAGTGGTAGGGTCGTTGTCTTGTAATCAAGGGGTCCCTGGTTCGATACCCGGTGGAGGCACACACAGTGGTGCGGGTCACACTTTTCAGCTGTAGGTTCAATTCCGATTAGCCTTATTGTGCATAAAGTGGACTTAAAACACCAAATCAACCATAATAATTAATTCATGAAGTATTTACACGTGTGCATAATTGAACCTCTACGTACACACAACAAGTGATTCTGGTTGCCATCAACTTCATTGCTAGTTGATACTTCACACCTACACATCAGCTAAGTTAGAGTAAGGATATCCTTTTCCCTGACGTAATCAGTCCCAAACACTCCTATCAAAAAGAGAGCGCTTACATCATAGGTGACAGGTCAGCAGTTCACGTTTCGCTGCACACACTCACGCGACCCTGAATCTGTCGACCTTGACTTTATTTGTCGACATTAACTGATCAGCAACGAAAGATCGCGAATGCAGCTCACCTGTCGCCACTTTCATTCCAATGGGTTTCTTTCTGAGTTCGATCCACGTACAATTTTTTCAGGTGTTTTGAATTCAGATATTTAATACCAGTAATGCATCCAACGAGTTCCTTTTTTCCAATCACAATTACATTGTCAATAATGAAATATGTAATCATCCCCGCAGCTAGATATTCTGGCACCTTACCCACGGTTACCCTCCCCCGAGCGCCGGCATTTTGCGTGCGTTCTTCGATATTTTCTTCTTATGAGATGGTTTGTGATATTAACATAAAAGGCCGTCCCCAAGATTTTTTCCTCAGGGGGAGCAGCAGTGCTCAAAGTGAGGAAACATACAGTAATGCTATCCTCAGTTAAGATAATTCTCACAAAGCACCCACTACAGGGATAATTTACATAGGCATTCCTCCACCTTCAGCATTTCTCAGAATTGCTCCATACAACTACAAGCATCCCCAAACTGGGCAAAGCATTTTTATTTCGAGCACTAAGGGGCAGGGTAAGATTTCATATCTTGCCCGTCAGTCATACAAAATCACCTTTACATTTATTATTATTATTATTATTATTATTATTATTATTGTCGTTGTTTTACAAATCATAAAATTTAAATTGAATTGAAAATACGGTGGTGTTGTTGCTAAGTTCAGACTTGAGTCCAATATTTAGATAGAAACTGGTTTCGACTTGCTTCCTTTCCATACACATCTATCAATTTTTTTATGAACAGTTCAGCGTCTATTTGTATTTCTTCACGATGCTCATGTCGGAGACTAGGGCCTACCCTATGGCTTAGTGGTAATGGCATGTCCTTGTAATGAAGGTGATTCGGGTTCGGTAGTCAGCGTAGGCACACAATGCTTCGGATCCCACTAAAAACTGTCGGTCAAGTTCCGATTAGCCTATCTGTTCATAAAGTGGGCTTAAAACAAAAACTCAAATATTAGAGACCACCAACTCTGGGTCTTGAAGACACACCTTGTCCATGTTTTCACGCAACAATTTCACTATTGAAATTATATTAAGTGTTCCCAGACATCTCAGGTAGTGCTCCCCTGCTCCCCTGCGATCCTCCCTCCCTTCCCCAATTGGTACGGGACGGGATCGAGACGGTAAGGAAAACTATTCCACATTCAGGACAGAAAATTTCACGTATTTCCAAACCAAATCAGGAAATTTTAGGGATGGGCAATGTTCAGAATTTCCAGACACTCCTGAAATTATTGAGTTCGACGAACATTTTGTCCCCAAATATATTCTTTTTGGGATTGTGATGCCATTTCTAGATTTCCCTTACTTGCAGTAAAGAACACTCTGATATATCCCGAATTCTTACATCGCGATCATTTCAAATTCCTAACCTATCGGAAATCCCGAAAGAAGGGAAATCATTTCCCGAAGTTTGGACCGGGACAGGATTTCTGGATCCCGCAAACTGTAGCCTGCTTTCCGTTGGGTTACCAGACGTTTCTCTTGATAAGTTAAAAAATCATTTTGCGGCTGGTAGTATGTCAGAGGTCCCATTTTCGAACCCTCGTCATTGTGTTTGTTCAATCACCATGTTCCTGAGTTCGTCAGTCATCCCCGTCATTATAATTAAACCGTAACGTCGAATGACGTGGAATTTAATAAACAAACAGCGTATCCGACGCAGAGGCCGGCCGATTAATGTCTGTGCATAAATTGGACTTGAAACTAGGAATCGACGTTATCGTAAATTTGATATCCCGATATATTGTCAATAAAATATAGTCACAGAGGATACGATACGATATTTGTCGGTATCGTCTACCTCTCGAACTATATATATCGCAAAAATATCGTGACGTAATATCGTGTAGTTGATATCGTCTGGACAATAGTATTTTCAAAATTGCGGTATTATCGTCTGGGCGATATGTCGCCAAACACTACTTGAAACAATTAAAATGTCGGTTCTGCTAACCGAAGGCTCGATGTTCTGATCACGTTGTTGTTTTTTTTTGTCAGAATATGTGTTACTTGCACCACTAGCACGCGCGGTTTCAACACAGAAAGCAATGTCATAAAAGCGGCCTCTTTTGAATGTTCGTAGTGCCGAATGGACGAACCGAAGACAAAAATGGCATTTGCATTAAAAAAAAATCATTGTAACCTGCTTTCGACTCGATTACCCACGAGATCTTTCACTGTGGCTGAACTTCCTTCTTCATCTGTGATATGTGGCGCCGTTCTTTCCCTTCAACATGTTTACACGTAATCGGATATCATGAGTAAGCAGTTGCAGTGGAAGGAATGTTTCAAAGCGTAAACAACGATATTGGTTAAAATCATGATTGTTTCACCTCCATAATTAATTCACAGTTGCCTTATCCTTAGATATAACACTGACATAGCGGATTTTTGTAGCCAGAATATATGTGGAAAAGGCTACACACAGAAAAATAAATGTATCATAGTAATTCATGCACCAGAACGCATCAGGTCTTTGCGAAGAATAAGATTCATATTTGATGCAATTGGTTAAAATATATTTTTTAATCGTAAAAGAGACACACCACAAATGCATCACATGACGCAAGTGGAGCAAAACTGTGCATCGCGTCAGAGAAGGGCAGGCCCGTAGCTAGAGGGGTAGGTGAGGCAACTGCCCTACCTGAGAACTGGCTTTGCCCCCCCCCCCCTGTGAAAAATATCGAATACATTCCTACTATATATTCTCACTGATCTTTACAATTTTATCCTAAATTGCTCTAGCAATGTAACAAAGACACTTATTGATTTGTTGATTTATAAAGATGTGCGTGATTCCGCAATACCATACCAGTGTTGGGGGAAAAATCCCTTGAGATCCAGATTTCGGGATGGCTTCCCGATTTTCGGTACCTCAGTTGGTACATATTTTAATGGTCTTGCTCTGATTGGATTCAATTGTCAGAAGTATTCTAATAGTAAGTACAATGTTCCGCAAATTATCAATGATTTCAAATTTCCTTCAATTTTCTTATAGCAGTACCGTCGAACAGCCATGATAATTCTATGATTAGAATGGCCCCATGGCGCCTCTCCTGGATACCGGTCTGTTAAGGAAGATTTGTTTTTTTCATAATGTAAAGGCATACAAAATGTCCATGAAACTTAATATAAAACCATTGGTTAATCACGGGGATCCTATTTCTTTGTCCTACGTCACACAAATGTATTTCAATAACAAAATAATACTTTTCTAATAATGTACACAATATCTTGCAAAAAGACAACCATACCCAGCAGGCCTACATTGCCAGTACTGATGAAAGAGTCTCCCTTTGTAGGGAAAAGGATCTGAATTAGACTAAGAAACCCATATTTCAGCGAGGACAAAAAAAGAATGCATTACATATTTTCATAGTATTCATCCAAGTATAAGTAACGTAACCATTGTTATTTAAATTGTGTTATTGGATTTCTAATTAGATTTGGGGTGTAAAGGTTGACCTTTTGAGAAGGCACCCATATGTCAGCCTCACTTCCACGTAGTACAGTCGTGGAAATAAATACTTCCGCCACATGCCTATTGGTAATAAGGCTGTATGGGGAAGTATTTTCTACATGACTGTACACCCGGGTAACTGTAATGTTGCAGGCCAACGAGGGTCTGGCGTCTGGACCTACGGCCAGTATAATCATCAGTGCGGGTGTGTTTTTCTATGTTTTGCCCATATATGCGCTGAGTTACAGCCCCAACGTTTAACTAAGAAAGATGATCTTTTAATTTGAATTTAAATTTTTTGGCTGCGTCAGCACTTAGGCTATTTTGCACCCCTCATACTGTAACAAATATGAAACCGTGTTTGAAGACTAAAATATCCTTACCTGGACACTCAGCATATACAAGGACGAATCACAGGAAACACACACACACACTCCTAAGAGGATTATATTGGCCGTAGGTCCAGACGCCAGAGCCTCGTTAGTCTGCAAAATGCAGTCCAGGGTGCACAACGTGGAAGTGAGGTTGACAATTGGGTGTACTACGTGGAAGGTTCACCCCTTACGCCCAAAGAAGATTTTAGTTCTCAGAGACTACGGTAAGGGGCTAGACCCCGTATAATGTAACGGGACTAAATAGCCTAAGTGCTGACGCAATAACAATTTTAATTGCAATCAATCAGGTTGTTATTAGATTTACTTATGTGTAAGAATATTACGTACTAAAAAATAAAGGGGAAAAATTATGAAAATCGATTTATAAAGGGTTCCCTTAATCAGTTATGTGCAAAAATGCTGATGTGTATTAACGCTATATATAAAGTAACATTATCGATCTGTAATCAAGATGCCTCAGATTGAGATTCGATTTTCAGTGGAGACACATTTAATTTCGAAATAGAACCTGTTCCGAGTAGCCTATTCATGTTAAACTTTTTCGTTGTATTCCTTGACAGTCCGATAAATGTTAATATCAAACCCTTTTTTTTTCGATCTTGCTTGGGCTCTTTCGTTCGCTGGAGTTTCACGATATCACCCCTTTCTGGTTACTTGTCACTTGGATGGAGGGGGTGGCACTACAGGGCTGTAGCCGAAGGTATACTTTATTCATTAGGATCTACCTTTTCTACAGTGCGTATTTCATCTACTTTCGTTTAATTTACTTATTTAATGTAACTTGGCCATTACTCCAGTGAGATTATGACTGTCAAATTGCTATTTCTGCTTTCTCATGATCATGAACATAATGTCGAGAAAGTCAACCATCGATCAGTTATAGCCTCGGAAATAAATGTTTAATTGATTAAGTGATTGAATTAAAATTTTTGGGTGCGTTGGCACATTAGGCCGTTTTTCAACCTTCAATGTATGGGGAAATATCACCTTATCTAACATTCAGAAATAAATGAAGATATGGCTAATTCAATTCAAGAGTTTGTGCAAATCGTTAGTGACAAATGTTGAAATGTATCAAAACATACATTTTTTAGGTATACAAACAGTTCTAGAATATCACTTTGTTGCGTAATGTAGCCAATGCGGTCTTCAGATGATTGTTTTCAAGTTTTAATTTTTTTAGTGCTGTTCTTATTGATTTGTTTTATTTTACTTCGCTTTTGTGCCACTCTTGGCGAGTTTGCGTATATGGGGATAAGTGATGATATGATGGAATAGATGGATGGACACTTAGAAACATCCATTCCCAGGCCGGGATTTGAACCCGGAACCCCTGGCGTCGTAGTGCGATGTGGTAACCTCTCCGCCACGGGGCCGGCTTTTTTAGTATTGTTAGAAGTATAATTAAAGTTATTAACAGTAAACAAAAAGGCAGTTCACAAAAGCAATATCAACAAGAAAATAAAACACAATAACATGTAGCACTGCATCCCTTACTTTCTCTGGCGTAAGACTCGTCCGAAATTATGAGAAATCGACATTTCCAAATGAACGCCGTAAAGAACTCAGGGAAAAACCGAACTCTTTATAAATGACCCCAGATTGCCATTTCTGTCATTGAACAACTGTCAAATCGAAGGTTAAAAATTTTAATTACGGAACATTTGATTGTGTATTCCGTTCCTACTAGAAAGCAGCCCCCTCCTAAAGAAATATCTATGTATGCCAGTGCTTTAATTCAATCATTGAAATACGCATTTCGTATTTTTAAAATGCCTCCTCTTCTCTTCTACTCCTCATTTATGCCAATTCAATTACGTGTATATCATCATTAATATTCCATCATCAACAGCATTTTTTATCTTGCCCTAGCGTTTGGCTAAAATTAGCGTATACTCTCTGAAAATGTTGGGACTATAGCACTGGGGGGGGGGGGGAGGATGGTTACGTATCCACATACCTTCCGCTAAATTCACCAATCCAACACCATATATTAAAAATTTTCCCCCTCTTGGATTAAGTTTGCATCCCCCCTTCCCCTTCTAAGAATTCCTGGCTAAGGGCGTAGAGAACAATAAAAATCCAGTGGGTAGAAAGAAGCAGTACACGCTGCTATGAAGACTGGTAACGACAGACTGTCTTCCCTCTCACGCAATGCCATTTCCTCTCACCTGTTCATTGGTGGAGCCGTCTAGCGTCACCACTTGCGCAGACACTTGCTTTCCTTCGCTTGCTCCAGAGATTATAGAGCACATAAAGTAAATTGATCAAATTTGTGAGAAGTAGATAATGCATGCAACAATAAAATATTATCACATCATCACTCATCCCCATTTTCGTAATTAGCCAAAGTTGCAGAAAAGCGAAGTGAAATAAACAAAATCAATAGTATATTAGCATAAATAAGTAATATGCAATAAATGTTACAATTACTATTATTTTGACATATAAAGTTACATTTCAGCTTCCTCACTAAAATATTGATTATGCACATGAGTTATGTTCCCCTCCTTCTTTGTTGGAAAAAATTTAAGCGCTCCTATATTATTTGAGCGCACACTATAATTCTTCAACGAAGGCAGCAACCTTGTGTGCGTTGGGACGACGCTACTCACTTTTGCATGAGAAGTAATAAACCTTGTGAGGACATCATACACTTCTTCAACAGAAGATAACAACATTGTGGGGACACTACTCACATTGCATCGGAAGTAATAAACCTTGTGAGGACATCATACACTTTTTCAACAGAAGATAACAACCTTGTGGGGACACTACTCACTTTTGCATCAGAAGTAATAAACCTTGTGAGGACATCATACACTTCTTCAACAGAATATAACAACCTTGTGGGGACACTACTCACATTGCATCGGAAGTAATAAACCTTGTGAGGACATCATATCACTTCTTCAACAGAATATAGTAACCTTATGGGGACACTACTCATTTTGTATCGGAAGTAATAAGCCTTGTGAGGACATCATACACTTCTTCAACAGAAGGTAACAACCTTGTGGGGACACTACTCACTTTTGCATCAGAAGTAATAAACCTTGTGAGGACATCATAAAATTGTTCAACAGAAGATAACAACCTTGTGGGGACACTACTCACCTTTGCATCAGAAGTAATAAACCTTGTGAGGACATCATACACTTCTTCAACAGAAGATTACAAACTTGTAGGAACATTACTCACTTTTGCATTGGCACTAATAAACTACAACAAAAATATAAGCTTGTGGGCTAAAAGTTTCTTAAACGTCTATAGAATTTCTATCGCAAATCAAAGCCATGACCTCGTTATTTCAAAACAAGCGAGCACATAAAGTAAATTGATGAAATTTGTGGGAAGTAAATAATGCATAAAAAAATAATATATTATCATAAATTAGTAATGTGTATATTATAATACAATAATAATAATAACAGTTACTTTTGATAATTTTATGACTTGTAAAGTTACATTTTAGCTTCTTTGATTAAAATTTGTCAATTTATATTGACATTGCTCATGTTGTTCCCCTCCTCCTTCTCCTTGGAAAATGTCTGACCGCTTCTATACCTTTGAGAGCGCTATATATTTCTGCAATGGAAGATAACGTTGTAGGGACACTACTCGTTTTTCCATCAGAAGTTATATCCCTTGTGAAAACACTTTTTAAATGATTAATTTAATGTAGGTATAAAATAACATTCGACTTAAAGGAAAGCATGATTTGAAATGTATATAAATTAAACACAAATAATGTGTGAGAAGAATTCAAGATACTTTGTTTATATATCACATTTTGAATCGTATTTTTCTGCCTATTTTGGCTAATCGTGACGATTAGATAACATTGATGAAGGGACACTTAAGAAAATACTCGAACCCAGAACTTTCGTGAATCGATCACAACCGTGCTCGTCACTTAGGCGCTAAATTCAAGTCCTACATCTCTCTGTATGATGCTGAATTTCCACACAAAATGATATTATTATTATTTATCCGCGTGCTATGTAGCTTTTCACTTTTTGTCTTCACTTTACAAAACAAGAATATTTATTTTCTACCCAAAATAGCACAACACTCGTTATTATAATTATTTTCGTAACTTTCTTTATCAGTCATTTAATTTCATCCAAATAATTTTATCACTGCTCTTGTGTCCGTTAAATATCTCCTATTTCATGTAATATCTGTTTCTCTTTTCTAGTGGTTTATTCTCTGCAGGACAAGTATTTACGATTTTGTTTGTGAAAAATATCATATCCGACAAAAACTGCAAAAATCCACACCGACTAAAAGTATTTTCTATCTTTCATTGTGAAGTACCAACAAGGTAGCATTTTCAAACTTATTTACACATCGGTCCCCACAGCGTCTGTACAGAATCAATCGTGTGTATGGAGTGTATGTGCAAATTTTCATGAATCTAATGGACCTTGTGGGGACCCGAGGCCACCTGATTTCACAGGCCTTGTGGGTACTGGTGTCCCCACAAGGATAGGAAACGTTTTTCTTGTATAATTTGCTCACAATGTAGGTTACCTCTAATTTTCGGGAGTTTATAGTTTTACTGTGTTATTTGTCACATAATTTCAAGAAACACATCAGACTACGACTGTGCTTTACCCCGGTCCCCACAGTGTATGTGCACTAACAGAGTCCCCACAAGGTAGCATATGCACGTATGGGTGTGTGTGTGTGTGTGTGTGTGTGTGTGTGTGTGTGTGTGTGTGTGTGAGTACGCAGATATATTCTTGTTAGGACCGGCGTATGTTTAAACACCTTTCTTATTGGGACCAAAAAAAAATTTGGGGCTTTTTTGCCGGTCCCAACAAAGAAAAGGCCATTTCGAGGCTCCTGAGCCCTCTTGCGACATGTACGCGAAGTATTTCGAAGGTGCCAAAAAGTCCCTATTTGTTCGATTTGTGTGTCAACGTGTGTGTTACACTCTGCCAGCTCTGGAAGCTTCACGTCTGTGTAAAAGTGTGGTGTTTAATCGCATCTCTTGGGACCAGGAAGTGTGGGTGTGTAAAATCTTGGATCTATTTCGCATGTATTGGTACCGAACATCGCAGGGGGTTGAGCGGCAAGGAAAGGTAAGTGCGGCGGACCATGGGGTTCCCCTCTCGCCTGGCCGTCTTGTTGCTTCCGAGCTGTCAATGTTGCCAACTTAAAACTTTGGAACCAGATCTGTTTTTCTATTATCTTCTAATAATCCAAGTGTAATTGTAATTTATTTGTTTTATTTTACTTCGGTTTTTGTATCACTGTTGGCTAATTTGCAAAGATAGGGGATGAGTGATGTTATCATGAAACTGATGAATCGACTACCACAACATCCATGCCCAGACCGGGATTCGAACTCGGGAACCGTGGCGTCGTAGCGCGATGTGATAACCACTCCACCACGGGGGTCGGCTTTAATCCTGCAATCAAACAAAATGCTACAATAGAATTTATTCCTCCAAATGTGACCCTTCTTTATGTGCCTATAACAAATTATTAGTTGGGTTTTATTATAATGTTGGTAAATACAGAAATCCATTTGTAAAGCTCATTTTCTTCCATTACCATGAAACAAAGAGTAGAATTATCAGATGTTATCAGTAAAAACTCGTTATTTGTCTCCTTTCGGCCATGATGAGGATAAGAATGGAGATTTCTGACCATAGCGACAAGCGATCCGGCAAAAGGGAGGGGGTGTTCATATTGAAGTGACAAGTGACACGATACCTCTGTCTACAAGCAAGCGTTTTTCTCAAATGCGCAAACAGACCAAGGCGACACGCTGCATGACATTGATGACTTTCAGAAGCGGAAGCCGACAGGCGACACGTTTCGCTTGGAAACAATGATGCAACATTTCGAAACGAAGAAGCACGGCTCGCCTGTTGCTTCCGTTTGTCAATATTCTGAATTGGATCGCCTAGGTCTGGTGTTCGGGCTTTCACATTGAATGCTTACTTGAAGACTGAAGTGGTTGTCTTTCTTTTCGCTTGTCACTTCGGTATGAACTTCGCTGTCACTTGCAGCCGTCGTTTTCTACTTGTTGCCCGTCGTTTCGGCTTAAAATCTCTCTGCAAGAAAGCATTCAATGCGTAGGCATGACCACCAGACCGAAGCAACACGATAACGTCCCCAGTGCGTGAAACATGCAAGTGGCACGTGTAGTTTGTCATATCACATTTGTTCGAAAGTTTTATTTATTTAAGAATTTTTGTTTCCAAAGCCATTTATCACTTCGGTACGAAAGTTCCACTGGGACGAAGCGACGAGCAACGAGAGGTTTCTCACTGAAGTAACAAGCAGCCCGTGCAGCATAAAAATATAAGCATATATTATTGAGTGTTTCTTTCCAAGTGATACGTGTCGCTTCTCGCTTCGGTCTGGAATATTCCCAAGACTCGTACGGTATTCGAACATAGGATCCCTATTAGTAGAACACGAAGACAAACGTTTATACTTCTCAAAGTTAACGGCTTGATTGCAATCCTTAACTACATTTCAATGCAGTTCTTTTTTAACAGTCGTGTTTGGCAACACTGATAAGTGAAGCGAAGTTTTCACTCTCGCCTCCGCAGCCACGCCGAAACCTTGGACAGAGAGCTGTGGATGTATTTTTGCGACGTTGCATGCTACACGTATTTGACGTCTTCTGCACTCGCTCGCTCTGTTTAACGTGCGACTAGACGAGAGGGAAAAGTCTTCACCCGACAATGTCGCAGGGGCAAAACAATCGCTTCTCTGCTTGTAGTAAGTTCACCGCGCATTTTCCCCCTGTGTCTGTTGTCACGGTATCTTACGCTTGATCTCTCCATTGCGTTATTTTCTCAAAGCAGGAACTGTAGTAGTATAAAAGTATATACTTTTGGGACCACTTATAGGTGTAGAAAAGAAGAGGTCATTTGATTAAACAGCCCGATTTGCCTACACTTAAAATTATGGCAAGATGCTCTTATTCCCCAATTCTTCAAGTGTGATATGCTTTTAATCCCCAAGAATTTTGAATCCTAGTGTAGAAAAGAAGAACCCTCAATATACAGATTTGCCTAAACTTAAAACAATGTCAAGGGGGGGCATATGCCCCAATCGGCCATGTGTGTTCATATTTAAATCTTAAGAACTTTGAGCCCCTAGTGTACAAATGAAGAAGCCTCAACAGACAGATTTGGCCAAGTGTGTAAAAGCTACATCTCTCAGTTTGTTGTCCATAAGCTTGTCAAAAATATGCCCCCCTTGTTATTGTTTTGGCTACACTTAAAACTAAGTCAAAAATGTTTATAAGAGCTTTTGCTTACACAATAATATAATGTAATATATGCTTAAATACTTGTTACCTGGAATATGCTCAATATTTTAATTGGACACCAGCCTCAACTTGCATATCTAGTACTAAGACAATGCATTGTGCAGAAATCTTCTAGAATTGCTCTGTGACTCTCTCATTTCTTACATCATAAACATATGATTTTTCTCCTATAAGAATAACACTACATATAGTGTCATCAGGGAGTGTATTGTGGAATTCACAGATAATTTTAAAGTTTGTCCTGTCATTAACCACAACTTGTTTCCTTTTTGAAGTGTTGATGACAAACATGGGTCTCTGTGCTTTGAATTCATCTGGTGTGTAATACATGTCAGTATTGCCAGTAGTGACCCTTTTGTATGCTGTAAATGCTTCATATAATTTAAGGAAATCATCCTTGGACATGTCTAAATTATAATTTTCTCTGGGGAACACCTCATTTCTGCCATTTTTAAGATATATGTTCTTGATGTTGCAGTTATCAAATCTACTTGAATTTTTTTCCTGATTATTGTGTCTTCCAGTCTGAAACAGTACCACCACAAAATCTGGCATGTCATATTGTATACTGGAGAATGAATTTGTAGCATCAAACTCATAATAAGTACCAGCGGCAGGCTTCTGTACACATTGATATGTATAAAATTGTAAAGGTACTTGTGGATTTTTTATTATATCTGCTTTGTATTTAAGAGCATAACTGGCTTCATATCCAACAACTGGGATTCTTAGCTCCATAGTCTGAATAATGAATTTGCCCTCATCAGATAGGGTATTAGGCAGAGCTTCCCCTGCAGAGTTTAATGTACTGTACCTCATCAAAGCATTATTATCATTGGCAGCTCTTCTAAATGTGATTCTTAAACCTCCCTTCCACATAATATCTTTGTAATCTGAGAAGAATCCTGGCAACAGGCGCATAGGGAACAGCACTTTGTGGCTCTTGGATAATATTTTATCACCAGCCTCAAATCCACCTATTTTGTAGTAAGAAGCCTCGGTTTTGGATAATTTTAGTGTGGCCAAAGCTGTGGAGGTAATGTCGGGATAATCCACTCTGTTTATAACAACACCATGTTTTCTGATCTCAATTTCAGAGAACAGATGTGGCACAAAATTGTCCAACAATCTTATACTTGAATTTGCCGGATAATCTGTACCATCGAGCTTTACAACATCAAATTTGATGTATAGATCTGCTCTGTGGGGGTGTATAAAGCCATCCCTTACATCAAGATCAACCTCAATCTCTGTGTTGGGTTGATTTAAATTTGCAAAGGTCCTCCTGTTTGGGGGGAATGATTGTTGCTCATAACTCTCGATATTTTCCATTTTTTTTGCTATGTATTTTTATTTAAATATTAATCTCTATGATTGCAGTTGTTGTGGCTATAGCAAAATCAACTAATTCTTCTTTTTCATTAGTGACCATCAATTCAATGTTATCTATTCTATTATGGCACACAGGAAAATATAATGTTGGGGATGGAGTGTAGATGATGGGCTCCATAAATTCAGAATTAGGTTTGAATGTTGCAATGATGCCAGTTTGTTTGTGAGTTCCTATGCCATTTGATTTGGTGATCATACCCTCGGCCACATTACAGTGAATATTCAGAGTCTCTATGGCTAAGAATTTAGGTATATTAATAGCAGTGTGTTTGATGGCTGGTTCAAGTTTTGTGTTGTTCTCAAACCCTAACAGCTCTCCTATAGTACCCAGATCCACTGTTTCTGTAGCAGATACAATCTCTACTCTGTGAGTGACAGAATTTTTAGTTAATACAATACCTCTGGGTAATTGAGCATTTAGAGTGGACAGATTATACTGCCCTGGAGTGATGACAATTTTTTGATCCAATACTGCAATTGTGTTGTTGTGGTGTGTAATATTAGGGATCAAGTACATGCCATAAAATGCTCTGAGAGCTATTGTTTTGGGATACACTATATCATCATGTAATTTGAGTTTCAATATTGAATTTTGGCTGGTGAGATGGAATACCCCCATGATGTTTTAAATACCACAAGGCTTTTTGAAAATTTTCAATTGATGGTTTATTTATTTGAGACATATATCTAAGAACAGATAAACACAAATGTCCACAATTAACATCTTTGAAATTTTGAACACGGGCATTATTGTAATAAAGATTAGCTGATTTTAGATATTTTATTAAATTTTCAGGTGGAACACCTCCAAATGAATCAAACACAAATGCCTCATTGTTTAAATATTTAAGATAACAAATCCAGTGAGTGCCCTGATTTTTGTACTTATCCAAATTAACAATGGCGCACCTCTAAAATTTTTGATGCCCAGTGGCTTGATTAAAGCTTCAATATCTTGGTTGGTAAGCGGCTCTTGTATTTTTTAAAATTATTCATGGCTCTCTTAACACCTTTGCCTTGTTTTTCCATGGCCAGGTTATGGCGCTTCAATTCATCTAATTCTGCCCTATTCTTCTTGGCATCTATTACTGTTTTTGCTATGGCAGCTGATCCCCCAGCCAAGCTCCCAACAGCCCCAAGTGCTGCTAAGATGGCCGGGATAGTAAATATAAATCCACCCACATGTGATTTTTTTCTAGATTGTTGTAATTTTTTTAATTGGGGGGTACTAAGCAACAATTTTATACCATGGCCCTTGGCAAGACAAGAGCTTTTTTTCTTCCGATGTTTTTGGTTAAAAGGCTATCAATAGTTTTAAGATATTTAAGACCTGCATAAGGTATTTGATACATAACACCCTTGGCCTTCATTCTAGGTTTATTATATATATATATTCACAACCCCCACCCCAGTTTTTGTTTGGTGTTCATAGCTATGGTGGTCCCCAATGCTGCTATTTTTTCACTTAAAGAAGCATCTTTGCTTACAAATCTACCAAATGCAGCCTCTTCTAATTTCTTGTCTGCAACATGTCTCTTGTCAAGATCAGAATGTGTGTTGTATGCTATGTCATGTTCTCTACAAGCAGCATCTAGGGGATTAACACCAGGATCCCCTCTGTTTAATCTATGGTCCAATTTTGTACCGGGACCACAATACTGATAGCCTGGAATGAGTAGTTCAAATGGCAGCTTGTTTATAATGTCATTAACCAGCCCCCGACCCTCAGAAATATTCCAAAATTTAGGTGGTAGAGTATTAATAATTTTTATAAGATATCCAATCCCCTTAGTGTCATTCACTTTAAAATTAGACAATTTTGTGCTTATCATGTCCATAATTCCAACCTTTTCATTGTAAAAATTGTGGTTGCCAGCATTTTCCTCCCCAGCTATCACCAATAACCTATCTACAAGTTTCCTGACATCATCAACCCAGACAAATTCTTTAGGCAGGGTGTTGTATTGTTTGATTCCACTGCCTGTCTTAATTTGTGACCATATGGGCTTGATTAAATTGTTGTATTTTGCTCCACTGCTAGACTTGACTCTTTTTTGTGTGGGATCATTGTTCTGGTATAGAGCATCAGATTTTATTAATATTTCTTTGTTGTGCTCATAATCTTGATCTGTATAGCTGCTAGGCCTTTTCCTAGTCATCAGTTCCCACAACCCAGGTGTGCCGGGATATTTAACAAAACCACCTTTTTCTCCAAGATGAGATTCTGAATATACAATGATATCATCTCCCATAAATGTTACTCTGAAATTGCCAATTCTATGTATGATGCTACCATCACGCTCTATGTCAGCATATAAGCCATAAACCTCATCTTTGTTGTCTTTAGGTGTGCTTAAATATTTTTGAGCAAGAAGACCCAATTCAATATGATCCTGAGTAGCTTCAATTCTTCGAGGAGCAATAGGACTAGGTGTATGAATACTGGAAAGTGGGGTGATTGTATAATCTAATATGTTCCTAGCAGCTACAGGTACAAGCTCTGTGATCAAATTTTGATTTTGCTCTGTAACAGTTTTGATATTTTTACCTAATTCACTAATAGCATAAATCATAAACTGTTCTGTTTGTTTGTGTTGTTCAAAAATTCCTCGGTTCTGTGATTTCCATCCCTTAAATCTTTTTACAAGATAATCTCTTAATTTAAGATCAGCAATGATTGGCCTTTTCATGGTTATTTATATATGTTTCAATGTCTAGAAAATTGTTAATTTTATTTCTGTATTTGCCACTATTGGGTTTTCTTGTCATATCAATTGTGATAAAGCCATAACTGTCCTGGTTCCAGCACCTACTGCAAAACTTGGAAAAATCATTGTAGCTCAAGTCCCCTCCTACATATTCATCATGTATGTGTTTGAGGTTGGTATGATCTTGATGAAACACACATATAAAATTGCTGTTGTCTCGGATCAGCTGCTTCGGAATTTTAGAAAAAGTCTGTACCAGGTAGAAACAATCAATGTTTTTGTGTCGCCCCTGTGTAAAAAAATTTCTAACCTTGTTTTGAAATCCAGTATAATGTCATCAATCACAACAACAGAATTATCGAGACATTCATGAAGTGGCTTAACATCTGGTTCAAAAGTGGCTATATCCAATCCATCATACAGCTTCATCAGCTGCTGATATTTTAATTGTTCCAATCTCTTAGAGAAGACATACAAGTGCCTATTTTTCCAGTCTAACCAGTTGGGTGCCAATAAAAAAATATCAATCATTAGTGTAGTTTTACCACAAGCCGATGGCTCAACAATAAGACATCTAATATTTTCAGGCAGCAACTTGCCATTTCTCTTAATCTGCTGTTCAGGTTCTGGCAGCCTCTTCATAACATCCCAGGTGCTCATATTATCACTTTGTCTGCATCGATCGAGCTGTGTTCTGGAAGTCCTAGCCATTTGACAAATAACTTGTTGCCTTTTCTGCGGATGATTTTTTCTATGAGATATGTGTCAGGCTGTTTAGTTTTGTTGAGTTCTTCTTCATAGAACCGGCCTTTGAGAATTTCTCCTCGGTGGTCTTTTATTATATATGTGTTAAGGGTCCCAGGTTTAATTTGAACCACTGTAAATAATTCAGTGCTCCAGTTTCTTGTAAAGCCTCTTGTGAATAAGTGCTTATATTTGCTGATTCTTACTTGATCACCCACCTTGTATTTGGCTTTTCTTGTTGTTGGCTGGTATCTAGGATAATAAACAGTCCTGATCAATTTTTGCTCATCAGATGAAGTTACTTCAGAGGGTTTGATGTTGATTGTGGAATGGACCGAGTTGTTATATTTATGTAGAAGTTCTGGAAGAATATTAAGACATTTATAATTACCTTGAAGTGTAAATTGTTTATACATAAGATTTTTTAGGGTTTTGTTGAATCTCTCTACAATTGAGGCCTTGAGATCACTGTAACTCGAATAATGTTGTATTGACTGGCTTTTAATAAATTGTTGGAACACAGAATTATAAATTCTTTGCCATTATCTGTTTGCAAATAGGACGGTGATCTTCCACTCTGATTGATGATTGTCCTGAAGGCTTCTGTAACACATTTTCCAGTCTTGGATTTGAGTGGCACAGCCCAGGCAAATTTTGAAAATGTATCTATTACAGTGAGTAGATACTTGTAGCCCTTGTTGATTTTGTCTAAGTTTTTCAGCTGTCCACTTGCCATCTCAATCAAGTCGCTCTGCCATAAATCATCTATGCCTTTTCTGACTACTTGCAGTCTCTTATAATTATGTCTGGCTTGTCTGTGTAATTCATCAACAATAATTTGTCTAGACATAATATGAAAACAAGAATATTGCAACTATGGGGTGTTCAGCAGCTGATACTACAGGATTTTCTAAATATAATTTGTCTCCTATTTGTATATGAAATTCCAGAGAGCCATCATCTTCAGCATAAGATGTTTCTAATGTATTGGGATCTGTAAAATCCTCTAACTCTACACTGGTGATTTTTGGTTTGTTGTCAGCATTTGTTATTGATAAGGTGGGGTAGTGATGTGCCTGTGGTTGAAGCCAATATTTGATCTTGATTGGTCTCAGTGTGCCCCCAACAAAAAACTGGTAATAAAATTGTGCAGGGGACAGCATATATATTTTGCCACCTGGTGTAAATGGTGAATCATATTCTTTGTTGGGGATGCTGTACAATTCAAGAATTACTGTATGTTTGGATTCTCAATTATGCCGGTTATTTCTTTTTCTGCTGTAAGCAACCTGCTTGTTACAGATTCAAGATGCTCATTGATGGTCCTAACAACATCATCATGGCCTGGCTTGATTTTTATGTCCACAACAAGTTTCTTGTATTGTTGCACAATTTCTTGTAGCTGGATGGCAAAAACAGACAAAGCATTTGCTTGATTGGATTCCATGGTCCCTAGCTGTTGCTTGATATTAGCTACAATTTGCTGTAAATTTTCAACAACTGCCAATTTTGAATTTTGAGCAGTAAGATCATGGACTTGTCTTCTGATATCCTCAAACAGGGCATGCAGTTCATTAAGATGTTGATTAGTTGGTAGAGTGGCCACTGTCTGAGTGAGTTGTATGATCTCTGTCTGGATATTCTTGATATCTTCTGATTTCAATATGCGATTCACAGCTCTCTTAATATTTTTAAGTTCCTGTGATGTAGGCAGATTTGATACAGTACTCTGCAAAGATTCAAGTGCCAATTTTAGATCATTTAATTCAGAAGCATCAGCCACAACACGCATAGCATCTTGAAGCAGGGCTATATCAGCCTGAGTAGGTGTTGATTGTTGTAAAATTTCAATTTTTGTTTGAATATCATCGATCAAGTGATGAAAATGAGATAGCTCAGATTCAGTGTTGAGGTTTTCAAGTTTTGTGATCTGTTGCTGGACACTGACAAGGGTGTCTACAATACCAGGCAAGCGGGATTCTAGAGATTCTTGTACATTTGTCAAATCACTTTACACTGCTGCTATTGTACCCTCAAGATGGGTTATGGTACTTTGAATTTTTCCAAAATCTTCATATGTTTCAAGTTGCAGCTTGATGTTGGCAACACTCCGAGTTATTGCACTCAAAGCATCAGAAGATGGCAAGTTGTTCATAAAATTTTCAAGTGTCTTAATTTTTTCTTTAACCTCGGCTATGGCATTGTTCAAGGGGTCCAGATTAAGTATCTGGAGTGATTGAATCTGTTCTTTTAGAGTGGAAATCACTAGATCAAAATCTTCTTGTGATTTTATGCTTTTGACAATTGTTTGAAGCTGTGTCTGGACATTATTTATCTGCTCTTCCAATTGTTGTTTCAATTGCTCAGAGTTGGTGGCCTGGGTCTTAAATTTGGCTTGAAGAGCTGCTACAGCCTCTTCTAAACTTTGAAAATTATCTAATGTGGCCAAATCAGTATATTTTTGAAGCAGCAATTTGAGTTCAGAGTCAATTTTAAGAAGAGGGTCCATGCATTGTGATTGCAAATTTGTAATTTCTTGTTGAAGACTGGCATTGAGTGTGGTTTGTAAAGCTTGCAAATCACTTCTTAATTTCTTGACTCTGACATCAAGCATCAGAATCTCATCACTGTGATCTTCATGTCTTGTATGGCCAAATATATCATTGGGCATTTTTGTTTTAGTGGTTATTTATTATTGAATATCTAATTCTTAATTCTATAAAAAAAGGTATAAGCTTGTCATAGGATCCAGGGACCTCAATATATAAGCAGTCACCAGCAGAAACAGTATATACAGTGCCAGAAATCATGTTTGAGTGCTTAATTCTATAAATATTTCTACCTACTGAAATCTTGACATTACCCTCAGGGGTTGTAATAAATTGCAATTGACCACCTACAGGTAATTGGTAATGATTTAAATTATTGTTAAATATGTACAATGTTTTACCTGTTTCATCATCAACATCTGTAAGTATGCTGTTCAGATGAATAATTAAAAAAGCACTTATTTTAGATATCATATCAGAAGAGGGTTGTGGTGTTGGCAGGTCCATAATAGCCTGCTTTTTGAACCCAAAAAAGTTCATAGGCATGTTTATTTATTTCAAATCATGCTCTGTAATAGGGCATTGATTACCACTTTTCAAATCACAATGACCCCATGGTAGAGTATGTATGCCACATGATAAAATGCATCTCTTATCATCATGTGGGTCCAGAGCCACTTTTCTTACAATATTTGTAGTCAACAAGTGATCCACACTCTGAATTCTATATTCTGATGTACTGATTGTGCTACATGATCTGAGGCAATTTTTGTAATGTTCAAATTCAAGCTCTTTGTCAACAATTACTCTGCCAATGCCCTTGGCTTTCTTTGCAACAGTGCCACTACATGTTTCAAAACTGTACATCTTGGCCCTTAACTCAGCAAATGCCACAATAACATCACCAAGTGTCTCATCTTTTAACTTACCAGGCACTTTTTTGTTGTGGTGTTTAATTTTTGAATGTTCAGTGGTATCAAAATATTTAAACAATTCAGGCTGTGCCATATCTTGATAAACATCTTCTGTTTGAAAATCAAAAACAAAACTATCTGTGTCCATGTACATCAGTTTTACACGATCCTTATAAAAAGGCTTCAACACATTATAAAACAATTTTAACATGTGTAATATGGCCAATTCCAATATCACAGCCCCTACATAAATAGGCTTATCAAACTTAATCTTTGTTTTTTTTTCATGTTGAAAAGTGCCATATTCTCATCATAAATTCTTCTGTAATTGAAGTTGGGCTTTGCAATCAATTTTTTGCTCCGGCTGGGGTCAGTAATTATTTTAACATCAATATGTTTTCTGACATTTACAATGGTTTTGCCATACACAGAATTGACCATCAATTTAAAGAAGGTCTTATCAAATTGGCTCATTGCAGATGTTCGAAGCTCTGTGTTTGTATCAATATATGGTTTCAACCATCTTGAGTGCCTGAACCTCAAAACTTTTCCAACTTTGATCACTTGAACACCATGATGCATCAGGAACTGGAGGTTTTTGTAATATATGACATAATCCTGTTTCGGCTCTAGAGTCATCATCAATTTCTTTTGTTTAGAGCCAGGTGAACACTTAACCTCAGGAATTGGGGGCAGACCAGAAAATGTGTTGTGTAAATTATCAGGAATTGTCATCTCAACCTGTAAGAACAGGCCATAGTTACTGTCATCAAAATCCCTAAGATCTTCAATATTGAAATCTTCAACCCACTCAAGCCCTGCATATGGCAGTTTTTTCATCATAGCATAACCATAGAGGCTGTTTGCATCTACATACAGTATATAATTTGATGGCAGTGCTGGAGTATAATCGGGAATATACTTGTTATTTGCTCTGGCATATCTCTGAGAACGTTGCACCATGCCTCCTCTTATACATTGTTCCATAAACAGATACATATCTTGATCCTGGATCAGATCCAATTGCATTTTAGTGTTTAAAAACATTGCAGACCATGCTAGGCCCGGAGCACTGTAAAAATACATTGGATCCAGCTTATAATTTTGCATGGAAGATTTTCTAAATACCTGAAGTATATCAGCTAAGAGGGTCACGTCAAGTTTTAAATATGCCTTGTGATAATCACCAAATGTCTGGCATTTTAAATTGTTCCACATCAACTGGGCATGGTGATAATCTTCATCAGTGATTCCAGATGCTCTGATTTTGCTGTAAAACTCTTGTTGTGGTGGCAGAGAACACTCATCAAATTTAGAAAAATCTGTAACATAATCATATGGATATACACCCTTCCGCCTAATTAATTTCAGGTCCTGATTTGGAAACAAAGCACATGTGATTTTGAATTGATCATCAGATAATTGAGTGGCCAGTGAATAGGAACACTATTAACTTTAATTATTTTGCTAATGGCAATATATTTTTCATTATTTTCAGCTAAAATTTTTAAATTCTGTTTGTCAAACCCCTCGTACCTGATCAAATGATGGAAATCATAATTGGATGCTCCATGGCAAAATATAGGGGCAAATTTTGGTCTCTGGATCTTAATATTACAGCTATTACACAGGGCCATTAAGAATTTACCATCTGTATGAGAATGGTGATGAACCTTGATATTTGCATCTGAAAATTCAGAATCACATACCGGGCATTTTTCTGCATTGTTGAAATCTTCAATCTGTTTCTCTGTTAAAGGCAACATAGGTTTTGATTTTAATAAGACATTAGATGCTATGCAACGGCACTCATTTACTATTCTATCTGCAAATTCTTTGATGGCATCTGCTCCCATGTATAAATCTTTTTTACTAACAACCCCATCCTGTACAACCACATAATAAAAACTAGAAGGTTCATGTAACTGGTATGATGTAATTGAAGGTTCATCAGGATCTGGGCTACAGAATGCAAGGGGTTTGAGGTTTGATTCAAAATCACAGACTATATATGCTGGGTGTTCCAACAAGGCTTCAAATTTTTTGAATTTGGCATTTTCATTTGGGTTAGGCATAAGCATATGAACAGGTTTATGATTCCCACAGTATTTCAGATGCTCAATTAACTTGTTTTTAGCAATTTCTGCATTCACTTCCCGAACCCCATTTATTATTTTTTTACCATCAAATACAGACAAACATCTTCTGCACAACTTGAATATTTTATGAGTTTTGTCTAGTTGTGTTCTGACTAAAGCTTCAAGATTATGTATCAGAGTATAATGGTGTGTATCATCCCCTTCAATTAAGAGCAGATCAATCGGAACAGCAGAATCATTATCAAATGTACTGATTCTGAGAGGTGCTATCAAGCAATTGGCACGGCCAGTAGAACAAATAAATACATTAATAGATAATTGTTTACCATTCATATCCCTGGCCTCTTTTTCAAATTTATCAATATTCTGAACAGACATAGAATATTCTAAACCCTCCATTGCTTCATCAAAATTGTGTTCATATTGTTTATAATAAGTTATTCTCTCAGGATGATCTAAAACTGGATACAAAGCAGCTAAAATACACCACAGAAAGCATTTCTCATCATTATTTTTTATGTTAACCACGGCTCTTTTCTTTTTAATATTGGCAGGTAATGGCAGATATGTAGAACCTTGTAATGGGCTGAATTCAGAAATATTAATATAAAGCTTCTGTGGAGATCCGCATAGGCTCCATCCAGACTCTTTTGCTGCAAATTCAGAGTGTTTAATATTCAATTGATCTATCAAACTGCTTGTTATTTTGTCTGAATTTGCATTTGAATATATAGGTACAGTTTCTGTTAAGTGGGGCTGTGTAAATTTTGTGCCATTTGGCTTCTTATATTGTGTAAACAATTTGAGGGACAGCTTATAAGAGCCATTTTGTGCATTTAGAATTGCCTGCACATCTGGATTTATACTGTTCAAAAAATTCTTAATATCATATTTTGGCTCTGGTACAAAACGGTGATCCCTTAATTGGCCGTTAAAACTGCTATGGATGGGTTTATAGCGTGGCTGCTTTGCTGCTCTAGCATTAACAGGTGCTTCATGCTTCCTTTTCAGACCAGATGTAGATGGTTGAGGAGGCAATGTTGATGACTGTTCATAACAAATACACTAATGCCATTTGTAATAAGCCTTGCTTAATATTTTATGGCATCTTGGACACATTTTTGTGGCCCTTCTGCATTTCTTACGGTCACAAGTAAACCGGTGCCTAGCCCAATTAGAACTAGATATATTTTTATTGCATTGATTGCAATATTTCAAGTTTGGCATTTTTGTTGTTTGTTTATATAAAATTTATTGGTCCAAAAAAAACAGAACTATGGACAATATGCCAAAACAAATATAACAACAGCTAGTGGCTGAGCTGGTGCTTTTATACCCAAACAACAGCAATCACTAGGCTCTGGTGATCCCCAATATAAAATAGTTTTGCTCTTTTATGCTGTTGTACAACACACTTTACCAGGTTTCAAACCTCAGCTGTATATCAACTAGCAGTGAATATTCTCAAAATCTCACGTGTGGGGATATTATTCTGCCACATGTATTTCAATCTTACACATTTTACCAGGGTTCAAACCCAGAGAATCTTGATTACAAGGCAATAATACTAACACTTTGCCATCAGGGGAGGCCCACACACTCTACCAGGTTTCAGACCTGGGGGCCTCTTGATTACAAGGCAACAAGACTAGCACTTCTCCACAGAGAGGTCTTAAACCCAGAAGCCTTTGATTATAAAGCATATAAGCCAAGGGACTATGTCCACATGCAATACACATTGAATATCAGAACCCAGGAGTTATGAGCTCTGTATCAGCTAAATACAATTCAAAGTTGAACTTTGAACTGTGCAATGAATATCTGTAAGTCTCACTCGGGTATATATTATCTGAACAAGGCAAAACCTGAATCCAATTCAGGCATACATGCAAGAGGCCAATGTTCTTTTTACTAAGAATTTCCCTTGGAGTCAATAACATGATGGCATGTATGGGGAATTTTCCCTGAAAGGGCACAGTGTAGATTTTATCTCATGCATGCAAGCATATAAAATCTCCCAGGCGTGCATAATTTATTGCTGGCCGGGACATGAAACTGATCAAAGATTAGAAAGAACATGAAACAATTTGCAGCCTGACCTTGTCCTATTGTATTGATCTGTAAGTTGAAGAGCATGAGAATATAAGCATTTTTGGCTTAGTTTTAAATAAAGTCAAAACAATATCAAGGGGGGCATATTTTTGACAAGTTTATGGACAACAAACTGAGAGATGTAGCTTTTACACACATGGGCAAATCTGTCTGAGGGGAGTTCTTCATTTCTACACTAGAATTCAAGATTCTTGGGATTTTGACAGAATAACACACTATAAACAATAAAATCATATGGGTACTTGACATAATTTTAAGTGTGGGCAAATCGGGGCATATGAACTCTTCTTTTCTACACTAGGATTCAAAATTCTTAGGATTAAGAGCATATCACACTTGAAGAAATGGGGAATAAGGGCATCTTGGCATAGTTTTAAGTGTAGGCAAATCGGGCTGTTTAATCATATGAGCTCTTCTTTTCTACACCTATAAGTGGTCCCAAAAGTATATACTTTTATACTACTAACTGTGTAATGCTCGTCACTTCGGTTTGCGTGTGTTTCTTCAAAGTTCAAATGTAAAAATATAACATACAAATACTTACACATAGATATTCGCATTATTATATGCGTATAATGCGTTTTGTTATACATAATTGATTGATTGATTTCGTGTTTTAAGTCCACTTTATGCACAGTAAGGATAATCGGACTGGACCTACAGCTTAAAGTGGGATCCGAACCACTATGAGCTTCCACCGGTTATCGAACCCGGAACCGCTTCATTACAAGGCAACGACGCTACCACTGCGCCATCTTATGCATAAAACAACCGAGAGAACAATGCCATGTACATTTGATAATGTTCCCCACCAGAAAACTTTGAGGAAAAAAGTTCGAGTTGAAGACATCGATTTAATTTTTTATATATATAAATAGACCCCGGAAGTTCAGGCATTTATTTTCGTTGAAATAGGCAGTCAACAAGGCATTTATTATATGGAAAATAGGCACTAAAAATGAAAAAAAGGTAAAATAAACCGAAAAAACGCACATTTGGAAGTTACTTACTTTTATCTATAATTTCTGGCAAAATGTTAAAATCTACATTGGAAAGAGCATTTCAATTTTCTCCGTCTTGATTGCACATAACTACAAGTTTTTTTTTTGTTTTTTTTTAAGTTCTCATCATTCATTGATAGTCGTCTGTCAGAGAGAATGTTTTTCATAATTGAAAACGATCTTTCTACTTCGACAGAAGTTATTGGAGCATACATAAAACAAGCTAATGTAGCTGGACTCATTTCGGTAACAGCAACAATTGTTTTCAATTATTTCAAGTCCCCATTTGCACTCACTACCCGTTTGCACTTTTCTGCAACAGTTGATCCCTTTTCCCCTGGCACTTCCATCATCTGCTGCATAGATTCCTCGAAGATTTTCATGGATGCTATAAGAGTCACCTCTTTTTTCTAGCTTTGTAATTGTCTCTGGCAAAGCACCATAATGTGCCAAAATAAACAACAGTTCATTATTCAGTTCTGAATAGCACAGGAGTTTTTTCACTTCTCGAATTGAAGCCGCTTCATTTTCTGGAAGAACATCGATCACCTCACTGATTCTTTCAAGGTTGTTAGCGTAATATATAGCTGCTGATATCCAGGTTCCCCATCTCGTCAAGACTGGATGTGGAGGTAAACTAAGCTCAGGCGCAACTTCCTGAAATTTTCGGGTTCGAGTGCGAGATTTCAGAAATATCTTCTTTGTGTTTGAAATCAACCTGTCCACTTCTGGGTGCAACACTCTAATCCTTCGGTAGGTTCAGGAAGAGAATTTTCAATGCTATGGCAGCCTTCTGCATATAGGGAGCTGAATCACTGATAAAATTTAACACGTCATCATGATGTACAGTCATGGAAAGTAGTTCTTGGGCCACGAGACCTACGATATCGTAACATCTTAAAGCCTGTTGGCTATGCAACCCAAATAACAAAATTGTCGTTTGGGTTTGCCTAGCGGACCTGGATTCTCGGGAATGATTGAGTATTGACAGCAGCGTGAGTCATACCCCCAGGCCCAGCCATAACAAACAACAGCTGGATGCCGTGAGACAATCAGAAAAAGTTTCAGGAATTGGTTTCTTAACAACAGCTATTCGTAAGAAAATGTTCTCTTTACTGATATTAGAGTCATTGTCAAGGAAGTTCACTGAAATGGTGGTTTTCGTCGAATCATCATCGCGCAACACACATGCTGGCAACCCAGAAGTCCTTGAAAAAGATTGGAGTTAAAAACAACTACATGACAAATGATAAGACGAATCGATATTCATTATTCCCAACTTAGAATTTTGTGAAGACATGGATCATCATGGCCTATCATCCATTTCATAACTTCATTAATCATCCTCATCGCCTTTGTTGACGCCAAGTGCTAGAAAAGCAAGATAAGAAATTAATAAATGACATTTTCAGCGATTTCACGCAGCGACTCAGTTGCATGTAGACAAAGTTTCATTAATCGGGAACCAAGGGCCCCCTCGTTGTGCTTCATTGTCATTTTCCCTCCATTTTGCCTGCCGCGATTATCCTGATGTTGATTAATGCACAATCCACAAAATGCACCAAAGCGGCGCATATTATGAATAGGTAAACTATGTGATATTATGCTAATTTAGAATTTAGTAATAAAATGTGAATTTTGGGGGGTTCAGTTAAGTGGCTGCACATCCATTACGTAATCGCGATATCATCAAATTGTACGAAGCGTGTCTACACCTACGTAAAGTGTCAGTCGCCGTCATAGGCGTGCGCAGACCCTCTGATTAGGGGGGGATAGCCTTGATGATAGTTCAGGCCGGAAAAGAATAAAGTAATTTCATCTCACTTGTTTAAATTTTATTGCATTGATGGGTGTGTTTATATATACACCTCTCCCCCCGCCCCACACACACATATAAATACATACATACATATATATATACACAACACACACACACACACACACACACACACACATATATATATACATATATACCAACAGTAAAAATCATATAAATTGTCCCTCTCAAATCTGCGCGTTCCTTTTCCTCCAAACAATTGTTCATGCACTTAAGAGAAAAACTTTTAGCAGCAGTACTTCTCTCTTCGGTAATTTAAAATGCATTACAGAAAACAAATTGCGAGCGAAGCGACCAATAAATTTTCAGATCCAAATTTTTGCAAAATGAAAACAATGTCGACTTAATATGGGGAAAAAAATCATGGAGCGCCATATTATTCTCTTTACAATCTTTTTCATTTACCCTAGATCGTTTGGCGTCCAGGGTTAACTCCAGTCGACCCCTAGCTACGGCTCTGAACTTGATTAGAATGCAAGAAAAGCAGACATTGCGAGCGAAGGGAGGAAGAACATTTTACAAAAGGTATATATATTTGTATAAAATTTGAAATCAAGGGGGCAATTGCAGCTCTGTCCCCCCCCCCCCCGCAGGTGCTCTTGGCAGTCTGGAAGAAATAATGCAAGAAAGACGTGAAAACAAAATCCATCTTGAGTATCCTTTTGTTCTGCTACTCTTAGATTCTGCTACTCTTGCTTTCCTTTACTTCCATGTTTACCCCCTAAAATTGATTTCCGTTCAAGGTTGTGGGAGGATGTGGTTTCGCCACTGCACCCCCTTCCCCCGTAGTTGCTTTGAACTTTCATCGGCTAAAAAAATACTTAATTTTCTTTAAGAGTATAATATAGTTTAATAACGGTGATAGGATTCATCTATCCTAAATTTCTAGGTGAAAATATAATAATATAGGGGCATAGATGTCTGGAAGGGGGGCAAGGATTGCCACACCTTCCCCTTAGAAAACGAATGTCAACCAAAAAGTACGTTTTCACATGTATAATTTGATTTCGGTCATAATAATTTACATTAATTATTATAATGAGGATGCAGGAATGCGATAATGCAACACTATTATCGGGGTAATATGCCCCATGGAAAAATACCTTGCTTGTCTCTTCGTGGAAAAAATCTGCAGACGTCCATGATTAGGAGGGCATTTGCCCTCCCCCTGGCCCCCTGGGCGCACGCTTATGATCCCCGTGATGGAATATATAGCGCAAAGCCAGGGCTTTAAGATCAAATTTGTTTTGTTATTGTTTTTATTAGTAATTACCTCAGTTTTCTTTATCTGAAGTTAAATTATTCATGACGACGATTTATGATTATATTAAAGACATGAATCAACATACACAATGAACCCATTTTGGTCGGAACTCGAACTCGGAACCTTGTTAGGCAAGAAATAAAAATATCCATAAGGCATGAGTGTTTCATTGGAGATGTTCCTCTACTTCCGTGATTTTATCACTAATATATTTCTTTAATATACAATAATAAATCACAACTACCTAAAAATAAATATTATTTTGCATTTTCACATGCATATGTTTTTTTACGGTTAGAGTGTGAACTGGCACCTGTTTATTTAGATTGTTCTTTATGTTTCGTGTGTAGTTAAAGATAGGAAAAATGCTTGACTTAGCACAGTGCGCTACATTGTCTGATGTCCTGGGTTCGAATCCCGTCGTGCGTATGGGTGTTCTTTGTGAGTGCCCCTTCATCAATTTAATCATATCACTCATCCTCGTCGTCGCGATTAGCAAGAGGTGAAAGAAAAACGACGCTAAATAAGAAAATCAAAAGACTTATAAGAATCATTCTTATTTCCGGACGTGTCTTACATTTTATAGTTGTGTCTGGCCTCCGGAAGGAATTTGAAAGAAATCTCAAATGTCTTATACGTATTTTAGGCATCACGTAACTTCAAATTAGATGGAGAAACAGAAAAACTGAGGGGAGTCTAAGATAACGTGGTTCCTTGTAGAAGTATGCTTAAATCAAGCAAGCATGGTTGCTACTGGATGTTCGGAAAAGCAATTAAAATCCCAGCTCAGAAATTACTTCACGATTTTCTATATCCGGAAAAGTCCGGATATATGTATAAAAGTGCTTACTTTGTGAAGTTTTATCGATATAAGTGTCGGTAATTTGTTCGAAGTAACAAGTAATTATTCTCCTTATTGGAGAAATAAGGCACACAATTCTGTTTTTTCCCAATGTATAGTGGTTTTTTACATATTAATAAACAAGAACTTCCAGACTTTGTTTACGAAATTGTGAATTTTTTCCTTCCAGAATTCATGGATTGTTTTCTCTTCCTGGCCCCACATCGACGAAAAACGTTCTGTCTTACATACACAAGTTGAAGTCACATACAGCCGTGCTATTAATTAGCAGTTGAGGAATTTTGAACTCAACCGTTCACTTCAACATTAATTTTTGAGCTGAAGATGTGTCATATTCTTGTTATATGCTAAGATGTCCTAGTAACCTATTATATTTACTGCAAATACGTTCGCGTCCAACATTTTGAGACAATTTGTCCTACTTTCCGCTGAAGAGTGATCTGAGAGCCCTGTGTGTGATGGAAACTGTTTTTACTCAATTTCTCATATAATTTATTCCAGCATTTCCTTCAACTTCTATTACCTTGTTATTACCTCCAAGGCTTACACGACTTTTCCTTCGTGCTCGACCATTGGGTTCAGAAATGTTTAAAACACCCCCATCTCCCGCGTGTAAATAGCAGGCAACAACACTCTGGAAGTGTATACAACTTGTTTGCTATATATTTTACGAAAATATTAGAATGTTAGCTTGATATAACTGTGGATTGGAACGAACGAAATAAAATACCTGTTTTATACGCACACTGGAACGAGGGAAGGCCAGCTGTGAGTGAGTCACTCTACTCTGGCAGTGAAGGTCACTGATCGAAGCAGTTAGGCTTGGTTGCTACAAGCAGGACCCTTATCTTTCCTCAAGGAAACACTGAAATCTTCGTTACATTTTTTCGCCAGACTAATGGTGAACATTTACAGGAACGTAAGGAGTAGTATCGTATTCTATTGGAATCAGATTTCGTGGTGTTTAAGAGATTTCATAACAATATGTAAATCTCTTTTGTGACCTACACTGAACTTATTTTAAAGTTTCATTGGCATGTGAAAGCGGAAATTTGGAGATCCTTCTTCCTTACGATTTCTAAACAACCGAAGAGTGTGGTGAACGTGAAACTACTTATTGTTCGCAACACCGATATGTATTATACAAATGGTCTCTAATCAAAAACCCTATTACATCACAGGAAGTGATATTTAAAACAGTTCTACCACGTATCCAACGTAACCAATATTCAGATTGATTCCAAGCTTCTGTTTGGGTTATTTTGTGACGCATTTTTACCTCTTGCGATAATCGCGACGATGAAGATGATGAGTAATGATACGAATGCAATGCTACATCTAAGCCTCAACAGGTTTCAAAAATGGATCCTCTGGCTTTGTAGAGAGTTAAGGTGATTTTTATTTTTATTTTCATTTGAGTAGTGTAGTCAACCCGGTTCACCGCCATCAATTGGGGATCAGCTGAGAAACGTCTTAAGACAAATATCTTAATCTTTAAGAAAGTCGACTTCCGGTATCTCAAGATGTTACTTTTGGTCTGTCAAGAAAATTTTCTTAAGACAAAAATCTTAAGACGTTATCCAAGACGTTGATTTACTCGACCCCGTTTGAACATAATCAAGTGAGGATAAAAAAAAAAACTCTCAAAAACTTATTTTCTCTCCACGTTCTGCGACTTATTTATTGCGCTGACGATGTTTCGCAGCGAAGAAAACAGCACCAAAACATGAAAAACTCACTTTACTCATTTGAGGATTACCAAAATCTCAAAAACTTATTTTTATTAATTGAGGTTCGCCAAAACCTCAAAACCTCACTTTCTCTCCATGTTCCGCGCTTTTATTCGTTGCGCTAACACAACATGATGAGTAAATAATGCACTCTCTTATTTTTTGAAGGATGAATGCACTTTATCGTAATTTTCCAAGTTCTGGACCAAATGTTTGTATATCGTGACCTTTGTAAACCTACTTTTTTCGGGAACGATATACCACACACACACACGCGCGCGCGCGTATCTAACGATGTTTTACGGCGCAGAAAAAAAAAGTGATGAGTGAAAGATGTACTCTCATCCTCTCATCCTTCAAAGGATGAGTGAATCGTATCGTAATTTTTCCAAGTCCGGGAACAAATGTTTGTATATCGTGACCTTTGAAAACCTCTCTCTCTCTCGGGGAAACGATGTGCCACACACACACGCGCGCGCGCGTATGCCTCTTATTACTTTCCTGTTCCGCGCCTGATTTATTGCGCTAACGATGTTTCACGGCGTAGAAAAGGCCGTGATGAGTGAATTTTACTCTATCATCCTCTCATCCTCTCATCCTCTCATCCTTCAAAGGATGAGTGAACCTTATCGTAATTTTTCCAAGTCCGGGACCAAATGTTTGAATATTGTGACCTTTGTAAACCTACCTCTTTCGGGAACGATGTGCCACACACACACACGCACGCGCGCGCCTGTATTGTGACGCAAGCAAACAAACAAAATATTACGCTTTTGCCTGTGGATATCCAGAAAAACGACAATTTTGTTCCCTCTCTCTGCGTGTGCTATCAACGTTGGCACAATGACACAAATTCAACAATGCGTGGACCTTGGGACGACGGAAGTTATACTTCCTTGTTTTTTGTTTATATTTCAATACACAGGATGCTTAGGTTACAACAGTTGTTAACCTCAGGTCTGACAACTGTTGAGAAATAGTGACGTTAGTTAACAGCATTGGTAGCAGTGATGCGATGCGATGCATTAACTTGTAAATTTTCGAACTCGCAAAATGATGTGGCTGAAATGTAGGGGAAGAATGTTGTAGAGAAGATTGTCTCGGATTTCTATTGGTCCACGTTGCGTTGGCTGTTATTTCACTTTTGACCTCATTAGAAAACCGTATAAAACTTAAAGCGCTAGTGTAGAAAGTTCTTTTTTATTTTGAACGTCAGTGAAGAGTATTTTCGCAGGATTTTCCAAAAGTAAGTAACTTTGTTTCTTAGCTTGCATGAGTTGGCTTTAATTTATAAGTATGGCATTTATAAAAAAATATACTCACAAAACATGCAAAAAGAGAGAGAATATAGAAGATGTTTCATGTCTCTCTCTGCTTTTATATATTTGAAGCATGCATTTTGGTAGCTGGAATATTTTTTTCTTCTGTGTGCCGTTGTTGGTAGGTAGGAAATATGTGTGCGGGGCATATTTCAAAAAAAAAATAAATGTGTTAAATTGTTAGAGGAAGGCAAGAAAAAAATAGAGGAAAGTTGCGTGTTTTTGATATCTAGTGGAAGTACTGATTGATTGATTGAGTTGGTGTTTTTTTAAGTCCACTTTATGCACAGTAAGGCTAATCGGGACTGGACCTACAGTTTCAAGAACCACTTATGCCTCCACCAGGTATCGAACCCTTGATTACAAGGCTATCGCTGCGCCATCGCAGAGGCTAGTGGAAGTACTGATTGATTTGATGTTTTAAGTTATGCACAGTAAGGCTAATCGGGACTGGACCTACAGTTTCAAGAACCACTTGTGCGGGTATCGAACCTGAGATCTCTTGATTACAAGGCTACCGCTGCGCCATCGCAAAGGCTAGTGGAAGTACATAGTTATTCGAATCTTATTTATTTAAAATATTTAGTTTTTTTTTCTTATGCACGCTTATTGATTTTAAACCTAAAATTAAATAAAATCCGGCAATTATATCCAATTATACTTATGGCTACAACGAGATTTGAGATTTTTTTGCTACGTAAACAAAATGGCCGACATGCCAAATATGAACAGGCTATATAGATTTGAGAGAGAGATGGATAGGAAAAAAAAAGTTAATTAAAATTTAATTTCATGATTGCAACACGGAACTTAATGATTGATTTTGTTTATTTTACTTCGCGTTTTGTACCTCTTGGTTAATTTGCGAAGATTGGGGATGAGTGATGAAATGGACATTCACAAACAACCAAGCCCGACCGGGATTCGAATCCGGGACTCTTGGCGTCGCAGCGCGATGTGCTAACCACTCGGCCACAGGGTCGGGCAAGTACTGGTATATACATAGATCAAAGTTACATGGTTCTAGGTCCCATAGGAGCCAAGAAAATCAACGTCTTGGAAAACGTCTTAAGACAAATATCTTAATCTTAAAGAAAGTCGACTTCCGGTATCTCAAGATGTTACTTCCGGTCTGTCAAGAAAATTTTCTTAAGACAAAAATCTTAAGACGTTTTCCAAGACATTGATTTTCTCGGCTCCTAATTGAGCTAGGATGATGATTTTAGGTTTGTTGGATAGGATTCGACGAGAACTATTCGACTAGCAAATAAAATCGATTCTACCCCCTCAAGTTTCGGAAATACAGATATTTTTTTTTATTTTTTGAGAAACTTGATTTGCCGGCTTAGTTTTTACTCTAATTCGAAAATTTTAATAGCATTCGATACAAAATTAGAAGTACTCTACAACCTATTGGAGGGATGATGACTAGTGCCTGCTGTTTTCGAGTTATTTTGGATTAAAATTTCAAGATGTAATTTCTAAGATGTTTTGTAATTCATAAACTATGGGTTGTAGGAAAACGATTCTTGCTCTATCTGCTATTGCTCGACGAATACTATAAACATAAACAAAGCTTATGGTTTAATTTTAAAAAATGACGACCTTAAAATAACTCTGTTTTCTGAAATTATGATTTATACTTCATACGCCAAGAGGGCTGAGGGTTAGGAAAAAAAGTTTGTTTGGTAGAATTATGTACACATAATATTTTTGTGTTTTCTATACACAAGCTTAATTATTTTTTTTCTTCAATTATTTACAGGATTGATTAAGAAGCAAGAAGTAGCATGTACATAAATAGCACACACCAAACCCAGCAACATCGCGAATTAGCCTTCCAAGTTTTTTTTTATTGCACGGCATTTATTTTGTGGCACTCTACTATATATAAAATAACATACCCCACAAATATTATTTTTTTTTTCAACAAGATGCAATCAGTACAAATTTGCCCCACTTGTGAAACTGGTGTTTCAGCTAAACATTTCCAAAGGCACTGTCGTACCTGCGTACCTGGTAAGCGTGTGACCGCTACAGAACCATGTCCCAGGTGCGACAAACATATTACCATTAATAATTTGAAAAGGCATATAACATCATGCAAAGTCGTCGTCGGAGCACCTGTTCCACAACCGTCGACCAGCTCGACCAAGAGGAAGGCAGAAGCAGCCTCCATCAATGCACCACCCACCAAACGCGTCAAACCTGCGATGAAAGCAGACCGGTCTGCTTTCGAACGGTTGTTAGAGGACTTTGTCCTCACTTCTGAGGGCTCATGCGACGTGCGTAGCTTTTTAGAGGAGAAGCGAGCAGAAATAGTTTCTGTTTTTTGTAATGCACTGGCCACGCACTCCTCCACCAAATTCTACGCATCGCTACGTTGCCAGTACAAGAAGCCGTCTGACGAAATTTACAGCTTCTGCCACAACACCAAGGCGAAGACGTTGCATCTGGCGGATGTCGACAACCTCGAGGTCATCTACAACAAGTTTGCCGATGAGCTGGTGGCGAAACAAGAAGAACATCAAGCTAAGGGCTCGGGGGGTTCGCTGTGTGGCGATCCTCACGAACTGTGCGTCAAACTTTGCAAGTTTGTGCCTCTCTCCGCCTCCAGCTACGCCCGCTTACCACCTACCATTGCGGCAAAGAAGGCCGTCCTGAACATTCAGAACAGTGACACCAAGTGCTTCGTCTGGTCGGTGCTTGCAGCGTTACACCCTGTCCACTGGAAAAAACATCCACACCGGGTTAACCACTACCTACCCTACGAGCCAGAACTGGAAGATGTGATGGCTGGGATCGACTACCCGGTGGAGGTCCCAGACATTCGCAAGTTCGAGGCCCGTACACACAACCCTCGGTTGGCCATCAACGTTTACGGTCTCACCGACAAAAATGTGGTGTACCCTATCCGGGTGAGCGACGTAGACGGCGATGATGCTCGAGAAATTCACCTTCTGCTCATCAAGGACGAGACCCATCACCATTACACCCTCATTCGCTAGCTTTCTCGGCTCGTTTCGAGCCAACGGAGTAGTGATAGTCACCACATAGAAGTTTGTCGCAGGTGCTTGTCAATGTTCGACGGACAGGATCAACACAATTACCAACATGTTCGAGGCTCCAACATCGCTGTCGAGAAGCTCGCTCGCCACAAACTTTATTGCAATACCAACGAGCCGGCTGTGGCAGTCTTGCCCAAACCTGGCATCGTGGAGCGTTTCCACATGCACGGTGCCATGGTAGAGCACCCCGCTATCATCATCGCGGATTTCGAGGCCTTCCTCAAACCCCTGTCCACTTGCTATCCCGATCCCGAAGTTTCCTCCACCACCCCTTACCAACTCCACGAGGCATCCAGTTTCGCATACGTTGTGGTGCGACGAGACCAGCACATCGCCCCCGAGCCCTACGTGTATCGCGGTCCCGACGCAGTTAAACATTTTCTAGACAGGATGGTTGTGGAAGCCAACGAGATAGGGAAGGTACTGTTGGCCTCCAAGTCTATGCTCCCACTGTCCCCCGACGATCAACGTAGACACGACGAGGCCATCGCATGCCCTGTCTGCGTCGAGGAGTACACCGCCAACAACCGTAAAGTCCAACACCACGATCACTTTAACGGTAGGTATGTTGGTCCTTGGTGCAACGGATGCAACCTCATGGCCCGGGACCCGCGCTTCATCCCCGTGTTTTTTCACAATGGCTCGGGATACGACTTCCACCATCTGGTGCCTCACTTTGGGTACGACGACATGCGAATCAACGTCCTGGCGCAGAACGAGGAGCGTTACATTAGCTTGAGCAAGTGGGTGCGAATCCCGGGATCACGCTCTACCGTCGAGCTTCGCTTCCTCGACTCCCTGAGGTTCCTCCCGGCCAGCCTCGATGCTCTCGCGGGGAAGCTCAGCGACGAGCAAATACTCATTACCTCTGCGAATTTTCCGAACTTGGACGCCGGTCTCTTCAGGCGTAAGGGGATCTACCCCTACGAATACGTCACAGACCCTACCAAGTTCGCGGAGACGTCGCTACCTCCCCAGGCGAAGTTCCACAGTCAGCTACGAGGCTCGAACATCACCGACGAAGAATATCACCATGCCCAGTCCATGTGGCGCGAGCTGGGTTGTCGAACTCTTGGGGACTACCACGACGCCTACCTCAGACTTGATGTGACGCTCCTCGCCGAAGTGTTCCAGACGTTCCGTGCGACCGCAATGAAGATCTACCAGCTGGATCCCGCCTACTTCTATAGTCTCCCCGGACTGGCGTGGTCAGCCATGTTTCTGGTGACGAAAATCGAGCTGGAGCTTCTTTCCGATTATGACATGGTGCTGTTTGTGGAACGCGCTATCCGAGGTGGCATGGTCCAGGTATCGCAACGGCACGCGCGCGCCAACAACCATCACATGGCTACTGGCTACGACTCCTCCCAACCGTCGAGCTACATCATGCACACGGACGTGAATAACTTGTACGGGCACTCCATGATGCAGCCACTCCCCTTTAGAGGGTTCGAGTGGGCTGACCCTTCCAACTTCGACATTGAAAGCTTCGACGATGTGGAATGTGGATTTTTTGCCGAGGTAGACCTTGAGTTCTCCGAGAAGCTGCAGGATTTGTTCTGCGATCTTTCGCCAGCCCCGGAATTCAAATACCCGCCTGGCTCGAACCAAGCGAAGCTCGTCATGGACTTCGAGCCCAAGGCGAATTACGTCCTGCACTACCAAAACCTCCGGTGGTTGATGAAGCAAGGAGTTACCGTCCGCACAGTACATCGAGTTTTGTTGTTCGAGCATTCTCCGTGGTTGCGTCCATATATTGAAGTCAACACCAAACACCGCACCGCAGCCACGTCCGAGCTTGATAAGGATTTCTTCAAGCTTATGAATAATGCGGTGTTCGGGAAAACTATGGAGAATGTGCGGAATCGCGTGGACATAAAATTGGTGACGAGGAAAGAGCGATGTCGTCAGCTTGTCGCGAGTCCATTGTTCAGGTCTCGAACAATCTACAACGAGCAGCTGGCTCTGATTCACATGAAGCAAGGTGAGGTGAGGCTCACCAAGCCCATCTACGTAGGAGCCACGGTTCTGGATCTGAGCAAGCTTCACATGTTCGAGACGTACTACGACATATTACGTCCACACTACGGCCACAACATCTCGCTTCTCTACACGGACACGGACAGCTTGGTGTACCACGTCCGCTCACCCGACGCATACGGCGATATAGCCACAGTTCCATCTTTGGTTAACCTCTTCGACACCTCGGGCTATCCCCAGCCGAACCAGTATGGTATCCTGGCCCGTAACAAGAAGGTGCCTGGCAAACTCAAAGACGAGAAGGACGGAAACGTGATTCTTGAGTTTGCGGGTCTTCGCGCCAAGGCCTATGCCATCAAAGCCGAGGGCAGCGTTACCAAGAAGGCCAAGGGTGTCGGCAGACAGGTGGTTCGGGAGCATCTCACATTCGAGGACTTCGTCGATTGCCTCAAGACCAGGTCGTCGGTTCTAAGAGCAGAACAGCGCATCCAGAGCGTCGACCATGTGTTGACCACAAACAAGGTGAGGAAGATTGCCCTGGATCCCAACGACGACAAGAGGTGCGTTCTCCAATGTGGAATCCACACACTCCCATGGGGACACAACCGTTTGAGAGATGGAAAAAAATGTTACAAATGTCCATAAAAAAAGTTAACCTAACATGAAACAAAAAAAAATGACAAAAAATCTTGCACGTACAAAAAATAAATAACCATGCCTATGAACTTGTTCGGATACAGAAAGCAGACCACCATGGAAACTGCACCACCAAATTCCAATAACCTCTTACCTTCCGTGTTATCTAAACTCAATGGTCTACTAATTGTACACCTCAACAGTATTTGGACGAAATTGAATGACGATGTGGGCAAGATGTTTTACGTCTTCAATAACAATTTACATTTTTACGAAATTCCGATCGACGGGAAACTTCAAATCACCGTGAATCCGGAGAACGCAGGCGAAATCAAAATTTCTACCGGCAAGAACATTTTTCGAATGAAGCACGACAAGGTACTTTCTACCATGGCGTACGATGTGTCTGCAGGAGATTTACTTTACGTGGAACTCCTAGGAGATTACGACAAACTCGTTCCTCTCTTCCTAGAATTACGAATCGTCTATCCTATTATAAATAACCGTTAACCAAAATGCCTAACGACATTTTCGGCAACACCAAGCGTGTAGACCATGCAGAAGAGATTCTCATGCTGGACGTTCGAGTTAAGAAGTTGAGGAGTGATTTGATCGCTTTGCAGGAGACCTTAAACAAAAGTTTAAAGTCTGAGATCGCTACGCTCCAAACGCAATGTCTCGATCCCATTCTGAAAATCGATTCCGAACTGAAAACACTCATAAAAATTATGTCGACGTGCCTTCTTACGACAACGTTCAAAATATACAGTTGAGCGTGGATTCGCTTCAAAATGATTTGGCCAAATTTCAGCAATTTCAATTGAAAAATGAAGATTTGGAAAAATTGAAACTCGAAATCGAAGAACGAACTTCTGCAATAGAAAAGAATTTCTCTGAACTTCAAACCGTCGTGAACGATATAGATGCAGAACGCTTACACGTCGTCGTTTCCAAATTACAAGAAGAATTCACCAGCACGTTGGAAGAAATTAAATCCAAGTTGCGGACTTTGGAAGATACCATGACGAACCTACCATCGTCAGACGAACTGCAGGTCATCGGTAAAAGCGTCGCGAACATAAAAATTCAATTGGAGGCTTATCAAGATTTTGAACACATTCAAACCACCATCGCTACGCTTCAGGCGTCTCTGGAGTTGATCAACGAAGAAATTAAAAATATTCCCGCTGAAGCAAGAGCGTTGACGAGCATTCAAGACACGTTAAGCATGGTTCAGCAGAAGATCCAATATTTAGAAAATTTGAACGTCGAATCCAATCTTGCTCATTTTCACCACGTACTCGACAACATACAGGGTGACTTGGAATCGTTACGGACGAGCGTGCCTTCGAGCGAAGATTTGGAAAAATTGAAAACGGCGGTGACGGCACTATCCGATTCGAGCGACGTCAAAAGTTCGTTGAGCGATCTCGAGAGTAGGGTGGCCAATCTCCCCACCTCCAAAGAATTACACGCTTTGAAAAGGAACATATCACGAATGCTGAAACGACGGGAAACGGAAACAGCGAACGTGGAACAGATTCGAGACGAAATTACTTCGCTGGTGTCGACGCTGCCCACTTCGCAGAGCGTCGCGGATCTTCACACGCAGTTTACCGAGATGCGAAGCATTGTGAACGATCTTACCGAGAAGAGCTCGAAATTGAATCAAGTCGAGAACCTTCAGAATATTGTCGTCAACATCAGAGATCAAGTTGGAGTGCTGGAATCCACGCAGGAAACGACGCTGGCCTTTTTCGGTGCCAAGTTGCAAGAACTCAACGAAAACTACAAGCAGTTGAACGTGGAAGTGAAAATCAAACCGTCATTTTCTACCGTAACAGATACCATAGTCGAGCATTTGCTGCCCATCGAAAATAAACTCGGGCACGTTCACAGTAACCTGCTCGGCGTCGACACTAAATTCGCCAAATTGTTCACCTTGCAAGCCATCGAAATCAACAGCGTACCCAATCAACAGAGAATCTCCAAGTTCGTCGAAGGTAACAAACTGTACATGTTACATCCTTATCATCCGTACTACAAGTTTCTCCTCGATGGCACGATTCAGATAAACGAATTTTCGTACTGGTCTCACGGCAGAAAAGCTAGCGTTCCCACCATGACTTTGATATCGAATCGTGGCGTCCAGAAAGCAGGAATCATTCCTCTGGCACGTTGGAACGAAACGCGCAACATATATGAAATACACGAAAACGAAGACCTTACCGTTTTCGACGTAAGTGCCGGCGATAAGCTGATCGTTCAAAACACGAGCGAGGTGCCACCCTCTTTGAATCCCATCACGCTGGTGCTTCTCTTCAAACGTAATCTCTAAAAAAATGTCAAGGCAAGCCATCGTCCAAGAATTGCATAAACCTGCACGCCGCAACTACGAACGTTTGGCTGTGGTAACCAAGGGAATCGACGACCTCTGGGAAAGCGACCTCGTGGAGATGAGTAGCGGCAAGTTGAAAAACGTACATAAATTGAACAAGGGAAACAAGTACCTCCTCACCGTCATAGACACATTTTCGAAATTCGCATGGGCTCTACCTTTGAAGGCGAAAACAGGAACATGCGTCACGGAAGCATTCAAGACAATTTTTCGCGAAAGCGGCGGCAGACGACCTCGGTTTCTGCACACGGACAAAGGGAAGGAATTTTACAATGCCATATTCCAAAAGTTTATTCGGAAACACAACGTTCAACATTACTCGACCTTCAGTGACGTCAAGGCCAGCATCGTGGAAAGATTCAATCGCACTCTGAAATCGCGCATGTGGTCACACTTCACGCTTCAGGGAAACTATAAGTGGGTCACCATTCTTCCGGAACTCGTTAACGACTATAATCACACGGTGCACGGAACGATAGGCATGAAGCCAGCTGACGTTACCAAGTCTGACGAGCAGCGTTTAATTTCTACCGTTTACTGTCCAAAGTACACACCCACGACAAAAAAAGCTAGATATAAAATTGGAGACCAGGTGAGGGTCAGTAAATTGAAGCGTGCGTTCGACAGGGGTTTCACACGAAACTGGAGCACGGAACTCTTTACGGTGGTTCGAGTTTTACCCGGAAACCGACACACGTATATAATAAAAGATAGTAGCCGCGAGATTTTGAAAGGAAGATTTTACGAAGAGGAACTCTCTAAAACAAAACACCCCGACACGTAGCTCATCGAGAAAGTATTGCGTAGGAAAGGTGACAAACTGTTTGTCAAATGGCTGGGACTTCCGGAAAAGAGTTGGATCGACGCGAACGAAGTGATCTTGTGAGTACGTGGAACGTGGTGAAGCGTCTACCGGATCCGGAAAGTCAAACGAAGAAAAGGAACGGCGAGTTGCTCCCCGACAGCATTCGCTGTCTGATCGTAGGTCCTTCAGGGTTTGGGAAAACGACACTGCTCGTGGATAATTTTCTCCTCGCACCCAATTGGTTAGACTGGGAAAACAGACACCTTTACGTATTTTCGAAAAGTCTGGAACAACCGAAATACCAGCAACTGATGAAACTGTACGATGGTCTGGACATTGCAAAGTTCGCATCTGAAATCATTCCACTGGACGATTGTCGTGAAAATTCGGTTGTTGTGTTCGACGACATGATCCTGGAAAATCAAAATGAAATTCGCAACTTTTTCACGCAAGGTCGTCACATAGAACTGGATTGCTTTTACCTAGCTCAAACGTTTTCCAAAATTCCAAAACAGTTACTACGCGACAACGCTAATTTCATATGTTTGTTTCGTCAAGATCACACCAACCTCAAGCACGCGTACGATGACTACGTAGGCGGAGACATGAACTACAATCAATTTTCGGAACGCTGCTGCTCTTCTTGCTGGAACAGTGACGATTTCGGATTCGCGACGATCGACATGACGAGGAAACCCAACGACGGAAAATAGAGAAACAAAATCAACGACTTTCTAAACGTTGCAACGTTGTGAGAAACGACGTGTATAAATAACGTTATGACGAAACGAAAAATCGAAGACGAAAATCTCAAGCTTCGCGATTACCTCGCGAAAAGCTTCAAAGGTTGGAAATCCGAGAATCGCGGATTCTACGAAGAGAAGAAACGTCAGGATCAACCTGTGATCGATGCCATCAGCGGTCTAGGTAAAGAAATTAAAAGTGTCACGGAACAAAATAAAAATTTGATCAACGAACTCGTGCCGCTCGCAGCTAAAAATTACGCTGTACCCACGCCCATTTCGAGCATTCCTTCCACACCGTTCGAACTGAAGGACGTACCGGCACGACGTCGAGCCATAGGTAGCACGTCTTCGGATAAAATCGAGTTGTGACCTTTGGCACGAGACTACCTGAGCACGGGGAAATTCACATCAGACAGACACTTGAAAAAAAGTGGGAATATAATCAAAATGTCCATCAGCTATTCATTGATTTCAAAAAAGCATATGATTCGGTCAAAAGAGATAAATTATATAATATATTAGTAGAGTTTGGAATACCTAAGAAGCTTGTTAGTATGATAAAAAAATGCACCAGTGAAACAGAAAGTAAAATTCGTGTGGGTAATAATATGTCTGACAAATTTATAATTCATGATGGGTTAAAACAAGGAGATGCATTATCTCCATTGCTCTTTAATTTTGCCTTAGAATATGCTGTTCGGAAGGTAAAAGAAACTAAAGAAGGACTAAAATTAAATGGTGTGACTCAGTTGTTAGCATATGCAGATGATGTAGACTTACTGGGGGATGATATAAATACGATTAAGAATAATGCTAAAATATTTTTCAAAACTGCTAAAGAGATAGGTTTGGAAGTTAACAAAGAGAAAACTAAATATATGCTTACAGGCCGAAACCAAGTGTTAGGTAATAATCAAAATCTAATTATTGATAACAACTCGTTTGAACCAGTTTCCAAATTCAAATACTTAGGAGTAATATTAACAAATGAAAATTATATTAAAGATGAAATAAAAAGTAGGCTTAATTCAGGAAATGCATGTTACTTCTCTCTTCATAAACTTTTGTCTTCTCGTTTAATATCTAAGAAACTAAAAGTTAAAATATACTAAACAGTAATTTTGCCTGTAGTATTATACGGGTGTGAAACTTGGTCCCTTACATTAAAAGAGAAACATAAATTGAGAGTATTTGAAAATAAGATTCTTAGGAAAATATTTGGACCTAAAAGGGATGAGGAGACAGGTGAGTGGAGAAGGTTACATAATTTAGAACTACATTATTTGTATTCATGTCCAGATATTATTAGAATAATTAAATCAAGAAGACTTATGTGGGCAGGCCATGTGGCACGAATGGGAGAGGAAAGAGGAGTTTACAGGATTCTTGTTGGGAAACCAGATGGTAAGAGACCTGTAGGAAGGCCAAGACGAAGATGGAGGGACAACGTTGAGATGGACCTAAAGGAAATCGGTAGGGATGGAAAAGAGTATATAGATCTTGCTCAAGATAGGGACAGATGGAAGGCCTGTGTTGCTGCAGCCATGAACCTTCGGGTTTAAGAAGGCTAGAGAGTTAGTTAGTTGAAGTGTTCGGATTGTATCCCAGCATGGAAACCAACGAAGGCGGTGGTGTGGTGTGGAAGATTGGGAAATCGAAAGTCACCTTCGAAGGCAACGACATTAAAGTTAATTTAGGCGAGATGGATAGTTGGACCAGGTATCCGGGTACGGTGGGACTGTGGGAACTCGTTGCCAAAAAGCAGCCGAAAGATTTCACCGACGAAGATTACCAGAGTTACAAGGAAATTTGTATCATGTCGGATGCCTTGTACCAAAACAACGATGCCTCGCAGAATAGGGTGAAATCGAGCAGCGGCGAGAAGTACAGGAATCTCATCAAACCGATTTGTAACCAGGTCAAAACAGGCAGCGGCGTCAAACGCTACAACACGTTACCCAAAGAATTCCTTTGGGTGGACGACGTGAGGAAGCTCGTGGACCGATTGTTGGTGATAGCCGGCGAAGAGAATGCAGGCAACCGTAATTTCTACAACGAGAAGGTTGGCATCGTGGACATGATCAGCACGAAACTTTCCAACTTCATCGTGAACGACGACAAGGGCATAGGTTACCTCATCAAAATCATCAACACGCTGCCTCCGAGATTCTGGAACGTGGCCGAAGGAAAAGGACTCGTGAACGACATCATCAACAAGTTACCTTTCGAGATGCATCTACCTGGCTACCAGTACTGCGGACCGGGTACCAAACTCGAGAAAAGATTGGAGAGAGGAGACAAGGGTGTGAATCCGTTGGACGCCGCATGCAAAGATCACGACATCGCCTACAACACCACGCAGACGGATCTGGATGCACGTCACGAAGCAGACAGAAAGTTAGAGCACGCAGCTTTCGAAAGGTTCGTGAGCAGAGACGCAACGCTGGGTGAACGGGTCGCCGCACTGGGTACCACCATCGCCATGAACACGAAACAAAAATTGGGGTGGGGTATATAAATAACATACAGTAAAAAAAACAACATGTCTCGTATAACTGATTTGCCGCCGGAGCTACTATCTAAAATATTCAAAAAGGTAGTAAACGGAGATATAGGAAAATTTTTGATCATAGCAAGAACAACGCCAGCATTTCGAATTCCGTGTGAAATGGCCGTCAAGGACCGTCTTCGGGAGATCAGCGGCCTGAGGTTCGGTGATCTCGACACACTTCTTTCGGCTGCAGGGGAAAAATTAAACGATAGGTTAGATGAATTGCACGAGCCAAGGCAGGGAAGAAGACGGTACACAGTAGATTGGTGCAAGTCTAAGCAGGAGACGGAAGATATCATTACGCACATCATCGCGTTTTCCGAAGCACGGACTTTCTTCCTCTGTTAAAAAAAAAATAATAATATATATACGTGTAAAAAAAACTTGATATATAAATAACACACATCGTGAAAAAAAAATAATCTTCGGTATATATAAATAACACACATCGTGAAAAAAACAATTAAATTTCTCTCTAACACTCTGAAATTTCTCTTCGATATGACGACTGAAAAAATAAGTGATCTCCAAGCATTAAAACAAATGCTAAATTTGTCAGTCGAGTATGTAAAAATTCAGGAATTGGAAGTCGACAAACCTTACACGATAACTTCCGGTTCAATCGTTTCTACCCAGTATGGTCCCAAGGTACGCCTGTTGCTCAACGCACAATACAGTCTATTTTTACCAGATCGATACGCTAACATGTTATCCGACGAGAAGCTATCTATTTTAATCGAGAACAAAACTCGAATCGTGTACAAGGGGACAAAGGAACTTCTTGGCAAGAAAACAAAGCACGTAATAGAATTTGTGTAACAAGAATATTTATATATAAATAACATACCGTAAAAAAAAACTACACAAGAAAAAATCTCAGAATATATATAAATAACATACCGTGAAAATAACACATAGAGCATCAACATGAAGCCCAAGGGTGTCGTGTACCAGATACCATACTCCAATCTTAAAAATCTAGGTGCCCTCGATGGGTTACTCACCAAGAAACAACGCGGGAAGAAACGTTCTTGCTTGAGCAAAGGACACGGAATGAAATTGCTGCTCAGCACACCTCAATTGAGAAGATTGCAGCGTTCGCGGAAACAGCAAAAGATCGGAGGTTTCATATTCAGCATCCCGGCCATCCTGGCAGCATTGGGGGGCCGTGGGAAGTTTGGCCGGCGGAAGTGCCGCCATCGCGAAAACCGTCATCGACTCGAAGAAGAACAAGGCGGAATTGGAAGAACAGAAACGTCACAACCTGGCCATGGAGAAGAAAGGGGGGAAGGGCGTGATGAAGAAGTTTTTAAAAAAAGAAACAGCAGCACTCACCAACCGAGACATTGAATCTATGATCGAACCGTTACAAATCAAACACTTCAGAGGAGTTTTCATGTCCGACTCGTTACCTTCAAGCGTTAAAAGAAGAGAATGCGGAGTAGTCAACTTGGACGGTCAAGAAAATCCAGGCACGCATTGGATATGTTACCACAAAAACAACAATAACAAAGCATTCGTTTTCGATTCTTTCGGAGGTGTTCCACCTACAAATTTAGTTCATTATCTGAAAACGAACAAAACCTCTATATACTACAACGACGAACGCATTCAAAATTTCGGAGACGTGAACTGCGGTCATCTCTGCCTCTCCGTGCTCGCGTTTCTCTCTAAAATAAATAACCCTACGATCGAGGATTTCCAGAAAGCATTGTGGAACCTCAAATAGCATCACTAGGATGGGCGTGTTCCAACTCACGAGCGAATCTTCAATTTTGAAACTCACGCTGCACGACGACATCGTCTATCCTAAATCCGTGGCTCTGCGTGCATTCAACAGCATGTACCTCATACCTAACGTCACGCAGCACAACAACAAAATTAGCGTCGGAAGCGAACACATCGTCGTCACGCCAAGTCAATACAATCTTTCCACTTTGCAAGCTCAATTACCCAAAGGCACATACCTTTCTCAAAATTCGGTCACGCACAGAGTGGAAATCCTATCCGCGACGGAGACCGTGGACCTGGGCACCATGGGAGAACTTTTAGGTTTCGAGAACAACCACCCAAAACTCGAAGCTGGCATCAAGCACGTAGCAACCAACATTCCTAAATTCTTGGCCATAGAGACTCTGAACGTACACTGCAACGTGGCGGAAGGCATGATCACGAAATCTTCGGACGGATTTTTAGGAAGTCACAAGCAGACGGGAATCATAGCCACTTTCAAACCAAGTTCCGAGTTCATGGAACCGATCATCTACACACCCTCTTCGCCGATCTATTTTCCAGTATGTCGCAACCGCATAGACGACATAGAGTTGGTGGTGACGAACGAGAAAGGAGACGTGGTGGATTTCGCAGGTGCCACTACGACGGCCATCGTGGAGATCAACGTATAATAAATAACACACATAGTGAAAATGGAGCAAATCGAAAGTTACGAATTGCAATCTTTCCCTCCCAACCGTCGCATGTTCGCCAATCTGAACGAAGCGAACAGGGAGATCGAATACGACGTGGACGTAGGCGACGGGTTCATTCATCCTCACAGAGCGGACCTCTACCTTCAATTCGACGTGGTGAAGAAGGAAAGCGGAGACGCGTTTCCCGCAGCAGCAAACTTGATACTCGTGGACAACTTCGTGCCTCACCTGTTCTCGCAGGTGGAGGTGAGGAAACACAACACCGTCATCGACAGAATAGATTATCCAGGCATCACGTCGACGGCAGTGGGAACGTTGAAATTATCCAAAACGGACGCAGCGTACTACCAGGCCGGGGGATTCGAAGCCGGGACCAAAATATCGACGAGAAGTCACACGGTGCTCTTTCCCATGCGTCTGCTGCCTGGTTTCTTCTCGGACTACAAGGAGATCATGTGGAAGGGAGGACTGCGCGTCACGTTTCGAAGAGCGGCCAACGACAACGACGCACTGATGCGATACGCTACTTTGGGTCCGGACAGTATCACGCCGATAGCCAACACATTACCCGAAGCAGCCAAGTGCGTCATCCGGAGCATGGAATTGAGAATGCCGGTGGTGGAATACGAAACAAACTACGCCCTCAAGTACAAAGCGGAGATCTTGAAGAGTCCGCAGGTGCCGATTCACTTTCACGGTTACCAGTGCGTGCAGAAGATGGCGTCGGGAAGTCACATGGAATTCGACGTGACGACGCAGTTCAACAACATACAGTTCGACATGCCAGATTTCGTCATTGTACTTTTTCAGACCGGGCGCGATAACAACCAGGAGAAAGATTCCAGCAAGTTCGACGACTGCAAGATCAATAACGTTTATCTCAAGAACGGAAGGAACGAAGTGTTCCCGCGCGAGAATTACAACCTCGACATGACCAAAAACGATTATCTCAAACTTTACGAAGCGTTCTCGGCTTACAAACGCGTGACCGAGGGAAGCGTGGACATGTATTACACCCCCAGCGAATTCAAAGCACGGAGACCCATGACCGTCATCAACACTTCTAAGAGAAAGCAGGTGGTGGTCAACGATCGCACCAACATCAAGATCGTCTGCGAGTTCCACGATGCCTTGCCCGAGGACACCGTGTGTAGTGTCATCCTGGTCGCAGAGAAGTCCTTCGTCCACGACGTGAAGAACGAGAGGGTCACGGAACAGTTTTAACAGGGTTTTTTTAACATCTTTTCTTGCACAATAAGAAATTTTTTGTAATTGAAATATAAACAAAACAAATTGTATACGCTAGTAGGGAATTCCATCGTTCGGCTATTGAAAAAAAAAAAACAAGGAAGTATAACTTCCGTCGTCCCAAGGTCCACGCATTGTTGAATTTGTGTCATTGTGCCAACGTTGATAGCACACGCAGAGAGAGGGAACGAAATTGTCGTTTTTCTGGATATCCACAGGCAAAAGCGTAATATTTTGTTAGTTTGCTTGCGTCACAATACAGGCGCGCGCGCGCGTGTGTGTGTGTGGCACATCGTTCCCGAAAGAGGTAGGTTTACAAAGGTCACAATATACAAAAATTTGGTCCCGGACTTGGAAAAATTACGATAAGGTTCACTCATCCTTTGAAGGATGAGAGGATGAGAGGATGACAGAGTAAAATTCACTCATCACGGCCTTTTCTACGCCGTGAAACATCGTTAGCGCAATAAATCAGGCGCGGAACAGGAAAATAATAAGAGGCATACGCGCGCGCGTGTGTGTGTGGCACATCGTTTCCCCGAGAGAGAGAGAGGTTTACAAAGGTCACGATATACAAACATTTGGTCCCGGACTTGGAAAAATTACGATAAGATTCACTCATCCTTTGAAGGATGAGAGGATGAGAGTACATCTTTCACTCATCACTTTTTTTCTGCGCCGTAAAACATCGTTAGATACGCGCGCGCGCGCGTGTGTGTGTGGCATATCGTTCCCAAAAAAGGTAGGTTTACAAAGATCACGATATACAAACATTTGGTCCAGAACTTGGAAAATTACGATAAAGTGCATTCATCCTTCAAAAAATAAGAGAGTGCATTATTTACTCATCACGTTGTGTTAGCGCAACGAATAAAAGCGCGGAACATGGAGAGGAAGTGAGGTTTTGAGGTTTTGGCGAACCTCAATTAATAAAAGTGAGTTTTTGAGATTTTGGTAATCCTCAAATGAGTAAAGTGAATTTTTCATTTTTTGGTGCTGTTTTCTTCGCTGCGAAACATCGTCAGCGCAATAAATAAGTCGCAGAACGTGGAGAGAAAATAAGTTTTTGAGAGTTTTTTTTTTTTATCCTCACTTGATGACGTTCAAACGGGGTCGAGTAAATCAACGTCTTGGAAAACGTCTTAAGATTTTTGTCTTAAGAAAATTTTCTTGACAGACCAAAAGTAACATCTTGAGATACCGGAAGTCGACTTTCTTAAAGATTAAGATATTTGTCTTAAGACGTTTCTCAGCTGATCCCCAATTGATGGCGGTGAACCGGGTTGACTACACTACTCATTTGGTATTTTAAGTCCACTTTATGCACACAAAGGCTAATCGAGACTGCATCTACAGTTTAATGTGGGATCCTAACCACTGTGTCTCCACCGGGTATCGAACATCGAACCGGGGACTCCTTGATTACAAGGCGGCGACTCTACTACAGCGCCATCGGGAAGGATGAGAGAGAGAGAGAGAGGAGAGAGTTACTGTGACTACGATAATGAAGAATTGAAAGTAGCAGAACGACTAAGCTATTCTTTTGTCAATATTGGGATTGTTAATGAATGTTATGAATGTCAGTTCAAATTGAAAGAAAATAAACTAAAAAATTCCAGAGTGCCGTTACAAATCGTTAATTTTTCTCTTTCCACATATTACTTTGCTACTATGTAGACATTTGTATGCTAAGATGTAGAAAGTGCTGCATATTCAGTGTGTGGAATTTCGATTTATTTCTGAGAATGGAGTAGTGGTAAAAGGATCACCTCACATGTTTGGATTATACCCCCCCTACACACACGCACACACAATATATCGGCTGTTGTTCTTATAAGGAAATTGTAACATGTATGAATTGTGTCAAGAAATATTGGAGCCTATTCACATCCCTACGGAAATTGGAAGAAAGCCCACGTAGAGATTGGGAAGTTTTGTTACGACAAAATTGGGATGTATAGTAAATTAAAATGCAAAGTCCTACCTTGTGTTTTGCACCAAGCCATGAAGGCGTGTAGGGGGTGTGGAGTTAGTGGAGTCAGGGTCCCACGCTTTCTTCATCAGGCCGAAGGTGGGAATGATGTGATCAGCACCACGCCCCTGGCCGCCTTACCCCCCCTTCCCCAGAGTTTCCTCCAGGTACCCACTTTATACGACGCTGGGTGGGCACCGAAGCAGTTTGGACAGGTGGACAAAATCCCGATTATCCCCCGTCCGGGATCGAACCCAGATCTCTCACATAGTAATAAAACGCCCTAACGACTGTGCTACTGCGGCACATACAGTAATTAAGGCAAGAATTGTTTTAGCGTTTCGATCAACGTTTCTAGGGGAATCATTTTCGGAGATATAACGTGTAGCTCTTGTCGGTTCTGCGACCTGGCTTGAGAAAAGGTGATTTTCTGACGAACAACATTCCACCTGACAAGTCACGTGACATTCCCACCTTTCCTGTGTCTGTTGGCTATTGCATGAAAGACGAGTTGCTCTTGAGACAGACAGAATCACCCGATCACCTAATGGTGCAATGTGTGTTGCCTACTCTTCCGGCATTATTTACTGCCATTAAAGTCTTATGGGGAAGAACTTTTTTCCACCACTGTACACCATCTGGCCAGAGCAGAAGTAGGGAATTTGAGAATAACTGAACTATAGACGAATCATTGTCTCTCTCTAGTTGTTCTGACGTGAGAAGAAATGACGAGGATTCTCCACATGTTGGTTCCATCGTTCCTATGATGACGTTGGTTATGTAGCGTCCCATAGCGTCCGTAGTTTCATCTATTGAAATCCAGATCTTCTTTCCACCAACTTCAGCACGAATTCTTCGCAGAGCATCTTCGTAGCAGACGCTTAAATATGTTTTCCGCAGCTTAGATTCCGACGGCACCGTTTCTTTTGTGTATTTCTCCAGGAATTTCCTCAGTGACTTGTTTTCTACTTTCCAGAAAGGTATTCCTGCTTCCATGATAGCTTTGCACAGTTCAAGAGAAAACTGAGATCGCCTGTTGGATGAAGTGCCCACTGTTGAAATTAGGGATGTCTTCTTCTGTCCGATCATTTTAGCAGCTGCAGATTTATGTTTTGATGTTGACACATGCTGAGATATAAAGTGTTTTTTTCTCATGGTTGATTGTTTTTTTACATATCTTGCAGAGGAGAATAGTACCGTCTGTCGAAAATGTGCTTTCACCAAATTCACGCACGTAACCATGTAACGTACCACTTAATGGCGCAGTAAATTTCGGCATGATGACAACTACACTGCAGAACTAAACTAAAGATAGAGAACTTGATTTTGGAATCCATGCAAAGGTCCTTGGACATTAGTTCTGTTTCTTGTCAATAACCTCCTGACACGGACGCTGGACGTGATGACGTAATTGTGCAGGTATTCTGCAACAGGTTTTCAGCAGTCAATCATGCACAAGGAAATGTTAACCGAAAGGCAATATCCTAAATCAGCATGAAACACTTTTGTGTCACACTTTTCTACTTCAGCAATGTTAAAACATGCGTGAGTTCAATATTGCTTAAATAAGGCGAAAATTATTCACATAATAAACGGAAGAAAAATAAATGCCAACAACGTTTTTTTGGGAGAAAAATAATTTATATACACATTTTTTTTTAATAAAATGGTCAAATTTCATTGAAAAAGGCAAAAAAAAAGGCATTATAATTACAAATAGGCTGTGGGGTCCCAAATAGGCAAAATTGGCAAAATGAAAAGGCTTCTAAAACATTCGAAACAACATAAAAAACGTATATCCGGAAAAATTTTATCAATATATGCAGTAGATAAAAAGAGGCATTTTGCCAAACTTCCGGGCTCTATATATAAATAATGCCTGGAAACAACATATTTGTCGATCTCTGCCGTAGTGAAGGATACATGAATGATCAACACCACGCTCTGATGTAATCTATGGGTCGCGGGTTCGACACGCGGTGAAGGAACATGGCACAGGGTGTTCCCTTGACGGTGCCCTTCATCAATTTCATCATATTATTACTCATCCTCGTCGTTTCGATTAGCCAAAAATGAAAAAATCTACGCTAAAAATCATCTAATCAAATGTATTCAGTACTTACCTTCCAGCCTCCATGAAGAAGTGGCTACGAAGCCAGAAGCCCTACTTTTGAATCCTGGCTGAGGAATGAATATATATATCATCGTGTTCATTCTGATTCCACCATTAATGCTCATTAACGATTAACCGACGACGTAGAAAAACGCTTAAAATTAACGTAAATATACGTCGCATTCTTCAGTCGCTTCACTAATGTGGATCATTTCACTATCCTAGGGGGAAAATGTTAGTTTAGCAACGTAAAGAATATTCACTTTCGAGCCAATCCCAGGCATTGAGAGGCAGGGGTGTAGCAAGGGGTGGAAGAAGTGCGCGACCGCACGGGACTTCGCGCTTAAAGGAGCTTGATACGAAAAATGTTATAAACAGAAGTGGGGGGGGGACATGGAAAATGCTATTTTTTGTGGGCAGTAATATTAAAACATTCTGTATTTATCTGGTTTTAAATTCTAGTTAAACGTTATAATTTGAATGAATACGTCCAATCAGAGGCATAACATACAGGCAGGCAGGTCTTAAATCTAAGGGGCACAAAAGAAGTAAAAAATGAAGTATTTCTCATGTGAAACAGTTATGAAAAATTCACGATAACTTGCTTAGACATTTGTTCCCATTTATTCTTTCATTAATAAAAAGCCCTTTGTCATGTATTCTCTTCTTTCTCTTGACCTTGCACTCCAGATTATAATAAGTTAACAACAAACACTTCCAACTGTCAGGAAGCAAGCGTTGTTTCATTCCTTCCTAGAACAGGCCCGTACCTAGGAATTTTTGAGGATTTTGGAGACAGATCCGAAAATGTGGAACAAATAAGAACATCCGAAATGCTATTGGATTTGTTGAGTTAGGTTATGAAAATGATCAAGCAACACTCACAAAGATCGTCCATGCCCAAACCTGGATTCGAACCCAGAATCCACGGAGTCGTAGCGCGCTGTGCTAACCAGTACGTCAAGGTGGTCGACCCTGATCGGCAAAATGCTGTTGGGAGTGCTTGGTGTGACCACCAATATTACGGTAGTATTATTGTGCGAGCTAGTTCTAGCCGTAGATATAGTGCTAAGTGTACATTCAACGGTAAAAGCAATATGACCATCTCCATTGTATTTTCATTCAGTCTGTTTTCCACGTGTCATGATAATGGGTTGAAATAGAAACGCAGTCAACATAAGCTTCGCACCAAAAGAATCAATGACCCCTTAGAAGAACACAGGATGTAGAGTAATGACAGAATTAAAATGGTGGTGAACAATTTGCCTACTATTATCTTTCCTAGTTGTAGAATTGTAGAGTTGCAATGTTAAGATCCAAAGTATCGGGAAGAAATCATTATTCATTATTATTAATAATTGGAAATCATTATTAAAATTAAGAACATGTCCAAATAGGGGATAACGCCCTCCAAAATAAAACCTCGAAGCATTTAGTCAAATTACGACTTGAGTTTGAAAGAAATTGGGGCAGGGATTTGAAAGAATAGACTGTCCCGATTAAATTGGAATGTCTTGTAAACACACATCAATGATTATAAAACAAAAATTACAAGGACAGTTTACTTTCCCTTGGCAGATAGGGTTTAGCACAGTTCTGGCGCAAAAGCGAAAAAAGGGGGAGCAACTGCTCACCCCCACTTCCCTTTAATTTCCGCCATTGGATGGGAGCCTCGCATTCTAATCTCACCCAGAGCTTCGCTATATGTTGCTACGCCACTGTTGAGAGAGGATTACTAAATTCAAAAATCCATCTTTCGAAGCGTCATGCATGTTTTGTGCAATTGATTTATACTTATTGTTAGTTTATTTAGTTTATTTGACATCGCATTTCTACCACTTCTGGCTAATTGCGAAGATGCAAATGAATGTCAGAAATGAAGGAAGGGTCTTAGCAATGGCAACCAATTTTTGCGACGTGTACCTTCTCCCCTCTCTCTTGCAACTACTGTGTGCCGTGTTCTGTGTCCTCGGTTTTCTTATAGCTTTTCCTTCAATAAACAAATGTGCACAATGACAACGTGACTACTGCTGCATTTGCAAACTGGAAGTAACGAAATGCAAGTCAATGTATACTCCTATAATCTAATTTTGTATTCGTATAATTGTTATTTTCGCTTGTCGATCGCTACTCCTCGCGGACTCGTGTCTAGATTTCGAGGCGCTATGCAATGGAAACAGCCCGCGGCGTTTTTCCCAGGCTTGTTTTTCAATGAAGTTCAAATGCTATGGAAGAATAAAGCTTTGAATTCAAAGCATTTTGAAGGAAAACTAAAGTAAATTTTGCATTTAATTCTAACGATTTTAATACAAAAGAATACCGTAAACTATGTAAACATGTGTAGAATTAGCAAATTAGAAAACAGATCGACAAGTTACTGTTCCAGGATATTAAGGTAAAGAGATAGATAATGAGATTTTTCAAGTCTGATTTGTGAACAGATAGACTAATCGGGACTGAATGGGATCTGAACCAATATGTGTCTCTACTGGACATCGAATCCGGGACACCTTGATTACAAAGGTTGATTGGAAATTGAGGCTTTCTTAGTCCAGCATTAATATATGTATAGAAAAATTTCAATAGTGGGAAATATACAATATTGCAGGATTAAAAAAAAAGAAGTATAAAATCACTGTTAAATTTAAGAGCGAAAAGGAGTTACGAATAATATATATCCTATAGTTTGTTAATGTTTTGGGACTAAAAGCTTAGAAGAATCAGTTAAATTGATTTGAGGTTTTATTATAAATCCACTTTATGTACAAATAGGTTAGTCATGGTGGACCTAGAGTTTAATGTTGAATTGTAACACTACGTGCCTCCATCGAACACAGAACCCCTTGCTTACAAGGCACCGAGATTGCCACCATCGGGGTGGCCCTACTGACATACTGTCTGGCTACCTTAGCTGAGACCATGGACGGAAGTGCGCAGGCGTCAACTGGAAGTGTTCATTGGCAAAATAGGGGCACTTTGTTCAGGAAGCGGGTTTCGTGAAAATCGTCAGCTGTTGAAAAACAAAACAATGAAGTTTCAAACGTAGTAACATCGCCGCCAAATACGTAGAGATGTTTACGAATTATGTAAGGGTACAGAATGAAAAAAAAAAATAACCATCCATTATAAACAAACGGAACATATCAGGAAAGTATTCATTACGTCAAATTAGTAGATAGACTTGTTTGTATACCAGCAACTTTATTTTTGGTGATTCAATTAAGTTGGTATCCTTAGTAAATCGTATAATTAGCACAAATGTACACAGCAGTAATCAGGATTGTATTCAATAGTATTATTATGCAAAATATTATAAATAGAATAAAGAAAATGTAGTAACTTAATGGTTTGTGGCATTGTGTATTATATCAAGGGTGTTTTGTAGAATGTGCAACAGGGACCAATACGTCTTTGTTTTCTTTGTTCCTCTTCGAAACGGTTTGTTACGAATTGTAAGAGATATCACAAACACAACACAGAAAGCAGTAATAAACACAGCAAGCGAACCCTACAGAGCGACCACAAGGAAAAAAACCTTGGACGAAAAGTCCCAGCGTAGCTTTCCGTTCTTCTGTTCAGCTCGTGCCATAAGGAAGCCTGGTCCACTCTCCCCCTCCCCTCCTCGCAGGAGTACGGTGCACAGGCTTTGCGGGTCTGCGCAGGTTTTTTTGCTTGTGCTTTACTATAGCAGGCAAGAGCCACAGGGTGGTGTTCTACCTGCTTCCCCTCTCGCGTTTGGAATCGTACTTTCCTGCTAGTTTCGTTTCCCTTGGCCGGACTGTACCAGTCAAATTATAATTTAGAACTCCAAGTTACTTGGTGACAAAAAAAACTACACTAACCCCCCAAAAAATACCTTACTTCACAGAATATAATACTTTAACACGGAATTATTATTACCCGCAAACTCTATGAGTATTTCCAAAGATCTGCTGCATATAACCTTTCCCTCATAACAAACATCAACTAAAAATTTAAAAAAACGAGCGTTTCTCTATTTGCAGTCCGTCTTTGTTTACGTGTAGCGCGAAAGGTTAAAGCTTTTGTGTTTTAAACTCAGAAAAGCATGTTTTTGCACTTGTCCTTTCTTGCATCATGATAAGATGTACAAATGCCTCAGCTCGATATAATTCAACTTCAGAGCTCTTCTGCTGCTTGCAGGAGTGGATGTTATCTGCTTCAGTGATCTACACTCCCTTGTTCCACCTGCCAGGCTGCGAGAGTAGTGCTTTCAATTATTTTGACTGGTATGTAATTTTCCGTGCTGGCTGCAAGCAATGTGTAACAGAATTATACCTCATGTGATATAACATGGCGATTATTATTATTATTAAAGATTAATTAGTGAAATAGTTTTCTCTTTCGCTAAAATTAACATCAAGAAGAAAGCAAAGAATTAACTATGAACCAACGAAATTAATAGCAGCGTTTGCTTTTCTTTGACGATTTAGTTAGGAAACAGACCTGTGATCCAATATTTCGTTATTATTTATTATAGTATTATTATTTTTTAAATCTTGTATCTACAAAGAAAATCAAACAAAGAAACTTAAGGACGTCTTATTTGAAATTCTTAACCCCGTAGCGTGAAACGAAAGGTGGGAGGGACTTTGAAATGCAACAGTTAACTTTAGTACTTGGTTCTTGGAGAGAACGTGCGTAATATTAATTTAACGAATGGTTTGTCCAATGAATGATTAATAATTGTGACCGACAGGCGGAGCAAGGGTCGAAAATCCCGTGGATAGAACGAAATTACTATTTACATTGGGAACCATCAAACGTGATTTAGTTACCTAACAACCACTGCATACCTATCCCAAATCTCGACAAATTAAAAGTAAAAGCGAGCAAATGTAGACATATTATGCAACAGATATTGGTCCATCATTCCCAGCTGAATTGTATCCTTAAACATCTCTCACAAATGACTTATCGAAAGTTTCATCTGCACATGATTTTGCCAAACACTACCTCTCCAATTGTACCTCCCTTTCCAGAGGTATACCATGTTAGATATCCGGTGGAGGCACATCGTGGTTCGGATGTCATTTTAAAACTATAGGTCCTGTCTGATTTAACCGATCTGTGCAAAAACGTGAACATAAAACTATACATTAAAAAACTCCAGAGATATTCCGATCTCCGCACGGAGTACTTAGCACAGAGTTTACGAAGCCAATGGTTACGGTTCGCATCTTCCCCTGGTCGTGGGTGTGCTTTGTAAGTGTTCCTGCATCAATTTCCTAATTTCATCCCATCATGACTCATCCTCATCGTCGCGATTAGCCAAAGTGGTAGAAAAGCGACGCTAAATAACAAAATCAAATCTTTTCAGACAAACGCAAACAACATACATAGATAGAAGAAACTGAACAGGAGGAAATGTTTTGTCATTTCCTTTCACAAGTGTGTTTGTTTTACATTCAAGGCAACTTAAATAATGCTTTGCGATGGGCCAAAAATATGTACATTCGTCACTGACAGTCCTTTGTTTTCTCCTCTGCACATCGCTTTTAGCCGTGTACCGCCTTGTTGCCAGTTTTCTTCAGTGCTTCGTTGTCAAAAGCTTCAAAAAAGAAAAATATTACATCTCTACTTTCGATATCTAAGGTTCATGATGATACAAATGCTTAGCACTGAATAAAGGCGACGACCATCTGTTCAAGAATGCTGAACATTTTGACAACGCAGGGGCAGGATTACATTGTGAAGAGCTGCTTGCGTCACCCACGCTCCGACCGCTCCCTTACTATTGGGCTTATGCACGTTGTGGTTCGGATACCACTTTTAATTATAGGTCAGCACCGATTAGCCCATCTTCTCATAAAGTAGACTTAGAACTCAATTTAGCGTGATCACAGGTTCGATTACCGAACCTTTCCTCTTTCTTGAAGGCAATTGGGGAGCTACGTGAAATAGAGGATAAAGGTAACAGCGGCAAAGGGATTCGATGTGCTGACCACGTGTCAACTTATAAGAAAGGCACTTAACAGGCCTTTGTTATTCAAGGCCGTTTCGCCACGGAGTTTTTTCCTCGTAGCTGTTATGGAGATGATTAATTGTATATACGATTGGCGAGAAAATATTAACAAACATGCTATTATTGTGTTTCACGCTAATCGGAGGTGATTTGTTTTACAAATTACGTGCAACCCTCCCCTCCTACCGCCAATAAATCTCTGGCACGCTGCTACCACGGGTCTGTACTCTAATGTTGCGCTTTTAGTTAGAGGAGACACGTTTGTTCACACACTCACTCACCTATAAATTCATGAAAATCCACGTTCTTAGAATGTCATTCCCAATCAGTGACATTATGAATAGAAATGCGGAAATATAGGTCGCGTACTTTTAAACAGTGTTCATTAAAAATAACACATGAAACTTTCAAGTTGAACGGTGCTGAAACTTGGTTCACGTCAAAATTCTAGTCTTGTCGAATTGTATTACTCGTCCCCATCTGTCGCACCATCGATGGCGACGCAATCGATCACGGTTGAGCTCTGGCAATTAGTAATATTTTAATATTACAGCAAGAATTGTGCGTTACTGCTAGGACTACTAAGTGAATTTCCCTTCCATACATTACATTAAATCATTTTATGAACAAAAGAAATTTAGAAACATTGGTAGGGAACATCCCTAGAGAACAATGTAATTTATTTTCATTTTTCATGCAAATATTTACTGTTAAAAATTTGATAAGAGACTGTAGGCCTGGCAGCACCCCCCGCCCCTCCTCGGGATCCAGTGTCGATCAACCTATCAGTGAACAAAGTGAACTATAAAGAAGAATGATGTTTCCAAGTCATAGAGGATCACCGACCTCTACTCGGATGGAGGTACAAGGGCGGATACTTTCTTAATGTTACTCGGCCACCCAATATTTAATAACATTTTGAGACGTTTCGGGCGAAAGTATCCCATTTCCCAGTTAATCCGTCCATGACTAAATTTACATTGGAGGGGCTATTTTACGCTTAATGGAGAGAGTTTCTTCTATCTATGAGTCCCATTTTGGTTATTTTATGTTGCTCTTCACCGTAGAGTGATGAAGTAATGGCATGATAATCGCACAAACACAATGAATCGTCTATGCCTAACTAGCGTTGAACCCGCATACCTCTGGCTCTGCAGGCTGTTAACCTCACAACTTAACCATTGCTGGTTGCATGTAAATTTTGTAATGATTTGAAGGTGGCTGGTTGGAACTTGAGTGAATCTACGTATGCCAATAAAATTACTTATAATGATAGGTTTGATTAGATATATTTAATTCGCTAACTTTCAGTTAATCGCAAATATTATTTGGATCGAATGTCTTGAGTACGTACTGCAGGGTCCGTGGTAAATATGAAGTTAAGGAAACCGTCCAGTAATATTTCCATTCTACCAGAAAATACATCAGGAAAAATAGGGAGACAGAAGGGTGTGTATTTTAGGGACAAAATATCATTGGACATACCGATAAAAACATATGAGGATAAAATATATGGGTTTGAAAGATCGTTTATTGATTGTACTTCTGTTGAACTTGCTTTCTCTGAGGTGAGAAGTTGTATAGAATTTATACCCTTTATGTTGTCGCCGAAGTACGCCGTGTTATTTTATATTCCACCGTTGCCATCGGTCTCCTTAGCGATTTGCTTTCAATCCTCAAATTTTGTATTGCATATGGCATAGTTATATACATAGTGAAGGGCAACTTGCCTGCTACTTCAGCTGCTGCTTAAAATAAGAGAATGCAAGTAAAATTACGTTATTGCAAGTTTAATTTGTGGAAGGAAAAGTTCTCTTTCTCCTTCCTTGATTCCTACTCTTCGCCGACCCTTCTCCAGACTTCCAGGAGCCGTGCACTGACACAGCTTGCAGAAGCATTCTTCCCAAACTTGTTTCTGTCCGACTCAAATGCTTGGGGGAATAAGGCATGGGATCGCATCGTTTCTCAACCTATGGGGCGCGACACACAGCTGGGACCCGAGGGGGTGTTTGGTGGGTGGCGGTGTCGGACTTGAGAATTTATTTACTGTCTTACAAAACTATTACGTTTAAAATACTAGTATATATTATTTCAATATTTTAACCCGTGTTGTACGTAGTGTAAGCTATACATTTCTGTCATTCGCACCCTACCATTGCTTCTTACCGGCATCTCTCAATTTCAACCTTTTAAATTATATATTTATGGTACTGTTCTAGAAATTTGTTTAAAAGCGCTTTTACGCTTTTACGCTTCTTAAACTACTCGATGTTTGCAAAAATACGATTATAAACTTGGGGCGCACCCCTTCAAGTAATTCTGCCGGCGCCCATACTTGTGGGTCCCGTGAAGTATAATATTCTTCAAGGTGGGCACCTGACTGAAAAATGTTGAGAACGAACTGATTAGAGACCTTTAAAAAGATTGATTCACTGATTGCTTGGGTTTATTTTACTTCGCTTTTCTGCTACTTCTGGCTAATCGCGAAGATAAGAATGAGTGATGAAATTGAAGAAGATACTCTAAAAAAAGAACTCCAATTCCCAGGTCGGGAATCGAACTAAGAGCTCGTGAAGCCCTAATGCGCTGTGCTATCCACTTCGTTACGCAGGGCGGCGCACTAAAAGAAAACTTATAATTGGAAGTAAATTCCGCACATAAATACGTACAGAGTAAGAGAATGGTGGGAGACGTTTTCTGAATACGGATGTAAAAAATTAAAGAGTTGTTTTAAGTCCCGTTAATGAAGAGATGCCGTTGAAAACTAATAGGGTGTTGGACGGAATGCAAACAAATGTATGCCTCCACAGGACATGAATTCGGGACCTTTGATAACAAGTTGACAGCATTACCGGTGCACCATAAACGGTGCATAAACGGTATATCATCGGGAGATGCGGCGATGAGAAAGAAAAATAATATACATACTCCATATTAAATATTTTAGAGAAGAACCCAAAAAAAGGAGTAAGAATATTCCCATATTTGTCAATGGCAGATTAAAACGGCTAGAAATAGACAAGGGATTCGCAAAGTTTAGCGCATCGAAAGGAGAAACCATGCCAGTAGTTGAAGAACGGGATAAGTTCGGTCGCTATTTAATATTTATTTGCACGTGTTTAGAACTTATTTGCACGGGTCTTAATTAATTTGCACGTACTTAGAACTACTTTGCACGTACTTAGAATACTTTACATTTATGTATTTGCTTATTTATAACTTTTATGAATATATAATTATTTATTTTGTGAAAAATATGTATATAGAAGGTAATTAGAGGTACTAAACGCTGTGCATATGGTTTTATATTCATTACTGCAAAGTATGTAATGTATCAAATGATAATATTAATGTTTATAATATTGAAAATAAGAGTTTATGGTTTATGAAACGCTATGAAAGGTGTTAATGGTACGAAAGAAGACGGTCCCGGTACTCGAACCCGCGATATGCAACGCTAATAAATGGTTTTTGTGTACAATGTATGTAATAATGTATGTTATTATGTTATGAAAGACGATGGTTTGAAACACGACACGATGAACTTCGCTCTGAGGGTTGACGAGAAAGGAATTTGGGGGATGTGCGATCGAGGTCAACGCCAGAACAAAGAAAGAACCCGATTGACCAATTAGAGCCGGTTTTTTAATGTTAATCAGAACGCAAGAACCGGGGAAAGGTATGCAATACCGTAGGGCAGGGGAGGGATTGAACCAGACAACAAAGGATGTCTGGGAATGCGCAGCAAGGGTCAAATTTTTGAAACTGTGCGTCGCTTGCATGCTAGAACATGATTTTGTCTAAGTAGGCCAAGGTTTTCTAGAACACTAGAACAAAGGATGATGGGAAGGAGTTCAAGGTGAACTAGACTGCAAAAACAAAGAAAGCGTCGGTTTTATTTCAACCAATCAGAAAACGCGTCGGTTGTATTTCAGCCAATCAGAGAACGCGTCAGTTTTGTTTAGGAAGTATAAAAAAGCGCGTAAAAGCGAGAAGATGTTAGTTTGAGAAGAATTTCTGAAGCATTGTGTCAGAAAAGATATCAACTTGTGATCATTGTCTGAGAATTGAAGACAAAGAACTCAAGAGAAGCTATAATTAAGGTAAGTGATTTTTAGTATGTAGTGTGTTTTAAATAATATATAAATCCAGAAAACAATGAAACGAAGAAAAAGTCAATACAAAATAAATATGCGGAATATGAACAAGTACTACAACTATTTTTCTATTTTTTACAGGTTACAGGTGATTCTATTTTTCTGTGTACGTGTGACTGGAAGGAACTGTTAGTGAAAGATGGCATCTACAAACTCTACCAACGAGCCTAACCACACTGCGGTGAGTACTTCGGACGAAATTATACGCAATTTTAATTCTGGAATGTATACTTCCCCACTAGAACTCGTTAATGCATATTATATGATATGTGTGACAGAGTTGTGTTCCACGACGATATCCCTACATGTGATCCGACTTTTTTCTGTGAGACAGTGCAAACAGCAATGTGTCAATTAGGGGTGGGGGCAAATCAGTTTTCTATTGTGGATGAAAGAGAAAGATATTTTAGACGATTTGGAGGTTGGAGGTATCCATTGAAATACCTAATCAGGTTGTGGGGGACCCTGAATATTTGGTTGGGTCTATGTTCCAATTTCTAATGAAAAATATTTTTTTTGATTTGTCACCGGATAGTCAGGTTGGTTTGATTATTTTCGGCAATGAAACCAATAAGGATATTTATATCCCTTGGCGCCCTCTTTCGGTATTAAATCCCAAGATTATTCAACACTATGTAACCAAAGTGCTGAACAGCAATGAATCCTTCTTTGTAGATAACTCTTTGAAATGCATGGCGCATATTGTCGAACCCAAGCGCGGTAGAGGGAAGAACAAATACCCCCTTTACAGGAAGTGTGCTCCTTTACTAACAATAAACAATGCGAACCAGAAACAGCGGGCTATCACTATTTTGACTAATGATGACAATTTGTGCTTGCCACGCGCTATTGTATTTGCCCAAGCCAAAGTCGACAAGAATAGAAACAAATCCCAATCCTTTCAAAGATTTGATAACAAATTGAAAGAAGCCGCTATGCGGTTATGCCATGAAGCACGCGTCGATCCAACGAATGGGTGCAATGTAGAAGACATTATTAAATTTAAGAACTATTTGGGACCAGAGTACCAAATTGTTGTGTTTTCAATGAAAGAGGGGGAAAGGGAGTATGAAGTTATTCGGTCAACACCTTTCGTCCCTAAACAGATTAATTTACTCTATCACGATCAACATTTTGATATATTTAATTCTGTCCGCACACTTCTTGTGAAACATTATTACTGTCCCAAATGCTAAGTCGGATTTTCTAAAAAACCTCAACATACTGAATGCACTAGATATTGTCATTGTGTGAATACAGTCACGGTGGTGAATTCAGTAACGCCATCTCCAGAAAATGCACTGCATGTAAGAGGAAATGTCTGTCCCCGAAATGTAATGAAAATCATTTGCGCACAGAAGGGCGGAAATTAAGTGTTTGCCAATCTATTCACCAATGTAACGTATGTTACAAAGTAGTGAACAAGAGATTGCGCAAAACACCACACAAATGCGATGAATTCTTTTGTAAGAGCTGTTATACTTTTGTAGAACCAGCACACAAATGCTATATTCAGCCTGTTAAGCCTGAACCAACTGCAAAGTTTCTCTACATATTTTATGATTTCGAGTGTATGCTGGTAGAAAGAGAAAATGACCAGAAACACGAAGTCAATCTGGCTGTTGCTAAACAAGCCTGTCATGTCTGTAAAGACACTGATGCAGATTTCTGCGAGACGTGTGGTCCACGTGTCCATATTTTCTCCAATATTCAAGAATTTATGCACTATATTCAAACACCGAGGGAAGGGTTTGATAAAAATGTGTGTATTGCACATAATGCAGGACGATATGATTCTCATTTTGTTTTAAATTATTTGATTACTAAAGAGAATATTACCCCATCCGTAATTATGCAGGGCAGAAAAATAATAGAGATGTTAATTACAAAGAAAATAGTGTTCAGGGACTCGTTGAATTTCATGCTTATGAAATTGAAAGACTTGCCTGCAAGTCTGGGACTACCGGAAGATTTGCAGAAAGGCGATTTTCCGTATTTGTTTTCCACCCCTGCAAATCAGAATTAAGAAGGTCCATTCCCTGATATTCAGTATTATGATATAGATTCCAAGTCCCCCAAAGAAAGAGAAGAGATGCTAAAATGGCATGAGGAAACTGTCCAAGCAGGGAAAATTTTTGATTTTCAAAAAGAGTTGCGCGAATACTGTATTAAAGATGTGGAAATTCTTGCTGCTGCATGTATTAAATTCTCTAATCTGATCGAAGATCTGACTGGAATACAGTGCTTTGTTCGCTGCGCGACTCTTGCGTCGTTAGCTTCTTCGATATTTAGAAGTAAATATCTGAAATTAAACACTCTTATTAAAGTTCCGCCATTTGGATTTCGTGAAAAAGATCAACAGTCTCTAATTGCATTAAAGTGGTTAAAATGGGTAGAAAATACTGAAAAAATCGCTCTAAGACACGCAGGTAATCTGGGGGAGGCTAAAATAGGACGTTATAAGTTGGATGGGCTTATGAAGAAAGCAAAACTCTTTATAGTTTCCAAGGTTGTTATTACCACGCTTGCCGGATTTGTCTTACTGAAAACAGAGATAAGCCTCTTAACGAGATTGGCAAGACCCTTGACCATAGGTACGAACGTACTGTTACCCGTAAAGAAATATTAGAGCAAATGGGGTACAAGGTTATAGAAAAATGGGAATGTGAATTCAATGAGGAAATTAAAAAATATGCAGAATTACGCAAATTCATTGCTGAGAATTGTTATTCCCTGAATAACCCACTTATCCCAAAACAAGCTTTTTATGGGGGACGCACTGAATTTTCAGAGCAGTTTATGAAAAATAAGAGAATGAAAATAGGAGCATGAAACTGCTAGATGTAGTTTCCCTTTACCCTGCAATGATGAAGCAAAGAAAAATGCCTACAGGGAAACCAGTGATTTACACGTCAGAGTTTCCTACCTTGGATAATGTATTTGGGGTTGTAAAATGTGATATTCCCCCCTAAAGATTTATATTTACCAGTACTGGGCATGTCATGCAAAAACAAATTAATGTTTGCTTTATGCAGAACTTGTGCACAAAGCGAGAATCAAGAACAATGTTTACAGGCAGATAAAGAAAGATACTTACATGGCACCTGGGTATCGGAAGAACTGAAACTGGCTGTAAAAAGTGTATGAAATACTCAAAATATATGAAATTTGGGATTTTTCTTCGGCTGACCAGAATGATAATGTGTTCAAAGACTATGCAGACACATTTCTTAGACTGAAACAACAGTCTTCAGGATATCCTTCCGGCTGCAGTTCATAACTTGACAAAGACAAGTATATTCAAGATTATTTCGATCATGAGGGAATCCAACTTGTAAAAGATGAAATTGCACCTAACCCGGGGCTTCGTTTTATTTCCAAAATTCTGCTGAATTCTTTGTACGGGAAATTCTCAGAAAATGCTTTAAAAACTAAGTCTATTTTTGTAATTACAGAACAGAAATTCCATGATATAGTGTTTAATCCACAGTATGAAATCAGTAATGTTGTCCCTATTTCCGAATCTTGTTTATTAGTGAATTATATTGATCTGGAAAGCAAAAATGAACCGTTAGTACTCTCAAATGTACTTGTCTCTGCGTTTATTACTGCTTATGGAAGAATGCATTTATTTTCTGTTATGGACAAAGTCAAGGAAAGTATTCACTACGTGGATACGGACTCTGTGTTCTATGTAGAAAGAGAACATGAAAAACTTATTCCTACAGGCTCATTTCTTGGTGAAATGACGGATGAGCTTAAAGAGCCCTACCAAATTACATGCTTTTTGGGTGGTGGTCCCAAAAACTATGCATATAAGATGGTGAACAATCATGATCCTCAGGATGAGAAACATGTTATTAAGTAAGGGGCATTACTATGAATTACAGAACTCGACTTCAGATTAATTTTGATTATTTTAAGCAACTGGTCAAAGGGGAAATTGAAAAGCGAGTTGTTGAGAACCCACGTAAAATCAAACGAAAAGCCAATTTTGAAATTGTTTCTGCTCTGCATCTGAGCAGATAACACACCAAGCAGTCCACACAAAACGTACAAAAATTGCAAATTTTGAGACGGTTCCATACGGTATCTAAATAAAAAACGAGTGTTTTGTTTCATTTTTTTTATTGTCCTTTAAAGACCTAGTGACCTCTGTAGAAGTTCTATTTGCTTCGCTATCCACGGGCATTCTCCGTTGATTCGCCGCCTGGCACAGAAACTACATTTTGGAGATCTTCTGCGCCTCTGGCGCGACGGGGGAGGGGGCACCGGCAGAAGGCGGTGAGCTGCCCTCATATGATAAATGAGGGCCTTCTTCCCCCTGAAGCCCACCTCCCAACAAACATTGCATTCTTGTTTGATTTCATCCTGAAAAGAAAAGATAAAATTAATTTGTGGTTTATAGTTAGGTTTAAAACTTATAATAATATAGAAATGTGCCATTGTGTGTCTGCGCTTCAAGCAGAGAACGTGTGTTGTTCAACATGGAACTGCGTTTTACACACCCTTTTACAATGATGGTTTGTGGGCCGTCACAAAGTGGAAAAACCACTTTTGTGGATAAGCTTCTATTTTATAAACATAAAATGTTTACACAAGTTCCAAAGACAGTAATATGGGCGTATGGTGCGGTTCCTCCCAGATTAAAATTAAGCCAAAAATACAAATATTCAGTTCATTGAAAGAATCCTTGATGTAGCAAATATGGATATTGAAACTCCTGGATTAATTGTCATTGATGATCTAATGAATGAAAGCAACAAAGTTTCCGTTGTTACAGATATATTTACGAAATATTCTCATCACAAAAATATAAGTGTTATTTTTATAGTGCAAAATTTATTTCACAAAGGTGCTAAAATGAGAGACATAAGCCTCAACTCCCACTATCTTGTGATATTCAAAATCCACGTGACAAACACCAAATATACCATTTAGCACGACAATTCAAACCTGACAATAGTAAAAGTGTTTTGGAAGCTTTTCAAGATGTAACTGAAACACCACACAGTTATTTAATGTTCGATTTAACACAAAATACACATGAAATTTTACGTATGAGGGCGCATATTTACCCCGATGAACAACTGACTATTTATGCCACTGGAAAGCATGTAAACAAGCCATTTCTTGTGCGAACGTCAGAATGACATCACAACTAAAAGAACATGCTCCGGCACTTAAATTATTGTGTAAATTAAAACCTATTCAAAGGAAACGCCTTTTGCAACGAGCAACACCAGGACTAGTTCGTGTACTAGGACAATGTGCAGCCAATACAGTACACGGTAATATTTCGCTTTCAGAGGTACAAAAAACCAAGCTTCAAAAGTATAAGGCCAGTTTGTGTAAACTAGCGGCGAAGGGCACTTCGCTCAAAAATAAAAATAAAATATTAATTCAAAAAGGCGCCGGTTTTTACCATTTTTAATCGATCCGATTATATCAGCGTTAGGTAGTGCATTGTTTACACAATGAGCGTGAGAAAAATGATTCTTGTTCCCGAGGACTTTGCCACTAATATGCATGCCCCCGTTGAGAAAGCTCAGAGACACGAATCAAGATTAGATTCTAATATTCGTACAATATTAGCACGTGAAGATATAGGGGAAAGAGAAAAATGGAAACTTTACCAACAGGCACTTCGACTATTTGTTAATTTTACTAAGCCTATTCCCACACACCTACCAGTGATCGAAGAAGAAAATAAGCTGCCACAAATAAGTGAACTAATCCAAAAAGACGCTCCCCTCCTAGTGTTACTCTCAGGGAAGAAATTCTTGCTTCAATACCGAAAACTGTTCAGAAGAAAACAGAACTTTTACTTAAAAGACTATTCTCTTCTCAATATATAAATTGGGACACATATGGATCAGTGTACATAAATGGAAAAAGAATTCAGGGTTCTAATATCATCGATCTGATTAATGATTCGCCCCCCTAAAAAAAGTAGATATCCTATCGGTTCCTATCTATCCTTTATTCTCTAAACATACCCAAAGAATATATAGTTACACGCACGCCTCCACCCCCTTCAAGAAATAGGAAAGCTGAGTTTATATGGGAAGATATATAAAGTATGGATCTTAAAACATTGTATTATACACATGAACTACCGACTTCATTTTCCAATACTGAAAAATTATCCAAACATTCTACGCAATCACGAAAGAATATTTCTCAGTGGCTATCAAAACAAAATGCATATACTTTACATGTTCCAGTTAGAAAAAAATTTCCCACGTAAACGCTACGAAACCACTTTTCCCCTGGAAATTATGCAAATGGATTTGTCAGATATGCAGAATATCGCCAAGTACAATGACTGTATGCGCTATATACTTTGTGCAATTGACGTGTTTTCAAGGCAAGCGTTATGTATACCAGTGAAAAGCAAGTCGGGTGAAATTATGGCAAAAGCAATCACTAAAATTATAAACATGTTAGAATATCCCCCTGTTTACTGCCAGACAGATCAAGGAAAAGAGTTTTATAACGCTCAAGTGAAAAAAAGTGTTTGACAAGTACAATATTATTCATTATAGCGTTTATTCAGAACTAAAGGCAGCAGTAGTGGAACGATTTATTCGTACTTTAAAATCAAAATTGTATAAACACTTCTCAGCCAATAATACGTATCGTTATGTAGATATTCTCCCCCTTGTAGTAAAATCATATAATCACTCGTATCACCGTTCTATAAAATTGGCTCCTGTTGAGGTGAGCGAAAATAATGCGCTGCAGGTCTGGTCTCAGTCTAGAAACAATACAAGTCAAAAAACCAATAATATCAAATTTAAATTTAATATTGGTAACTACGTAAGGATAAGTAAAGCCAAAATGAAATTCCAGAAAGGATATCTACCTAGTTGGATAGAGGAAATTTTTATAATTAGCGATCGTATGAGTACTGATCCCCCTACATATCGTATAAAAGACTGAAGTAACGATCCTGTCAAGAGCATTTTCTATGAACCAGAATTACAAAAAAATACACTTGATCCTGACAAGCCATTTACTATCGAGAAAATTCTAAAACGAAAGGGAGACTTTGTTCTAGTAAAATGGAAAAACTACCCAATCGCATGTGCAAGTTATGTACATAAATCAGATATTACGCGTGTTTAGGTTAGTTGCCATTATGCCGCTGGACGAATTCTATGTTACATTACCTTCCAATGTAAACTTGAACTTGTTTCCTGATAATAAAATATCACATTACCGTACTAATCTGAGCAAACCAATAGAATTAAATGAACAGTCGGTGGTGGCGGCCACAGAGCTTCATTTAACTTGGAGTTTTTATAATATTGTTTCCGATACAAATAGCATTTCATATGAATTTAAACCGAAAAAAAAAGGACCAGATTTTTTATAGTGAAAGTATAGTTCGTAAAGGTTACTACTCCAATATTCCATTATTATTAAACAATATTCCCCCTTCAAAAAGAAAACTGCTTGCTCAACATGTCCGATTTGGCTATACTTTGTCCACGCATAGTATGTATACACAAACAACACTAGAGGAAGATGAAATTATGAAAGTGTATATATCTCCACAATTAGCTCCAGTGTTTGGTTTTTCGTTGGATACTCCTCAGTCAGAAATATCTATACATTCGGTTATTGGTCCAGGTACGGCAAGATCAAGTTCTATTTATCCTTGTAATTTAGATTATCATATGCCCCGTGAAATCATTATATGCACAGATATTGTCAAATATCAAGCAAATATAGGTCCCGTAATACGAACGGTTAGTGTGGTTGATTATGAATATAGAACAATAAAAAGTTATATATTTGAGCCTAGGCAGTATCTAAAAGTCGAAAAGCGTTACTTTGAAACAATTGAAATTATATTAAAAAAGAGCATGGAACTTTGCTTCCATTTGAGTTTGGAGCGTCAAGCGTTACATTACATTTTAAAAAAGTGGAATAATGATTTCTGAAGGCAGTGATAATGATTACTATGTAACTTTGGTTTCAAATGCATCCAAAAATATTTTTCCGACTAATACACCTTCTCATTTTTTAACTAAACATTCTAATGCTGTTAAGCTCGAGTCTGGATGCTGGTTAGTGGGTCTGTCTGAAATTCATTTCACAAACAGTCTGTTTAATATTAAAAAAGGACAAAATGAAATTATGTGGACTTTTTATACCCAAGAGTCGGATCAGTCAAATAAACAGAGCGGTAAAACAATTGTTCCCCCTGGATATTATTCAAGCGTGGACTCTGTTTTACAAGTTTTAAATCAAGATCATATTGGAGAAGGGCTTTTTCGATTCGGTTATAACCCGTCCAGCAATATTGTTGAGGGAAAATACAATGCACAGTTATCTACACTGAACTTCTCTGATATTTTGGCTCTGCAGTTAGGATTCGAACCAAATAGAAATCTTGTTAAACAACAACATAGTTCGAAACAAACCAACCTAAATATCGGTTATCTCCAGCAGGTTTTAGTATACACTAATGTACTCAGTTACCAGTTTGTAGGAGATACAAAGGCTCTCTTTTAAGAATGTTTATATTTTCTTCGGTCCCTTATGGCCGGTCACTATCTATAATATTTAACCCCGTTCATTATATGCCTGTATCGAAATATTTATTTGATACAATAGAAATAGTTTTAAGAGACAACACAGGCCGTAAACTCTCATTTGCCTTCGGAGATCTGAGTGTTAAACTACATTTCAAGCGACAATGAGATACATTAGACGTCAGTTATATCGAGATTATTATCTCAACCAGGCGGGAACAGGTTTACCTTATTTTTGCCGGTCCTCCGTATGAGAAAGGTCACGGGGCCCTCGGTTCAATATTTAAAAGTTTGTTTCGTTTTGCGGCCCCTTTATTAAAACAGGGAGCTAGAGCAATTGGCCAGCAAGCTTTCCATTCGGAAATGGAGTTTGTTGGGGATGTTCTACAAAACAGGCCTCTCAAACAATCTTTCAGAGATCGTGTAAATCAGGCGAGACAAGCTCTTCGTGAAAAAGGTGAAAGAAAAATTTCTCAGATTGTTTCAGGTAAAGGGAGACAAAAACGAAAGACTAAAACTATAAAATTCGAACCACCATTTATTACCTGCCAGTCACGCCAAAAGAGGCGAAGGGTACACAGAGATATATTCGCTAATTAACTACCATGTCCTTAGTAAATTGTAACTCATCAGAATTGGATTTGTTTTCTTTGCCATTAACTCAAACTGGCATTGAAAATTCTTGTTTAATGGAGTATCGTCCCATTTCATCTTTAACTAGTAACAGTCCAATCGAGTTTGCCATTACTGGAGACAGTGGGGAATACATTGATCCAGCACACATTTATCTGTACCTAAAATGTAAAATAACTAAACCAGATGGTACGGCCTTAGCTGCCGATAACCTGGTTGCCCCCGGAAACATTTTTTTACATGCAGCATTCAGTCAGGTCGACGTATCGTTAAATGACAAATTGATTTCGTCCTCTGCAGGGTGTTACGCTTACAGAGCATACATTGAAACATTACTCAACTATTCTAATGAGGCTAAAAAATCTCATCTCACTGCTTCTCTCTGGTATCGCGATACGCCTGGAAAATTAGGACATCTAACTGAAAATAAAAGGAATTGAAAAACGAATGAGTCTTGCTGCGCCAAGTCGGTCATTCGACATGTATGGGCGACTGTATTCTGATTTTATGTGCCAACCTCGTCTTCTCTTGAACAATGTGTCCATGAGAATTAAATTACATAGGTCAAACGATGCATTTTCATTGATGGCCGCCGAGAATACTTCTTATCGTGTAGAAATACAGGACATTTCTCTTTATGGAAAAAGAGTTACTGTATCTCCAGATATAGGTCTTGCTCATGCAAAAGCTCTTGAAACTACTACAGCTAAATACCCAATTACACGCGTGGAAGTAAAATCAATAACTATCCCTCAAAATATTACTTCTTATAATCTAGATAATATATTTTTAGGCACTGTTCCTAAACTTGTAATATTAGGTTTTGTTGAAAATTCAGCTTTCAATGGTCAAATACATTAAAAACCCTTTAATTTCCGTCATTTTGGATTGAATAAAATTCAACTCCAAGTTGGAACTAGAACCATTCCAAACCAACCTCTCTGCCCAAGCTTCACAGACAAAAATATTATCCAAGCATATTACAATGTATTCTCTGGAACGGGAATACATTACCAGGATACAGGAAACAGTCTATCCCGAGAGGATTTTGATAATGGATTTGCTTTGTATCCCTTTATTCTTTCACCCACAATGGAAATTGACTCTACTTGGGACGTATTAAGCGATGGGAGTGTAAGTGCTAAACTGTCATTCTCTGCTCCGTTGCCTACGGCGGTCACGTGCATTATTTATGGAGAATTCGACTCTTTACTGTAAATTGATAAACACAGAGGTATTTTCCCAGATAATACAAAATAATAATCAGTTGAGTACCAGCCTGGAGGGAGTACGGATCACAATATGAGGGCTGTCGTTGATTTTCAAGGATTCCGAGACAATTCTGCCAACTTTATTCCTAAAGAACTAGCTATTGTCGATGCAGACTCAGATAGTATGCAATCATGGATAGTTCTTCCACATTACGAATGGGATACTTTAGATATTGGAGCAAAAACGAAAATATGTGGCAAACACAAAACAAGCATTCTCTCGAATGGCCTATCGGTGAACTTTGCTATTCAAAATTGTTTTCTGTGCTTTCCCAGTACACCGAAAACGCCTCAGTTATTTATTCTTTTGGAGCTGACAAATGCAAGTTTTTGATTAAAGTACTTCACCGCACTGTGGTTAACCTCGAGGACCTAGGATGCCCTAAAGCGTCGCTGTTAGCCTTCCCTGCACAAAATTGCTGTCGCAATTATCACACATTAAGGACAATCAAATGTGCTCTTAGAGACGCACATTTATACGCATCTTATCTCCGTAGCTTCATGCTTGAACAGCATATTATAGGAGAAGCCACAAGGACTTCACCTAAACAGAACACCTCAACATCGGACAGTGGCTATTCATCATTAGCTTCGTTTTACAACGACGCAGCAAGTGTGTATTAGTTATCCGACCAAGGTTGCTGTTCCAAGGATAGTGCATTTTCGGATAGTGAACAATGAATAACATTGAAATTGAAAAAACTGTTCAATCAGACAAATGTCTGTCTTTTATTTTTCGAGGTGTTTTTGCTAATAATACATTGCCAAAAAATGTGCAATATCCTGCTGCATTGATTATTAACACCGACAATAAATCTGGACCAGGGATACACTGGACACGTTTGTTTATAAACAGTGATAGGGAGGCCCTCTACTTTGATAGTTTTGGTCAGCCTCCTAGTGCAAATGTACTAAAATTTATAAAAAAGAACTGTATTTCATGGTGCATCAGTGAAACGGTGGTTCAAAACCCAAACTCATCCATGTGTGGAATTTATTGTATTATGTTTTTACATTATATGTGCCGTGAGTTACCCCTAACCTATTTTCTGTCATTGTTTTGAACAGACTTAAAAAGAAATGACAAAATTGTATGGACAAAATTCTCAAGTGCCTTTAATTAATTTACAGTGTGCCTGCAGTGAATACTGCATCGAAGACCAGTGTCTTATTTTCACTATTACACAAGCAATAGTAGAAAATTATCCCAGCCCTACATGTTCAAAACATAAACTTGGTGTGAGAAAATTGAAAAACTTCTGGCGTGTCAAGCTTGACAGTCCAGAGAAAGAACTTTCTATAAAACTAACACTGTCATTTGAATATGGTTTCCTAGTGTCTAAATATAACAGCGTAGTGTTAAAGCTGTTTACTATCTATGTACAATCTTGCTTGAGAAAATGAAAAGCGTTGTGTGAACGCTATGTATTACAACATGTGTACAAGCTGACTTATAAAAAACTGTAAAGCGTTGTGTAAACGCTATGTATAACCTTTTGTAAAATAACTTTGACTTTGTATTCATTTTGTAGTAGATTAGTTTTAGAACAATAAACTTGTATGTAGTAGACTTGTGCGTTTTATTTCTTTTTAAAAAATAAAAATAAAAGGTTTACGGTTATATGTAGAGTAAAAAAAGCTAATATTGTTGGTGCAAGCGGTCCTAGGTTCGATCTTTGTTATAGATCTTGCACAAATCTCAAATACATTAATCGCGACTGTTACTACAATTCACTTTTATTCCGTCTCGCCACGCTAAACACTTTGCCGCTAAAACAAAAAAACACAACCGAGATAGAACTAAACAAGCTAGTTTGTATTTCAGATAAAACACTAGTCAAAGTCCATTCTCGTATAAAACTTGTACTTAGATAAAAAATGCAATACTTGCAACATGTATCAGCATCCTGAAGAAACAGAAAACACAGCAGAAAACACAGCAGAAAACACAACAGAAACTAAACAGCAAAATAACAAAAATGTGCGGACAAATTCGGATTCCCAAGTTTAAATACCCCAAAAAATCGGGCCAAAGGTTCAAGGCCTCTTCCAGCCACCCCTATTTTTCACACTGGAAAATAACAATTCCTTTAAATTCACGCTGCCCCGTAAACTCTAGACGTCGAAATTTAAAACCCTCAGCCTCTCTTTCCATTAGATAAATTCCTTACATCCACCCGCCTTGAATTATATCACCTTCAGTTCATGTCCTTTTAACATAAAATCCTTTTTTTCGTCCAAATTCTCTACCTGGTTTGGTGATTACTATTTTACTGTCCGTATCACCCCACACACAGACGGACTTTTCCGCTTAACGGGAGACTTTTAAAATTATCATTTTACAATCTCTTGTCTTTTTCAACAGAAACAATCACCCCGTTATATACATTTTCTTTTCTACCTAAAATGGAAGCGATTCGTATCTCTAACCAATTTATTTTCCTCAAATGACTTGTCGTATATTTCTTCCGACACAACAACAACAACCGTCTCGCCCTCAAACCTTCCGCCGAGACCTAAATTAACATCATCGGGTTCTTTCTTTGTTCTGGCGTTCTGGCGTTGACCTCGATCGCACATCCCCCAAATTCCTTTCTCGTCAACCCTCAGAGCGGAGTTCACCGTGTCGTGTTTCAAACCATCGTCTTTCATAACATAATAACATACATTACTACATACATTGTACACAAAAACCATTTATTAGCGTTGCATATCGCGGGTTCGAGTACCGGGACCGTCTTCTTTTGTATCATTAACACCTTTCATAGCGTTTCATAAACCATAAACTCCTATTTTCAATATTATAAACATTAATATTATCATTTGATACATTACATACTTTGCAGTAATGAATATAAAACCATATGCATAGCGTTTAGTACCTCTAATTACCTTCAATATACATATTTTTCATAAAATAAATAATTAGTTCTAAGTACGTGCAAATTAATTAAGACGCTTGCAAATAAGTTCTAAACACGTGCAAATAAATAACGAATATTAAATAGCGAACGAGATTATCCCGTTCTTCAACTACTCATGCTTCTACGCTTCCGAAACCTTTTCGAGCAGGCCTCATCTCCATGAAGCTATCAACTCGGGACAATCCCCGACACCTAGCGATCTGTTGGGTAAAATGAGTCAAAGCAAATGAATAATATACCTTTTCCCACTCCCAAAAAAAAAGGCAATATTTAGGCTCGAGAGTTCAAATGAACTAACCGAACTCTAACTACGCACTGTTAATGATCAGGCTGGAAAGTTCATACGAACTGATCTATCCCGAATGTGTGGCCCTCTACGCTTCCTTTTCAGTGCAATGCTGTTACCTGCCGCAACCATTCCGGCGGCCCAGATGAAATCTTACTAGCTGGGACTAGCGCATCCATGACATCCCCATAATGTTCGTCATGGTTCGGCTGATCTCTTAAGTCATTGCCAATAATAAAGTGGCAACAATCACCAAGAATTGCAAAAAAAACGCAGCTAAATTACTAAGTAAACTGTTTAACGTAAAATTGATAGCATTAACTTGAATTGAACAATAAACACAACGACGTTATAGTTACGTCACCGCGCAATGAATAATATTAACTGTATAATGATTAACGTTGTGTCTACGTGTTCGAAATTGGGGCTCCAAATTTAATTCTAAGGTTTATTTTCAGGTTAATATAGCAAAATAAAACTGTTCACCTCCGGAAAATTCTCGTCTGTTTTCATCTGGCCTATTTCAGGAATGGGCATAATGCTGCAGCATCAATAGCACTCACGTTAATCCGTTACTGAGGCTGTCATGCAGCTAGGCGGTTTTCATCGTTGCCAAACTTGCTCTATGGACTTTAAAATTTAACATAATGCTAATCATATTCAGAAAGAAACAATTTTCCTGAAAATCTGATTACTGACTTGCAAGTACAGTTTATCCAACCAAATATTTTTGATTCACAAACCCTTAAGTAGTGTGAAAGTACATATAACTGGGACGAGAAAAGAGGAGGTCTCGCTTGTATCAAAATTAGGCTAAGTTGCCTATAAAAAAATATTGCTTAAGTGTCCTCCTCTACCAAATTTAAGATTTTTGTACAAAAAAAGTTTTCGAGAAAGGAGGACCACCCCCAAATTGATGTGGCTAATCCTGAATTTGCCACCCATACCTACACCTACCTACACCCACACCCACCTACACCTACACACACCCACCTACCTACACCCACCTACACACACCCATCTACACACACACCCACATACCTACACATATTTACTTCCGGTCTACTTCTGGTTTATTTTTAGTTAAAAATTTAGAATATTAATATGTTAACTCAAATATTTTAATTCAGGACCAGGCTCAACTTGTTTATCTAATACTAACACAATGTATTGTGCAAAAGTCTTCTAGAATTGCTCTGTGACTCTTTCATTTCTTACATCATAAACATATGATTTTTCACCTATAAGAATAACAGTGCATATGGTATCATCAGGAAGTGTTTCATGGAATTCACAGATAATTTTAATATTTGTCCTGTCATTTACCACAACTTGTTTCCTTTTTGAGGTGTTGATGACACACATAGGAAAAATGTTAATATAATTTTATTTTTACTGTGTATAATCTACGATTTTTGTAAAAACAAATCTTCTGAGAAAGTATGACCCCCTCAAATTGATGTGGCTAAACCTGAATTAGTTAAATTGTTGTCTATAAACTTGTTAAAAAATATGTTTTTTTCTCGACACTGTTTTTGGCCTGGGCTATGAGCGACAACAACAGAGCCATCTATGTACAAATGTCTGAACTTGGTGAACAGACTCTGGTCAATACCCAAGTAAACAAGTCAACTTTTTTCAATACATCATCATTTTGAACTCTCTCTGCCAGCAATAGGGATTGGTAGTAAGCGTTAGACAAAGTACTTTGGAGCCGAATATACCTTTCTTAAGACGTCGTATATTGCTAAAATATCTTTAATTTACATATTTCTCATACCGCCGTATCTTGTTCTATTAGACCTCTTCAAGAAAATTGCCAATTAGTAAAAACTAATGGGATATATAAGTGATATGGGAAAATGTGAATTGTCGGTTTCTTCGATTCAGATAAATAGATCGAATTGAAACTGGGATATTTTGCATTTTTTTAATATGATAGCTAAAAAACAGGTCTGTTTGGATTAATATATAAAATTTCTTATTATTCATATTAAACATATTTCTAGTATATTGAACAAAATATTTATATTTTGTATAAAGAAGTCTGATATTTGATACATCCATCTTGTATTTGTTGTAATCTATTCATATTTAGAATCTGGTTTATATCTGTCCCAGCTTGTTATACAAAAATCAATACGCATTAGGTCGTTGCCACATCACGACATGGTGGGGTAGGTTAGTGACTGTAGGTCACTGCTTCTAAGGATCAATGCTTATTCTATCTCCGTGCATGTGACTTTAGTTAGACAATCCGTCAGAGTTTTATTAAGTACAGAATTTTGATTTGAATCCCGAGAAATCTGATATATAAAACCAACTTCAAAAATTAAAAATATTAACACATTAAATATATACAATATATATAAAAAATACACTGCTAAACCTAATTAATATTTTATATCAAATATAGAGGTTTAATTTAAACCCAAGAAATCTTATAAAATAAACCAATAATAAAAATATTAACATATTAAGTATACAAGGCATTTTATTAAACACAATTAATATTTTACATTAAATATAAAATTTTGATTTAAACCCCAAGAAATCTGATATTTGTATGAATTTGTATTTGTATTGAATTTTATCTTGCTCTGAACTAGGCCAAAAGGCATTTCGAACCGATCTAATATATTCTCCAATACATTTCAAAATGTTATTGAATATTTCATGTCGATAATTTGACCAATGCATCAATTCTTGACGCTGAGATAATATTTTCTGCAAATACCTCTTCTCTACAGTCCCTTCTGTTCTTCTCTTCTCCTTCTTCTCTCCCATCCTTCTGCTCGCTCGCTTATACCACGTGATTTTCGTTAACCTTTTACGATTTTTGATCGTTTTTGCTGTATCTCTAACCGTTCTCGAGATATGGTCCACTGACGAAATTTTGGGGTTCCGGTAAAGGTTTCAATATTCCGGTAAAAGTTTCAACGTTCCGGTAAACGTTTCAACGTTCCAGTAAACACGATTTAGGACGAAAACGACAAGGAGAAGAAGAAGCGTAAGAAGATTAATCGACGCGAACAAGATAAAAGATGATCTGATGTAATAATACTACAGTCATGCATTCCTTCTTCGTTCGTAATAAAATCAACAAGTTATTCGAATTACGGAACTTGTCATTTTGACCTCCTTAGCGAAGCATGTTCCAAAAAAATATAAAAATCATTGGAAGTTTCCGGTTAGATATTTCGTTTTCGCAAGCCATGATGAACTTTAGGAGCCATAGGCTTGTATACATTCCATCTTTCGTCTGGAGGGACAAGGTAAACCGAGCACCTAATTAATCATTCAATAATAATAATAATATTCATGAATTTTTGTTTGAATTCAGAAAAACAAAAATTATCATTGAAGAGCCACCTCCTTTAAATATCACATCTACTCTAAAGCATTCATTCGCTGTTCATATTTTCCGTCCTTGAATTCTAATATGTGTTTTGTCTAACAATTGACTAAATTAAGTACCGAACATTATCGAAAAGCAATTCTGAAAACATTATACTGAAATATTAACATTATAATAAGTGTCTTTGCATAGCCGTTTATGTCTTCAAATTGCTTCCAACACTGCTTCTGCATACTTTTCAATAAAATCAATTTACGGTGTTAGTGTGTCTTACTGCCACATGGCCTGCCCACCTAAGTCTTCTTGATTTAATTATTCTAATAATATCTGGACATGAATACATATTATGTAATTCTAAATTATGTAACCTTCTCCACTAACCTATTTTCTCATCCCTTTTAGATCCAAATATTTTTCCTAACAATTTTATTTTCAAATACTCTCAATTTATGTTCCTCTTTTAATATAGTAGACCAAGTTTCACATCCATATAATACTACAGGTAAAATTACTGTTTGTATATTTTAACTTTTAGTTTCTTAGAGAGAAGTAACATACATTTCCTGAATTAAGCCTACTTTTTACTTTATTTCCTCTTTAATATAATTTTCATTTGTTAATATATTTTATCAATATTTCAAAAGATTTGGTTGCCTGCAAAAATTAATCCAGTTATCTCCTTGTTAGTAATAGTATTTTATTTATATATCATGTCAGGTTAGAAAAAAAGTTCGCGCCTCAGTCAATGCAATAAGTTGTGTGATAATGCTCTCTGTTTCCGCGTTTGACTCATACCAATCATCCGTATATCGTCTTCTTCTTTGCCTCGCTATATGAAACTCATCCATCCTATCAACCAACTTTTTGCTTGCAGCCCGAAAAAGAAACTCTGGATTCTGCAACTTTTTAATACCACTTATTTTGCGAAGATTGTCCATAAAAATCATCTCGCACGGTGGATAAAATTCAGGCGCTATTTTGTTTAACTCAACGAGCCTCGCAACATCCTTACCTCCGTCGACTGTATACTCAAATATCTTGTACAGCAGTTCAAGTGGTAAGTCGGTTATACAAATTGTCATTTTTACAAAATGTTATTTAAAAAGAAGTTTCTCGGTATTTATATATAAATTTTTTCGGGGAAAAATACAAAACTCACAATCAAGTCAAAATTTAATAAAATTCTATTTACTAGAAAAAACAACACTTTTAAACTTATGATAATTGATAGAATGTAACTTAAAAAACAATAGTTATAATTATAATATTTTTTTTCAGCTCTGGTATTTATATATACATTTTCTCGGGAAAAAATTCAAAATTCAAGTGTGTACATGACCCCAAGAATACAATTTAAAATCGCTAATGTAATCACATTTTCAGAACCTTTTTCCCCCTTTCCCTATACTTATCAACATCTAAAACCAACATATAGGCCTACATCTGATGGCAAATTTCCTGTAACTATTCTATGATAAAAACTATGCTGTATTAGGAGCCCCAACTAATCCGAGTTCTGGGTTCAGGCGCGTGGAAGTGTGTTAGACCCTTTCTTGAGAGTAATCCTCGAAAACTACATGTTACGCATTTGCATCTCTTCTTATTATTATATCTTCTTGTTTGTAATTTTGTTATTTTACGTCGCCTTTCTTTCGATTTTAGCTAATCGCGACGATGAGAATGAAGATAAAATTAGATAAAGAACACTTATAAAGATCTCCTATGCAGAGATTCGAACCCGGAAACTTCAGTGGCGAGACCTAAAGTCGACTACTAACACCCTTGAGCACTTAGCCGGTAGAATAAGTATTGATCCACAGGAAAACAGCGACCTACAAAAGCCCTGACCTACCTCAATTGCGTGCGCAGACATGCATAGAAAGGCAATGACCCAATAGCATGTGTTATGTATTGATCTTGTAAAACACACGGAAACAGATTGCAACAGCAGCAGGCCAAAACTCTAAATATAAACTAATTACAACTAGATGTAGCAAATATCAGACTTTTTTATACAAAATATAAGATTCTTGTTCAATATACTAGAAATATGTTTAATATAAATAATAAGAAATTCAGTATATCATACCAAACAGAGCTATAATATGAGGAGCACTGGATCAACAACTCTATACTCTTCAACTATTCTCACAATATTAACTATTATAGTTAGATCCAGCCTTTTTATATATGTAGCTAAACCTGGTCTGAGAAGAAAGAAAAACGGGAAAATCCCGAGAATTTTGTTTTTTACGGGAAATTCCCGAGAAGTCATACTTTTTACGGGAAATTCTCGAGGAGTTATACTTTTTACGGGAAATTCTCGAGGAGTTATACTTTTTACGGGAAATTCCCGAGGAACTTTTTACAAAAATCTTGGATTAGACAAAATAGCACACTATAATCAAAAAACTCTTAAGAGCATCTTGGCTTAGTTTTAAGTGTGGCTAAAACAATATCGAAAAAAGCCATATTTTTAACAAATTTATAAACAGCAATTTTAGCAAATTCAGGTTTAGTCACATCTATTTGAAGGGGTCATCTTTTCTCGGAAGCTTTTTTTTACAAAAATCGTAGGTTTTACACATTTTATAAACATTTTGCCTTAGTTTTAAGTATTTCTATTCAGTCAAAACACCTCATCATTTATCGGGTTTATAATAGCACCAATTACACTACTCCCTTAGAAATGAACTGACTGTATTTCATTGAACTGCAACTGTCTAGGATAAATCGCCATGTAAATTGGCAGTATATATGATAAAAAGAAAATTTGGACAACGTTTTTAAGGACGTTTTCCGTTCAGGTAATAATCTTGCGCACTATACCAGCTAAAACATTACCAGGTGAGAGTTTTCTGCTCTCAAGAGAATTCATACTTTTAAAGATCAACGCAAGCAGATGGGCAGTTTGACCTTATTATCCTCGGAGTAGAAAGACGAAATAATGTAATGTACGAGTTTTGAACTTCACAAATTCGCCACAAAAGCAAAAAGGCTAACGTTTCTGTACAAGTAAGGTCAGACGTTTTAACTTAATTAGGCCTCTTTTGCTCAATACTTCATATATGTCAAACTGTTACATTCAATTTCAGGAGGAATGCAAATTAATCAGATTTCATAGTTCTCATCATATGGGACAGCTTATTTTATTTATTTGTCGTTTTAATGTGTATGGTATTGTGGTATAATATTATCTCCAATAACCTGTGCCTGGATCCTCTGAATGGATGTAATCAATTGAAAGTAAAGAACTGATTTGTAGCATCAAGATTATTATGTGTTTTTTTTTTCTTTTTGTTTTTAATCATTTATTGTATCTTTGACAAGGGTTGGTTGTAAGAACGGCCCATGAGGCTGAAACACGCCAGCTTAAATAAAGACCATTCTATTCTATTCTATTCTATTCTATAAACCTAGGTCTATTTGTTAACCTGTCGCTTGCTGCTTCGGTCTGAAAGATCCCTGTTGCGTGTAACCTTTCCAATCTACGTGAAATGGCAAGCTGCATGTGCTGCTTCTCTTTTCGTATCGCTAGGACTGGTCTGTTACCTGAATATAGTGTATTGTGTTGCCTGGTATTGTTGTTCGTTCATTAGCTGTGAATGCTTGCTTCTGCACTGTGAAGGAGTCCCGTGCCGTTTGTCACTTCTGATGGAAGCCAGAAAAATCGCAAGGCAGATTTGTAAAACTACCAAGCTATCGGTAATAAGCAAAATGTATTTTAAATATTAATGTCCTTATGACTAACGAACCTTATTAATTCTCGCTGTACAGGGAACAAAAGGTTTCAAGGTTTAACCCAGTTTCGGGAATAATATTTTGTGATTTCTCTCACGTTTAACTTTTGTTGGTATGATATCCTGCATTCCTTTAACGAGACGAGACAAGACGAGACAGGAGTCGATATAGTAATTGTGTAGTATACCTCTAAACGTTACATGTAAAATGGATTGTTACTAACCGACAAAATAATTTTCTTCTCTTTCCGCTTCTCAGAAGGATCATGGGCGTGCACAGATTCCCTTATTAAGGGAGCAAAACCATTGATGAAACTTCAATCGAAGAAAGGAAAAGTTCATTCCATCTCTCTGTTTTATTGTATTGATTGGAAACGTATATATTGTGTGTCCGGACCCACCGAAAATCACTCTATTAGAATAATTCCGCCTTCCGTGGCACAAAAGCTCTCCTTTTCCATCTCTATATTTTCCTTATCTGTGGTTGACACTAATTTACATATAAACATGAATTAATACAGCAGATTGAAAACAACTATACATAATAGTAGACCAAGTGGGCGGGTTCACGGACCTCTTGTGAGGAGCTGAAGTGAGGAGCAGTGTTGCCAGCTTTTTACTCGAAAAAATCACCAAGGTTTTTGTTTTTGGGTCTAAACTAACCTAAAGCAAGGAGCTGGCAATCTTGCTTGAGGTATTTTCTCGCAGTGTTGCCAACTCCTCACTCGAAAAAATCACCAAGGTTTTTTTTTTTTGGGTCTTACCTAACCTAAAGCAAGGAGCTGGCAATTTTGCGTGAGGCTTGGTTGACAGTGCATAAAGCAAGGTTGCCAACCCACTGGTACTTTGCCATAGCCTTTTACAAGAAAAAAAAAAGAGAAAGGGAAGAGTTAAACAACCGACAGCTTACCCACAGCTTTTTTGTCTAACCTAACCTAAAGCAAGGAGCTGGCAATTTTGCTTGTGCAATCAACCCGGTTGACCGCTCCTCAAGTAAAAATCAGCGTTGCCAACTCCTCACTCGAAAAAAAATCACCAAGATTTTTTTTGGTCTATCCTAACCTAAAGCAAGGAGCTGGCAATTTTGCTTGAGCAATCAACCTGGTTGATTTTTCTCAAGTAAAAATCAGCGTTGCCAACTTCTCACTCGAAAATAAATCACCAAGATTTTTGTTTTTGGGTCTAACCTAACCTAAAGCAAGGAGGCGGCAACTTTGCTTGAGGCTTGCGTTACAGCGCATAAAGCAATTTTTGCCAACCTGCATATACTAAACAAGGAGAGCCGGCACTGCCGTAAAAGAGAGAGAGAGATGTGTGGACGGCAACGCAGTATGTGTGTGCGTGTGTGCGTATAATATGTAGCATTATTAACTAGAGTGTGTTGGCAATTTACTTACAACTAAAAGAAAATAGAGATGCCAACGTTGGTGTAAGATGAAGAGAGAAAGAGAGAGAGACCCGTGGCTGGCAACAGTAATGAGCGAATGCGCCATATCGTAATTTTCCAACTCCCGGGGGCCAACGTTTGTATATCGCGACCTTTGTAAACCTCTCTCTCTCTCTCGGGGGAACGACGTGCCGCGCACACGCACGCACACGCACGCACGCACACGCGCACGCACGCACGCGCGGGGGCCAAAATTTTTGAATTTACGGTTGGAAAAATGTTTTTCTATGACATGTTTTTGTTCGAGGCAAATTCGTAGGTAGATGTTGTTAAATAAATATTAATATTGTAAATATATATATACTTATTGTATTTAGTTTTTCGGTATCGAAAAGCGACTGTCATATTGTATTTGAAAAAATATTATGTTTTTGCCTGTGGATATCTAGAAAAACGACAATTTTGTTCCCTCTCTCTGTATATGCTATCAACGTTGGCACAATGACACAAATTCAACAAATACGTAGTCAACCGTATATTTTTTTTTCCTGACAATTTTGTTATCTGACTAGGGCGGAAATGGGTTTTTCGGTGACAGAAAATATGTTGCTCTATTTCTATACAAATAACTAGAAATCACCACATGCATTTCGCAACTATGCTTGGCGGCAGAGAAAAAATACAGTTGCGGTTTAAATTTAATTTCAATGAGCATCTATTGAAGATAGATTCAAAACAGTATTCAACCGGCGAAATGAAAACACGAAGTAGCGTCCGCTACATAACATAAATAATGCTTATGGTTTTGATTTTTAAAATGGCGAGCGGAAAATAACTATGTTTTCTGAAATTATGATTTATACTTCATATGCCAAGAGGGCTGAGGGTTAGAAAAAAAAATGTTTGGTAGAATTATGCACACATAATATTTTTGTGTTTTCTATACTCAAGCTTAATTATTTTTTTCAATTATTTACAGGATTCATTAAGAAGCAAGAAGTAGCATAAATAGCACACTCCCACCAAACCCAACACTATTGTATATTATTGCACAGTATTTATTTTGTGGCACTCCACTATATATATAATAACATACCCCACAAATATTTTCAACAAAATGCAATCTGAGAAAAGTTGCCCTGTGTGCAAAAGAAGCATATCAAGCCAAAATTTTGCAAGACACTGTCGTACCTGCGCACCTGGTAAGCGTGTAACCGCTAAAAAACCATGTCCCAGGTGCGGTATACATATTACTATTAATAATTTGAAGAGGCATATAACATCATGCAAAGTTGTCGTCGGAGCACCTGTTCCACAACCGTCGACCAGCTCGACCAAGAGGAAAGCGGAAGCCGACTCGCCACCATCCGCCAAACGCGTCAAGCCTGTGGCGAAAGCTAACCAGTCTGCTTTCCAGCGGTTGTTAGAAGATTTTGTCCTCACTTCGGAGGGCTCATGCGACGTGCGTAGCTTTTTGGAGAACGTGCGAGCCGAAATTATTTCCATCCTCGGCGATGCACTGGATACGCACTCCACCAAATTCTACGCATCGCTACGTTGCCAGTACAAGAAGCCGTCTGACGAAATTTACAGCTTCTGCCACAACACCAAGGCGAAGACGCTGCATCTGGCGGATGTCGACAACCTCGAGGTCATCTACAACCAGTTTGCCGATGAGCTGGTGGCAAAACAGGAGGAACATCAAGCTAAAGGCTCGGGGGGTTCGCTGTGTGGCGAGCCTCACGAACTGTGCGTCAAACTTTGTAAGTTCATACCTCTCTCCGCCTCCAGCTACGCCCCCTTACCATCTACTATTGCGAGAAAGAAGGCTGTCCTGAACATTCAGAACAGCGACGCCAAGTGCTTCGTATGGTGTGTTCTGGCAGCGTTGCACCCTGTCCACTGGAAAAACCAACCAAAACGAGTTAACCACTACCTACCCTACGAGGCAGAGCTGGAAGATACGATGGCTGGGATTGACTACCCGGTGGAGGTCCCGGACATTCGAAAGTTCGAGGCCCGTACACACAACCCTCGATTGGCCATCAACGTTTATGGCCTCGCTGACAAAAATGCGGTGTACCCTATCCGGGTGAGCGACGTAGACGACGATGGTGCGCAGGAAATTCAACTTCTGCTCATCAAGGACGAGACCCATCACCACTACACCCTCATCCGTTCCCTCTCCCGGTTAGTGTCGAGTCAAAAAAGCAAGCATCGTGATAGCATAGAAGTTTGTCGAAGGTGCTTGTCAACTTTTGATAATCGAGAACAGCAGGACTACCAGCGCATCAGAGGTCCCAACGTCGTTGCAGAGAAGCTCGCTCGCCACAAATATTATTGCAATGCCAACGAGCCGGGTGTGGCAGTCTTGCCCAAACCTGGCACTGTGGAGCGTTTCCGCATGCACGGTGCCATGGTGGAGCACCCCGCTATCATCATCGCGGATTTCGAGGCCTTCCTCAAACCCCTGTCCACTTGCGATCCCGATCCCGACGTTTCCTCCACCACCCCTTACCAACTCCACGAGGCCTCGAGTTATGCATACGTTGTGGTGCGACGTGAGCAGCATATCGCCCCCGAGCCCTACGTATACCGTGGTCCCGACGCAGCCAAACACTTCCTCGAGAGGATGGTTGTCGAGGCCAACGAGATAGGGAAGTTCCTGTTGACCCCCAAGCCTATGGAATCGCTGTCTTCTGACGACAAAATCAAGCATGAGGAGGCCATCGCTTGCCCTGTCTGCGTCAAGGAGTACACCGCCAACAACCGTAAAATTCAACACCATGATCACTTTAACGGTAGGTATGTTGGTCCTTGGTGCAACGGATGCAACCTCAATGCCCGGGACCCGCGCTTCATCCCTGTGTTTTTTCACAACGGCTCGGGATACGACTTCCACCACCTCGTCAAGCATCTTGGGTACGACAACGAGAGAATCAGCGTCCTGGCGCAGAACGAGGAGCGTTACATCAGTGTGAGCAAGTGGGTGCGAATCTCAGGATCATGCTCTACCGTCGAGCTTCGCTTCCTCGACTCCCTGAGGTTTCTCCCGGCAAGCCTCGATGCTCTCGCGGAGAAGCTTAGCGACGAGCAAATGCTCATCACCTCTGCGAATTTTCCGAACTTGGACGCCGGTCTCTTCAAGCGTAAGGGGGTCTACCCCTACGAATACGTCACAGACCCTTCCAAGTTCGCAGAGACGTCGCTACCTCCTCGAGCAAACTTCTACAGCAAGCTGCGAGGCTCGAACATCACCGACGAGGAATATCACCATGCCCAGTCCATGTGGCGCGAGCTGGGCTGTCGAACTCTCGGGGACTACCACGACGCCTACCTCAGACTTGATGTGACGCTCCTCGCCGACGTGTTCCAGACGTTCCGTGCGACAGCGAAGACCATCTACAAGCTGGACCCTGCCTATTTTTACAGTCTCCCCGGACTGGCGTGGTCAGCCATGTTTCTGGTGACGAAGATCGAGCTGGAGCTTCTTTCGGACGTGGACATGATGCTGTTTGTGGAACGTGCCGTGCGGGGTGGAATGGTCCAGGTGTCGCAGCGACACTCGCACGCCAACAATCACCACATGGCCACCGGTTACGACCCCTCACGACCGTCCAGCTACATCATGTACACGGACGTCAATAACCTCTACGGACACTCCATGATGCAGCCACTCCCTTTTAGAGGCTTCGAGTGGGCTGACCCTTCCAACTTCGACGTCGAAAGCTTCGACGATTCGGAACATGGGTTCTTCGCCGAGGTGGACCTTGAGTTCTCCGAGAAGCTGCAGGATTTGTTCAGCGATCTCCCCGCTGCACCCGAGTTCAAGTGTCCACCCGATTCCAACCAGAAGAAGCTCGTCATGGATTTTGAGTCCAAAGAGCGTTATGTCCTGCACTGCCAGAATCTCCGGTGGTTGATGAAGCAAGGGGTTACCGTCCACACAGTACATCGAGTTTTGATGTTCGAGCATTCTCCATGGTTGAAGCCATACATCGAGCTCAACACCGAACATCGCACAGTCGCCACTTCTGATTTTGATCGCGATTTCTTCAAGTTAATGAATAATGCGGTGTTTGGCAAAACTATGGAGAATGTACGGAATCACATGGACATAAAATTGGTAACGAGGGAAGCACAATGTCGCAGGCTCGTAGCAAACCCGTTATTCAAATCGAGGACGATTTATAACGAACAGCTTGCTCTGGTGCATATGAGGAAGAGCGAGGTGAAGCTCGACAAGCCAATTTATGTTGGCGCCTCAGTATTAGACCTGAGCAAGCTGCACATGTTCGAGACGTACTACGACATATTACGTCCACATTATAGCCACAACATCTCGCTTCTCTACACGGATACGGACAGCTTGGTATACCACGTCCACTCAGCCGATGCATACGGGGATATAGTCACGGTACCAGCTTTGGTCAACCTCTTCGACACCTCGGGCTATCCCCAGCCGAACCAGTACGGCATCCTGCCCCGAAACAAAAAAGTGCCTGGCAAACTCAAAGACGAGAAGGACGGTGATGTAATTCTCGAGTTTGCAGGTCTTCGCGCCAAGGCCTATGCCATCAAAGCCGAGGGCAGCGTTACCAAGAAGGCCAAGGGTGTCGGCAGACAGGTGGTTCGGGAGCATCTCGCATTCGAGGATTTTGTCGATTGCCTCAAGACCAGGTCGTCGGTTCTAAGAGTAGAACAGCGCATCCAGAGCGTTGACCATGTGTTGACCACAAACAAAGTTAGAAAAATTGCCCTGGATCCCAACGACGATAAGAGGTGCGTTCTCGAGTGTGGTATTCACACATTGCCGTGGGGGCACTATCGCTTAGCAGAAAGCAAAACCTGCAACATATGTCCATCTTCAACAGAAGATTCATAAAAACAAAAAAAAACAACAAAAAAAAAACACTGTCTGTCATTACAAGAAACTTTGACTGTATTCTTAAATAACCAGCATGCCAATGAATTTGTTCGGTTTCAAAAAACAGATTATTATGGAAACCATACCAGATCATGAAGTCTTACCTTCTGTGTTACCTAAACTCAACGGTCTGTTGATCATTCACCTCAACAGCATTTGGACGAAATTGGATGACGATGTGGGCAAGATGTTTTATGTTTTTAATAACAATTTACATTTCTACGAAATTCCGATCGACGGGAAACTTCAAATCACCGTGAATCCGGAAAACGCAGGCGAAATCAAAATTTCTACCGGCAAAAACATTTTTCGAATCAAGCACGACAAGATGCTTTCTAACATTACGTACGATGTTTCCGCAGGAGATTATCTTTACATGGAACTCCTCGGAGATTACGACAAACTTATTCCTCTCTTCGTAGAATTACGAATCGTCTATCCTATTATAAATAACCGTTAACCAAAAATGCCTAACGATATTTTCGGCAACACCAAGCGTGTGGACCACGCAGAAGAGATTCTCATGTTGGACATTCGAGTTAAGAAGTTGAGGAGCGATTTGATCGCTTTGCAGGAAACCTTAAACAAAAGTTTAGAGTCGGAAATCGCTACGCTCCAAACGCAATGTCTCGACCCCATTCTGAAAATCGATTCCGAACTGAAGACGCAGATAAAAAATTATGTCGACGTACCTTCTTACGACAGCGTTCAAAATATACAGTTGAGCGTGGATTCGCTTCAAAATGATTTGGTCAAATTACAGCAATTTCAATCGAAAAATGAAGATTTGGAAAAATTGAAACTCGAAATCGAAGAACGAACTTCCGCAATAGAAAAAAATTTCTCTGAACTTCAAACCGTCGTGAGCGATATAGACGCAGAACGCTTACATGTCGTCGTTTCCAAATTACAAGAAGAATTCACCAGCACGTTGGAAGAAATTAAATCCAAGTTGCAGACTTTGGAAGATACAATGACGAACCTACCATCGTCGGACGAACTGCAGGTCATCGGTAAAAGCGTCGCGAACATAAAAATTCAATTGGAGGCCTATCAAGATTTCGAACACATTCAAACCACCATCGCTACGCTTCAGGCGTCCTTGGAATTGATCAACGAAGAAATTAAAAATATTCACGCCGAGGCAAGAGCGTTGACGAGCATTCAAGACACGTTAAGCACGGTTCAGCAGAAGATCGAATATTTAGAAAATTTGAACGTCGAATCCAATCTTGCTCATTTTCATCACGTACTCGACAACATACAGGGTGACTTGGAATCGTTACGGACGAGCTTGCCTTCGAGCGAAGATTTGGAAAAATTGAAAACGGCGGTGACGGCACTATCCGAATCGAGCGACATCAAAAGTTCGTTGAGCGATCTCGAGAGTAAAGTGGCCAATCTCCCCACCTCCAAAGAATTGCACGCTTTGAAAAGAAACATATCTCGAATGCTGAAACGACTAGAAACGGAAACGGCGAACGTGGAACAGATTCGAGACGAACTTGCTTCGCTGGTGTCGACGCTGCCCACTTCGCAGAGCGTCGCCGACCTTCACACGCAGTTTACAGAGATGCGAAGCATCGTGAACGATCTTACCGAGAAGAGCTCGAAATTGAATCAAGTCGAGAACCTTCAGAACATCGTCGTCAACATCAGAGATCAAGTCGGAGTGCTGGAATCCACGCAGGAATCGACGCTGGCTTCTTTCGGCGCCAAGTTGCAAGAACTCAACGAAAACTACAAGCAGTTGAACGTGGAAGTGAAAATCAAACCGTCGTTTTCTGCCGTAACAGATACCATAGTCGAGCATTTGCTGCCCATCGAAAATAAACTCGGACAAGTTCACAGTAATCTGCTCGGCGTCGACACTAAATTCGCTAAACTGCATTCTCTGCAAGCCATCGAAATCAACAGCGTACCCAATCAACAGAGAATCTCCACGTTCGTCGAAGGTAACAAACTGTACATGTTACATCCTTATCATCCGTACTACAAGTTTCTCCTCGATGGTACGATTCAGATAAACGAATTTTCGTACTGGTCTCACGGTAGAAAGCTAGCGTTCCCACCATGACTTTGATATCGAATCGTGGTGTCCAAAAAGCAGGAAACATTCCTCTGGCGCGTTGGAACGAAACGCGCAACATATATGAAATACACGAAGACGAAGATCTCACCGTTTTCGACGTGAGTGCCGGCGATAAGCCGATCGTTCAAAACACGAGCGAAGTGCCACCCTCTTTGAATCCCATCACGCTTGTGCTTCTCTTGAAACGTAATCTCTAAACAAGAAATGTCTAGGCAAGCCATCGTCGAAGAATTGCATAAACCTGCACGCCGCAACTACGAACGTTTGGCTGTGGTAACCAAGGGCATCGACGACCTCTGGCAAAGCGACCTCGCGGAGATGAGTAGCGGCAATTTGAAAAACGTGCATAAATTGAACAAGGGCAACAAGTACCTTCTCACCGTCATAGACACGTTTTCGAAATTCGCATGGGCTCTACCTTTGAAGGCGAAAACAGGGACGTGCGTCACGGAAGCATTCAAATTAATTTTTCGCGAAAGCGGCGGCAGACGACCACGGTTTCTGCAAACGGACAACGGTAAAGAATTTTACAACGCCGTATTCCAAAAATTTATTCAAAAACACAAGATTCGACATTATTCGAGCTTCAGTCACATCAAAGCCAGCATCGTGGAAAGATTCAATCGAACCTTGAAAACACACATGTGGAAACGATTCACGCTTCGGGGAAATTACAAATGGGTCGACATCCTGCCGGAACTCGTCGACACCTATAATCACACGGTGCACAGAACGATAGGCATGAAGCCAGCCGACGTTACCAAGTCCGACGAGCAGCGTTTAATTTCTACAGTTTACTGTCCAAAGTACACACCCACGACAAAGAAAGCTAAATACAAAATTGGAGACCAGGTGAGGATCAGCAAATTCAAACGCACCTTCGAGAAGGGGTTCACAAAAAATTGGAGCACGGAACTTTTTACCGTGGTTCGAGTTCTACCCGGAAACCGACACACGTATATAATAAAAGATAGTAGCGGTGAGATTTTGAAAGGAAGATTTTACGAAGAGGAACTCTCTAAAACGAAACACCCCGACACGTACCTCATCGAGAAAGTATTGCGTAGGAAAGGTGACAAACTGTTTGTCAAATGGCTGGGACTTCCGGAAAAGAGTTGGATCGACGCGGACGAAGTGATCTTGTAAGTACGTGGAACGTGGTGAAGCGTCTACCAGATCCGGAAAGTCAAACAAAGAAAAAAAAACGGTGAGTTGCTCCCCGACAGCATCCGCTGTCTGATCGTAGGTCCTTCGGGGTGTGGGAAAACAACACTGCTCGTGGACAATTTTCTCCTCGCACCGAATTGGTTAGATTGGAAGAACAGGCACCTGTACGTGTTCTCGAAAAGTTTGGAGCAATCCAAATACCAGCAACTGATGAAACTGTACGATGGTCTGGATATTGCAACGTTCGCCTCGGAAATAAAACCACTCGACGATTGTCGTGAAAATTCAGTCGTCGTGTTCGACGACGCCATCCTGGAAAATCAAAATGAAATTCGCAACTTTTTCACGCAAGGTCGTCACAAAGGAATGGATTGCTTCTACCTAGCTCAAACGTTTTCCAAAATTCCAAAACAGTTAGTGCGCGACAACGCTAATTTCATATGTTTGTTTCGTCAAGATCACACCAACCTCAAGCATGCGTACGATGACTACGTAGGCGGAGACATGAACTACAATCAATTTTCGGAACGCTGCTGCTCTACTTGCTGGAACGGTGACGATTTCGGATTCGCGACGATCGACATGACGAGGAAACCCAACGACGGAAAATACAGAAACAAAATCAACGACTTTCTAAACGTTGCAACGTTGTGAGAAACGACGTATATAAATAACGTCATGACGAAACGAAAAATCGAAGACGAAAATCTCAAGCTTCGCGATTACCTCGCGAAACGCTTCAAAGGTTGGAAATCCGAGAATCGCGGATTCTACGAAGAGAAGAAACGTCAGGATCAACCTGTGATCGATGCCATCAGCAGTCTAGGTAAAGAAATTAAAAGTGTCACAGAACAAAATAAAAATTTGATTAATGAACTCGTACCGCTCGCAGCTAAAAGTTACGCCGTACCCACGCCCATTTCGAGCATTCCTTCGACGCCGTTCGAACTGAAGGACGCACCTGCACGACGTCGAGCCATAGGCAGCACGTCTTCGGATAAAATCGAGTTGGGACCTTTGGCACGAGACTACCTGAGCACGGGGAAATTCGACAAGGATGAAGTGTTCGGATTGTATCCCAGCATGGAAACCAGCGAAGGCGGCGGTGTGGTGTGGAAGATTGGGAAATCGAAGGTGACCTTCGAAGGCAACGACATTAAAGTCAATTTAGGCGACAAGGATAGTTGGAACAGGTATCCGGGTACGGTGGGACTGTGGGAACTCGTCGCCAAAAAGCAGCCGAAAGATTACACCGACGAAGATTACCAGAGTTACAAGGAAATTCTGATCCTGACGGATGCCTTGTACCAGAACAACGACGCCTCGCAGAATAGGGTGAAATCGAGCAGCGGCGAGAAGTACAGGAATCTCATCAAACCGATTTGGAACCAGGTCAAAACGGGCAGCGGCGTCAAACGCTACAACACGTTACCCAAAGAATTCGTTTGGGTGGACGACGTTAGGAAGCTCGTGGACCGATTGTTGGTGATAGCCGGCGAGGAGAATGCAGGCAACCGTAATTTCTACAACGAGAAGGTTGGCATCGTGGACATGATCAGCACGAAACTTTCCAACTTCATCGTGAACGACGACAAGGGCATAGGTTACCTGATCAAAATCATCAACACGCTGCCTCCGAAATTCTGGAACGTGGCCGAAGGAAAGGGACTCGTGAACGACATCATCAACAAGTTACCTTTCGAGATGCATCTACCTGGCTATCAGTACTGCGGACCGGGTACCAAACTCGAGAAAAGATTGGAGAGAGGAGACAAGGGTGTGAATCCGTTGGACGCCGCATGCAAAAATCACGACATCGCTTACAACACCACGCAGACGGATCTGGATGCACGTCACGAGGCAGACAGAAAGTTAGAGCACGCAGCTTTCGAAAGGTTCGTGAGCAGAGACGCATCGCTGGGTGAACGGGTCGCCGCACTGGGTACCACCATCGCCATGAACACGAAACAAAAATTGGGGTGGGGTATATAAATAACATACAGTAAAAAAAACAACATGGCTTGCATAACTGATTTGCCGCACGAACTACTATCTAAAATATTCAAAAAGGTAGTTAACGGAGATGTTAATAAACTTGAGATCATAGCAAAAACAACGCCGGAATTTCGCATCCCTTGTGAAATGGTTCTCAAGGACCATCTTCGGGAGATCAGCGGCCTGAGGTGCGATGATCTCAACATTCTGCTTTCGGCCGCAGGGGAGAAATTAAACGATAGGTTAGATGAATTGCACGAGGCAATGCAGGGAAGAAGACGGTACACAGTAGATTGGTACAAGTCTATGCAGGAGAGGGAAGATATCATTACGCACATCATCGCGTTTTCCGAAGCACGGACTTTCTTCCTCTGTTAAAAAATAATAATATATATACGTGTCAAAAAAACTTGATATATAAATAAATAATCTTCGGTATATATAAATAACACACAACGTGAAAAAAACAATTAAATTTCTCTCTAACACTTTGAAATTTTTTTGATATGACGACTGAAAAAATAAGTGATCTCCAAGCATTAAAACAAATGCTAAATTTGTCAGTCGAGTATGTAAAAATTCAGGAATTGGAAGTCGACAAACCTTACACGATAACTTCAGGTTCAATCGTTTCTACCCAGTATGGTCCCAAGGTACGCCTGTTGCTCAACGCACAATACAGTCTATTTTTACCAGATCGATACGCTAACATGTTATCCAACGAGAAGCTATCTATTTTAATCGAGAACAAAACTCGAATTGTGTACAAGGGGACAAAGGAACTTCTTGGCAAGAAAACAAAGCACGTAATAGAATTTGTGTAACGACTGCGAGGCCTTGAAAATATATAAATAACATACCGTAAAAAACTACACAAGAAAAAATCTCAGAATATATATATAAATAACATACCGTGAAAATAACACATAGAGCATCAACATGAAGCCCAAGGGTGTCGTGTACCAGATACCATACTCCAATCTAAAAAATCTAGGTGCCCTCGATGGGTTACTCACCAAGAAACAACGCGAGAAGAAACGTTCTTGCTTGTCGAAAGGACATGGAATGAAATTGCTGCTCAGCACACCTCAATTGAAAAGATTGCAGCGTTCGCGGAAACAGCAAAAGATCGGAGGTTTCATATTCAGCATCCCGGCCATCCTGGCAGCATTGGGGGCCGTTGGAAGTTTGGCCGGCGGAAGTGCCGCCATCGCGAAAACCGTCATCGACTCGAAGAAGAACAAGGCGGAATTGGAAGAACAGAAACGTCACAACCTGGCCATGGAGAAGAAGGGGAAGGGCGTAATGAAAAAGTTTAAAAAAAAGAAACAGAAGCACTCACCAACCGAGACATTGAATCTCTGATCGGACCGTTACAAATCAAACACTTCAGAGGAGTTTTCATGTCCGACTCGTTACCTTCAAGCGTTAAAAGAAAAGAATGCGGAGTAGTCAACTTGGACGGTCAAGAAAATCCAGGCACGCATTGGATATGTTACCACAAAAACGACAATGATAAAGCATTCGTTTTCGATTCTTTCGGAGGTGTTCCACCTACAAATTTAGTTCATTATCTGAAAACGAACAAAACCTCCATATACTACAACGACGAACGCATTCAAAATTTCGGAGACGTAAACTGCGGTCATCTCTGCCTCTCCGTGCTCGCGTTTCTCTCTAAAATAAATAACCCTACGGTCGAAGATTTCCAGAAAGCATTGTGGAACCTCAAACAGCATCACTAGGATGGGCGTGTTCCATCTCACGAGCGAATCTTCAATCTTGAAACTCACGCTGCACGACGACATCGTCTATCCTAAATCCGTGGCTCTGCGTGCATTCTACAGCATATACCTCATACCCAATGTTACGCATCACAACAACAAAATTAGCGTCGGAAGCGAACACATCGTCGTCACGCCAGGACAATACAATCTTTCCACTTTGCAAGCTCAATTACCCAAAGGCACATACCTTTCTCAAAATTCGGTCACGCACAGAGTGGAAATCTTATCCGCGACGGAGACCGTGGACCTGGGCACCATGGGAGAACTTTTAGGTTTCGAGAACAACACCAAACTCGAAGCTGGCATCAAGCACGTAGCAACCAACATTCCTAAATTCTTGGCCATAGAGACTCTGAACGTACACTGTAACGTGGCGGAAGGCATGATCACGAAATCTTCGGACGGATTGTTAGGAAGTCACAAGCAGACGGGAATCATAGCCACTTTCAAACCAAGTTCCGAGTTCATGGAACCGATCATCTACACGCCCTCTTCGCCGATCTATTTTCCAGTATGTCGCAACCGCATAGACGACATAGAGTTGGTGGTGACGAACGAGAAAGGAGACGTGGTGGATTTCGCAGGTGCCACTACGACGGCCATCTTCAATTCGACGTGGTGAAGAAAGAAAGCGGAGATGCGTTTCCCGCAGCAGCAAACTTGATACTCGTGGACAACTTCGTGCCTCACCTGTTCTCGCAGGTGGAGGTGAGGAAACACAACACCGTCATCGACAGAATAGATTATCCAGGCATCACGTCGACGGCAGTGGGAACGTTGAAATTATCCAAAACGGACGCAGCGTACTACCAGGCCGGGGGATTCGAAGCCGGGACCAAAATATCGACGAGAAGTCACACGGTGCTCTTCCCCATGCGTCTGCTGCCTGGTTTCTTCTCGGACTACAAGGAGATCATGTGGAAGGGAGGACTGCGCGTTACGTTTCGAAGAGCGGCCAACGACAACGACGCATTGATGCGATACTCTACTTTGGGTCCGGACGGCACCACGCCGATAGCCAACACTTTACCCGAAGCAGCGAAATGCGTCATCCGGAGCATGGAATTGAGAATGCCTGTGGTGGAATACGAAACGAACTACGCCCTCAAGTACAAAGCGGAGATCCTGAAAAATCCGCAGGTGCCGATTCACTTTCACGGTTACCAGTGCGTGCAGAAGATGGCGTCGGGAAGTCACATGGAATTCGACGTGACGACGCAGTTCAACAACATACAGTTCGACATGCCAGATTTCGTCGTGGTGCTCTTTCAGACCGGGAGGGACAAGAATCAGGAAAAAAATTCCAGCAAGTTCGACGACTGCAAGATCAAGAACGTTTATCTGTAGAATGGACGCAACGAAGTGTTCCCGCGCGAGAATTACAACCTCGACGTGACCAAAAACGATTACCTCAAACTTTACGAAGCTTACACGGCTTACAAGCGCGTGACCGAGGGAAGTGTGGACATGTACTACACCCCAGCGAATTCAAAATCCACAGGCCGATGTTCGTCATCAACACATCTAAGAGGAAGCAGGTTGTGGTCAACGATCGAACCAACATCAAGGTCGTCTGCGAGTTCCACGATGCCTTGCCCGAGGATACCCTATGCAGTGTCATCCTGATTGCAGAGAAGTCCTTCGCCTACGACGTGAAGAACGAGAGAGTCACAGAGCAGTTTTAACAGGTTTTTAACATCTTTTCTTGCACAATAAGTAATTTTTTGTACTAGCACAATCAGTTACAATGGCACAATACGAATTTCACTAGTTCAGATCAGTTACAAATATCAATTTCATTAGTTATCAGTTACAATATCTTTTTGCACTATAGCACAAGAGACAATCAGAAAATTTGCACAAAAAAATTTGTTGTTGTTTTTACACAAGAAAATTAACAATAAAATTCTTTCTCTTTTATCGTTTCAGATGCTGTCGAAACATCTGAAACACATACACACACACACTAGAAAAAAAAAACATGCAGCTTTATTTGTAACACATACACATACATTCTCCATCTTCATCAATAAAATATTATAATAAACATAATTATTTTTATCTATATCTCACAATAAAACTCTATATCCAAAAATATCACAACATCAAATAACACTAGAGTCGTTAGTACACGTTGCATGCATTACGGAGGTCCTCTGTAGGGTTTCATGGAAGTTTGGGGGAAAAAAAAACACGTGAAACTCTATAGAGGTGCGGTAATCTATAACCGCAGCCGTTAGAAAACCTTTACATTTTTACAATTATTATTTTGTTTGTTTGTTTGCGTTACAATACATATGCGCGCGCGTGTGCGTGTGCGTGTGCGTGTGTGTGCGCGGCACGTCGTTCCCCCGAGAGAGAGAGAGGTTTACAAAAATCGCGATATACAAACGTTGGCCCCCGGGAGTTGGAAAATTACGATATGGCGCATTCGCTCATTACTGTTGTCAGCCACGGGTCTCTCTCTCTCTCTCTCTTCATCTTACACCAACGTTGGCATCTCTATTTTCTTTTAGTTGTAAGTAAATTGCCAACACACTCTAGTTAATAATGCTACATATTATACGCACACACGCACACACATACTGCGTTGTCGTCCACACATCTCTCTCTCTCTTTTACGGCAGTGCCGGCTCTCCTTGTTTAGTATATGCAGGTTGGCAAAAATTGCTTTATGCGCTGTAACGCAAGCCTCAAGCAAAGTTGCCGCCTCCTTGCTTTAGGTTAGGTTAGACCCAAAAACAAAAATCTTGGTGATTTATTTTCGAGTGAGAAGTTGGCAACGCTGATTTTTACTTGAGAAAAATCAACCGGGTTGATTGCACAAGCAAAGTTGCCAACTCCTTGCTTTAGGTTAGTTTAGACCCAAAAAACAAAAATCTTGGTGATTTTTTTTCGAGTGAGGAGTTGGCAACGCTGATTTTTACTTGAGGGGCGGTCAACCGGGTTGATTGCACAAGCAAAATTGCCAGCTCCTTGCTTTAGGTTAGGTTAGACAAAAAAGCTGTGGGTAAGCTGTCGGTTGTTTAACTCTTCCCTTTCTCTTTTTTTTTCTTGTAAAAGGCTATGGCAAAGTACCAGTGGGTTGGCAACCTTGCTTTATGCACTGTCAACCAAGCCTCACGCAAAATTGCCAGCTCCTTGCTTTAGGTTAGGTTAGACACAAAAAAAAACCTTGGTGATTTTTTCGAGTGAGGAGTTGGCAACACTGCGAGAAAATACCTCAAGCAAGATTGCCAGCTCCTTGCTTTAGGTTAGTTTAGACCCAAAAACAAAAACCTTGGTGATTTTTTCGAGTAAAAAGCTGGCAACACTGCTCCTCACTTCAGCTCCTCACAAGAGGTCCGTGAACCCGCCCACTTGGTCTACTCATAATTTATTCATTTCCAATGTGTGACCAATTTATTCTGCGAACACATAGGTGTAACACAACTAGGCTAACGAATGAAATGGGTGAGTCTTAATAACAAGTAATTTGCTGGAGAACGAAGTGAATTACGTAGGAAATAATCTCGCCGTAGTTCCTTATAACTTTCGTCGGCTTGAAATTAGTTTATTTTTTAGAGAGAATAATATTGTTTAATAACGGTAATAATATTTATCAACCCTAATTTTCTATGTGGTAGGGAAGGGAGACTGCCCCCGTCCCCTTACCCTCTGTGCGCACGCCTATGAGAAGGATTGTTACTGCTGCGCTTTCCATACAAAGTATGATTTAGAACGATTTTCTTATCCTGAAAAGGGTATTGAACTTTTGAAAGATCCTAGCTTAAGGAAGGAGTTGATTGATACATGTATGCAATTGATAAATAACCCAACACACAGAAATGCTCAGCTCGTAAGACCTGATTCGACTTTTTATTGACTTTTATTATTTTACTTCACTATTCTGCCACTTTTGACTAATCGCGACGATGAGGATGAAGTGACACTCATATCCAAGTCCAGTCCAGAATTCGAACAGTGGACGCCGAGCGACAAGTAAATCGAGTTCACAACCCTTGACTTCGTAGTATTTCATTCTACAGAAAAAAAAATCATTGATCCCCGTTTATCTACTTACTCGTCATTAAATAAACACTCACGTCATCGAAGCTGTTAGACTCGATGTATAAATAAAGAATCATCATGGTTTAAGTTTCAATGGTGAAAAATTGTAGACAGTTGTGTGCAACAATTCATCGTAGCCTAACCTCTGGAATTCAAGGCGCCTTGCTGTTGGACGCGCTCTTCTTTTCTCAGTTGATTTGTTTCCTGCCCTTGCGCACAGTTTGATGATGGAAATGGACAATTCCGTCTTTCATACAATACTGGTAAAACACCTTTAACCCAAATAACATAGTTCAGGACACCACATTATTTGTGTATTTACCTAGTACCTACAGTACTGTGCGCCCATTTTACACCGATTACAAAAACGAAAACAAAGGAAGTTTGGCACAAAATATTTACACGTAGATTGTTATCTTACAAACACAGACGAAGCATAAAGTGAGGTCAAGTCTCGAAATGGACCGTAGCCGACCGGAACGGCTTCCGGTTCGTGATTATCTGGAACCTTTCAGTTCCGTCTGGTCAGTTCAGTTTCTTAGATATTTTGACATGGCTACTCTTTAAGCACTGAAAACAATTGATCCACGATAGTTTCGGAGTTAAGGATAAACATGTTCCAAAGCATTTTCTTCTTTGGTGAATAATATGAATAGCCGGTTTGAAGACTCAGGTATATTTTCGCATACAGTTGCATAAAATGCACATACATGGTATTTAGATAATTATGAAGGTGTATGAGATGTCAGGCAAACTTTATTGTAAGTGAAAGCATGTGTGCGTCAGTAGTTAAAAATCTTCGCACCTACAAAGAAACTCCACAACACATTTCCACGTCACTCAAAGTTTATGTGAATTATATCAAAATTGTTCCAATATCTACAGCTGAATGTGAACGCTGGTTCAAAGATTATATCTTTTCTTGGATCATAGAATAAGCTACATCGCTGTAAGTCAATTTCGATAATGTCCCTTTTCTTTATCAGATATGAGCTTCAAATAAGATTTTAAACCTTCGTTTTAAAAGTTATTCAAAGACAATAATAGTTATCGGGGATGACTTTAAGCGGGGGTTACCGACTTTTCTGCTTTCATTTGTTTATTTTATAAAAATATCGGGGGCTGTAGCCCATTTAGCCCCCCTCCTTGTGCGTACGCCAGTGGCCTGAAGTGACTACACCAAACAACGGAAAAGCTTAGTCAGACTGCAGCAGATGGGACCTTATCAAACTATCTCTCAAATACGAACTCTTTAAGCCTCACACAACGGTTATTCAATTTGGACAAGACGGCGCCACGGAATGACGATGCGTAGCTTACAGTGTTCTCTGTTCCACCCTTCTTTCTCCCTCTTCTATCTGTCCACGTATTTTTCCCCCATGTGTTATATTATAGAATTATTAAATAGATTTGTAATTCCCATACATTTACAGCGTAATTGCCCTTACAATTTTGAGAAATCTTTACGTGATTCTGGGATTAGTCTTTCTGATTAGCCAAATTGTTTCAAATTCACTTTATTCTCAAATGTCGGATTCAAATCACGGTTCAATGTGTCTCGCCAGGAATCGTACCTGGTACTAATTTTTTACAAGGCGTCCGCGTCCTTCCCGACTGGAATTAAGTTATATTGTAATAATACATAACAACCTTTTTAACAGAAGTAGGGTAAACGGTGCGTTTTAGGCCACCCCCGAAATTTTGGTTTACTTTTATTGTGTACACCTATACAGTAATATACTCAAAATCGAACTTTGACTGTTACAAAAAAAAAGTCAAAGCTCAAATTCCAATTTTCATAGTGCAAAATTGGTAATTTTCGAAAATCCCTGTATAACTTTTGCTAAAATTTTATTTTTCAATAATTAAAGCGAAGTGCTAAGTTAAAAATAAGTGCTAAGTTACTTCCGGTCTACTTCCGGCCCACTTCCGGTTTACTTCCGGTCTACTTCCGGTCCACTTCCGGTTTACTTCCGGTCTACTTCCGGTCCACTTCCGGTCTACTTCCGTTCTAGGCTACCCCCGAAATGGAAAAAAATTAAAAATTAAAAATTAAAAAAAAAATTGAAAATTAAAAAAAAGAAAAAAATTATATATAAAATAATTAATTACCTAAAATTTTATTGTTTTGAGAAGAATCCTAAAAAAAATTTTTTGTATATATAAAACCTAAATTATAAAAATATAGATATAAATCAAAATTTTTCACGATTAAATATAAAATGGAGAATTTACTGATTATAAATACCAATATTTCGGTACTTTCAATTATTATTTGAGAATTAGAAGTTGAGAGAAGAGATTTATTAAATAATTAATTTACCTAAAATTTTATTGTTTTAATAAGAATCCTAAAAAAATGTGTATATATAAAACCCAAATTATAAAAATATAGATATAAACCAAAAGTTTACAGATTAATAAATTGAGATTATAAATACAAATATTTTGCTATTTTCAATTATTACTTGAGAATTAGAAGTTGAGAGAAGAGATTTATTAAATAATTAATTTACCTAAAATTTTATTGTTTTAAGAAGAATCCTAAGAAAATAAATTTTGTATTTATAAAACCTAAATTATAAAAATATAGATATAAAACCCAATTATAAAATATAGATATAATACCCAATTATAACAAAATGAATAATCAAATTAAAAATCCAAACCAAGATATTTTATATCATGTATATAATACAACACATGTAGATAATGAAGAATTAGATATTCCAAATTTTCTAGCTAAACTTAAACCTAAATTTAAAAATTTAATTTGTGATAAACTTAGACAATATTCTCTCAAATTATATTGTATTTTATCATCAAATTATATAAATTCGGGTAATAAAATAGAAAAATTTTATCATCAGACTCATGTGTTAAAATTATACTATAACGATACTAATAATTTAGATGATATTTATGATAGAATTCGTGAAGAACTTAAGTTACAACAACAACAGTTCGAAAAACAAGATTCAGGTTGGTCTCTTTGTGATTCAAACCATGAACTTGAATTGAAAATAGCAAAAAATGCTCCTCTTGGAGGATCTGGTTATATTAAATTACCTAAAGAGATCAGAAACAAAAAATCTGTATTAAATATTCAAATAATGATAATAAATGTTTCCTCTGGTGCATCATAGCATATTTTAATCCAGTTAAAAATTATAATGATCACAAATATCGTATCTCCCATTATGAAAAATTTGAAACAGAATTTAAAAATTCCATGTCAGGAATAAAATATCCAGTACAAATCTCAGATATTGAGAAATTTGAAAAGCAATATCAACAATACAATAAAAAATTAATAAATGTTCATGTTTATGGTTATGATATAAATAATAATATTTATCCACTCAGACACCATCCATTATCTGCTGGTGCACATATCATAAGATTATTATATGTTACAGAGAGAAATAAGAAACACTATTGTCACATACAAAATCTAACAAAATTGGTGCATAATCAAATAACATTAAATCATCTTAAAATTGCTATATGTGATAGATGCTTGTCAAAATTTTATGGAAGAGGTGACAAATCATGTGAACAGCAATTAGAGGAACATATTGAAAAATGTTATTATTATCCTCATGTAACTTACAAATTTCCATCCAAAAGGTTAAAATTTTCTAATTATGAATCGCTGGTACAACATACATTTGTAATCTATGCTGATTTTGAAACAATACAGATACCGATGCAAACATGTCTTCCGGATCCAAATGAATCATATACAACAAATATAGCTAACCATGAATCTTGTGGTTTTGAACTAAAAATGGTAAAAAACTTATGAAGAAAATAATCCACAACAATTATTTATTTATAGAGGTAAAATTGCATCTCGAATATTTATTAAAAAACTTAGAGAGTGGGTAAAAGATTTTGCTCCAATTTTATATAATACAAAATTGATGAATAAACTTACACCAGAACAACATCAGAAACATTATGATACCAAACAATGCAAATATTGTAAAAATAATTTTAATTTATTTAATCCAAAAGTTAAACACCATAACCATTTTAATGGAGAATATATTGAAACAATTTGCAATTCATGTAACTTGAAAATAAAGAAACCAAATTTTATTCCAGTATTTATTCATAATTTACAAAATTTTGATGCACATTTATTTATCAAAGAATTAGGATATGATACAGAAAATATTAATATTATACCACGCAATAAAGATAAATATATTACTATAGAAAAAACTATCAGATTAGAAAATGGACAAATAATTAAACTTAGGTTTCTAGATTCATATCAGTTTCAATCTAGTAGTTTGGCAAATCTGGTAAAACAATTATCCGATGATGAATTTATTCACACAACAAAATATTTTAATAATGTTAATATGGAATTGCTAAAAAGAAAAGGAGTTTACCCCTATCAATACATGGATAGTTTTGATAAATTTAATGAGACACAGTTACCACCGAAAAATAAATTTTATAACCATCTTCAGGATGAAGAATGTAGTGAAATAGATTATCAATACGCACAGACAATTTGGAATATATTAAATTGTAAAACAATGGGTGATTATCCTGATATCTATTTAAAACTAGATGGTCTTTTGTTAGCTGATGTGTTCGAGATTTTTCGAAATCGTTGTTTCAAGAAATACAATTTGGATCCTGTTTTTATGTATACAACACCTGGTTTTTCCTGGCAAGCTATGCTTTTAAATACAGAGGTTGAAATTTGTCTTGTTACCGGTATCGAACAGTTCATGTTTGTTGAATCTGGTAAGCGTGGTGGTATAGTCCAGTGTCCTTTAAGATATGCAAAAGCAAATAATAAATATTTATCTAGAAATTATAATGCTAATAAAAAATTTAAATATATTTTATATATTGACATGAACAATTTATATGGTTATGTCATGAATCAATCACTACCAATTGACAATTACGAATGGATGACAGATAGAGAACTTAAAGACAAAAAATTCTTAAACTGGTCTGAAGATCATGCAAAAGGTTGTCTACTGGAAGTTGATTTGGAATATCCATCACATCTACATGACCGACACCATGGTTTTGCTATGGCACCAGTTTCTCAAAAAGTACCAGGTACAGAGGAAACAAAATTGATATTATCATTTGAAAATAAAAATAATTATGTACTTCATTATCGACTGTTACAGTATTATTTGAAACATGGTATGAAATTAACAAAAATCCATAAAGGGTTAAAATTTGATCAAGAAAGATGGTTAGCTCAATATATTGAGAAAAATACAAATAATCGAATACAAACAAATTCTAAAGTTGAAAAAAATCTTTATAAATTAATGAGTAATTCCATATATGGAAAATGTTTAGAGAACAAAAGAAATCGAGTGAGGTGTAATTTGGTGTCAGACCGAAAAAAACTTCTGAAACTTATTGCCGACCCCACATATAAAAGTTTTACAAAAATTACTAATAATCTAACTCTTATTGAAAGATCCAACACTAATATAATGTGTGATGCACCGATAGATGTCGGTGTTACAGTTTTAGAATTATCAAATTTGGAAATGTATAAATTTCATTATGATGTTATGAAACCTAAATACAAAAATAGAATTAAAGTAGCTTATATGGATACTGATAGTTTTGCATATGAGATAGAAACAAATAATTTATACAATGACTTGTTCTCTATAAATAAATATTTTGATTTTAGCAATTATCCAGAAAATCATCCATTATACAATATTGAAAACCAGATGATCCCTGGGAAAATGAAAGATGAGGCAGCAGGGTCCATAATATCAGAATTTGCCGGACTCAGATCGAAAATGTATTGCATGAAAATGGATGTGGAAGAAAAAGAAATTAAAAAAGCTAAGGGTGTAAACAGGCATGTACAAGAAAACTTGCAATAGATGATTTCAAACAATGTTTAAAAAATAAAAATAAAAAAATATACATGCCTGCCTACCATCTTACTAGTAAATTAGATGGTGTTTATACTACAATAGAAAATAAAAGAGCTCTTGATGGGAATGATAATAAATTGCAAGTATTAAATTGCAATATCCATAGTAGAGAATATGGACACTATAATACATTAAAAATTTGTTCTAAATGTTATAAATTCAAAAAATTAACATAAATATTACAACAATTTAAAATTATTTTATTCTATTATATTTTTATTAAAATTGTTCTATAAATTTAAAAAAATTAATGCAAATATTACATAATTTATTTTATATAATTAATATTTCCTTTAATTTTTTTTTTAATTTTTTAATTTTTTTTTTTAAATAATACAGCAACCTAACACTGTTCTATTATATTTTGTTCTATTTTATTCTATTCTGTTAAATTGTTCTATCACTCTTTCATTTCTTACATCATATATGTATGATTTCTCCACAATTAAAATTGCACTACATATGGTATTTTCAGGTAATGGTTCATGAAATTTACATATTAACTTCATATTAGTTCGATCATTGATAACCACCAATTTTCTTTTTGATGCATTTATTAAAAACATAGGTCTGTGAACTATAAACTCGTCTGGGTTATAATACATATCGATATTTCCTTCAGTTACTCTTTTAAATGCAGAATATGCTTCATATAATTTTAAATAATCTTGTTCTGTAATATTTAAATTGCAATTTTCACGTGGGAATACCTCATTTCTACCATTCTTAAGATATATATTTTTAATTTTACAGTTATCAAATTTGCTGCTATCTTATTCCTGATTGTCATCTCTCCCTGTCTGAAACAATACGGCTACAAATTCTGGCATGTCATATTGTAGAGATTGGAACTGATTAGTAATGTCGGACTCGAAAAATTTACCCTCTACAGGTTTCTGTATGCATTGATATGTATAAAATTGTATTGGAATTTGAGGATTTTTTAAAATGTTGGATTTGTACTTCAGAGCATAATTCGATTCATATTCAACTATAGGCATGCGTAACTCCATAGACTGGATCACACATTTTGCAACTTCGGGTAAACTAGCGTCGTTAGCTGTTCCATCTGCATTTAAAGTTTTATATCTCATTATAGCATTATATTCATTGGGTGATCTGCGAAATATGATGCTTAAACCACCTTTTCACATAATTTTTTATAATTGAAGAAAAAACCAAATAGCAATCTCATGGGGAACAGTACTGTGTGACTTTTTGTCATAATTTTTGTTCCAGCTTCGAATCCACCTATTTTATAATATACACTTTCTGATTTTGATAATTTTAATGTTGCCACAGTAGTGGATGTAATTCCAGGATAATCAATTCTGTCAATAACTGTACCATGTTTCCTGACTTCAATTTGTGAGAACAAGAATGGAACAAAATTGTCTATAAGTTTTACATTAGCCCCGGATGGGGGATATTCTTCACTATTACTTTGTTTTACAATATCAAATTTTATATACAGATCGGATCTATGAGGATGAATAAATCCGTCCCCAACAGAAATATCAAACTATACGTCCTTATTCGGTTGATTAAGATTAGCAAATGTCCTCCTGTTTGGAGGGAATGATTGTAACTCATAACTTTCGATATTTTCATTGGTATTTATATATATATTTCTTCATATATTAATTTCTATTATTGCAGTGGTATTAGCACCGGCAAAATCGACTATCTCGTTTTTCTCATTTGTAATTCTTATCTCTATGTAATTAACTTTATCATAGTAAACAGGAAAATAGATTGGTGAGATTGGGGAATAGAAAATAGGTTCCATAAATTCAGAATTCGGTTTAAATGTAGCAATAATACCTGTTTCCTTGTGAGTACCAATTGAATTTTTTCGGCTTTGATAATAATTCCTTTAGCAATATTACAGTGAACATTCAACGTCTCGATAGCTAGGAATTTCGGTATAAATTTACCTATGTGTCTAGTACCAGGTTCTAATTTTGAATTGTTCTCAAATCCTAGAAGTTCACCCATGTTAGATAGATCTACTGTTTCATTGGTGGATACAGTCTCTACTCTGTGTGTTACAGAATTTTGAGAGAGTAGTACAGTATTAGGAAATTCTGATTGTAGAGTAGATAAATTATATTGTCCAGGAGGAATAATAATTTTCTCGTTACCTACAAATATACTGTTGTTGTATGAAGTTACATTCGAAATCAGATACATGCTGTAGAATGCTCCCAGAGCTATAGATTTTGGATATATAATATCATCGTGGAGATGCAGTTCCAAGATCGAAGTTTCACTAGAAAGACGAAAAATTCAGATACTTTATGTATAATATTGCTTTCTGAAAATCTTGTAATTTTATGTGTGGTATTTTATTTAATATTCTGAGCATTGTAATACAAATATGACCACATATAGTTTGATCAAAATCTTGTATGCGCTGGTCGTTGTAATAAATATTACAATATTTTAAATAATTAACTAATTCTCTAGGTGGTCTCCCTCCAAAAGAATCAAAAATAAAAACATTTTTGTTTTGTTTATAATAACAGATCCAGTGGGTACCAATATTTTCGGACTTATCCAAATTGACCACACCACATTCTCGAGAGTGACTATTTTTAGGGAGAGAATCTGACATGAAAACTCCTCTGAAATGTTGAATTTTAAATATTTTAATTAAAGATTCAATGTCTTGGTTCGTGAGCGGATTTTCTTTTTTTTTAATTTTCTGAGTACTCTGGATTTCACACCACTGCCTAATTTTTTCTCCCTAGCCAGATTATGGCGTTTTTGTTCCTCTAATTCGGCTTTATTTTTTTTTTGAATCGAGTACAGTTTTGGCAATAGCAGCACTGCCACCAGCTAAACTTCCCACGGCACCCAAAGCAGCTAGGATAGCAGGAATGCTGAATATGAATCCACCACTATGTGCTTTTTTCTTATATTTTGCAATCGTTTTAATTGTGGTGTACTGAGTAATAACTTCATCCCATTTCCTTTGGATATACATTGTTTTTTTTTCTCCTGTTGTTTTTTAGTTAAAATTCAATTTACAATTTTTAAATTTTTGAGATCATGATATGGAATTTGATATACTACTCCTTTCGCTTTCATATTTTTTTTAAAATTATTTTTAAGGGTATTTATTTATATATTAACAAACTAAATTACTAACTAAAATTAACTAATTCTCTACAAACCCCACCCTAATTTTTGTTTTGTATTCATAGCAATTGTTGTACCCAATGCTGCTATTTTCTCACCCAAAAAAGCATCTCTGCTGGTTAATCTTCCAAATGCTGCTTCTTCTAATTTTTGATCAGCCACATGTCGAGTATCAAGATCTGCATGTTTATTGTAAGCAATGTCATGATCTTTACAAGCTGCATCGAGAGGATTAATTCCCCTATCTCCTCTTTTTAATCGTTTATCAAGTTTGGTGCCCGGACCACAGTACTGGTAACCAGGTACATGTAATTCGAATGGAAGTTTATTTATAATATCATTAACCAAACCTCGACCTTCTGATACATTCCAGAATTTAGGAGGTACAGTATTGATAATTTTAATTAAGTATCCTATACCTTTTGGATCATTTACAATAAAATTGGCTAATTTATCACTGATCATGTTTACAATACCTGTTTTTTCAGTATAGAAATTATTGTTCCCAGCATTTTCTTCTCCGGCTATAACCAGCAATCTATCTATGAGTTTTCTCACATCATCCACCCAGACAAACTCTAATGTATTATATTGTTTGATACCACTACCGTTTTTAAGTTGGTTCCAGATCGGTTTAATTAGATTTTTGTATATGTCGCCACTGCTCGATTTAACTCTATTCTGACTGGCATCATTATTTTGGTATAGAGCATCGGACAATATCAAAATTTCGGAGTAACTCTGGTAATCTTCATCTGTGTAATCTTTAAGGTGTTTCTTGGTAATCAGTTCCCACAACCCTATAGTTCCCGGGTATCTCGACCAACTATTTCTTTCACCCAAATTTATTTTCACATCAGTAGTGTAATTTACGGTAGGACTGGGACGATAAATATGGAGGTGTTTTGACTGAATAGAAATACTAAAAACTAAGGCAAAATATCTATACAATTTTATTGTTACTGTGTAAAACCTACGATTTTTTTAAACAGAAGCTTCCGAGAAAAGAGGACCCCCTCAAATTGATGTGGCTGAACCTGAATTTGCTAAAATATCTGTTTATAAATTTGATAAAAATATGGCTTTTCTCGATATTGTTTTGGCACTACTTAAAACTAATCCAAGATACTCTTAAGAGTTTTTTGATTATAGTGTGTTATTTTGTGTAATCCAAGATTTTTGTAAAAAAGCCCTCGGGAATTTCCCGTAAAAAGTATAACTCCTCGGGAATTTCCCGTAAAAAGTCTAACTCAGCAATGGAATACTAGAACACCTATTTTTTTTCTTTCAGAAAAAATTTTGTCACTTGCGATATAATAATGATAAATATTAATACTTTTATACAATATTACTTGTTTTCTATTTCTTTTGCGTATTTTATAAATATTTATTGTGCATGTGGCAACCCTGAAATTGAGCCTAAGTCTATACGCAACCCACCAACGCCTTGCGTAAATTGAGATGTCTAGTTTAAAATATTGTTGTCCTAAAACTTTTGAGAGACACTGTACCCTTTAGGGAATTACTATTTTTATTTATCTCTAACCGTTCTCGAGATATGGTCCACTGACGAAATTTCGGGGTGGGCCATATTATTCGTAGCGCGCTCAAACTTGGTATGGCTATTCTCTACTATTATAAAATGCTTCTTTCAAGTTAAAATCGCAGTTTGTTTTGCTCTATCTCTTGCCGTTTTCGAGATATGGTTAATTAAAGTTAAATTTTGGGGGTGGGCCAACATGGTTCCCAGACGACAACTATTGAAAACATCATATACAGGTAGTTTATACCACGTGCTTTTAGTTAACCTTTTACGATTTTTGATCGTTTTTCCTGTATCTCTAACCGTTCTCGAGATATTGTCCACTGACGAAATTTTGGGGTTCCGGTAAACGTTTCAATATTCCGGTAAAAGTTTCAACGTTCCGGTAAACGTTTCAACGTTCCAGTAATCACGATTTTGGACGAAAACGACAAGGAGAAGAAGAAACGTAAGAAGATTAATCGACGCGAACAAAATAAAAGATGACCTGATGTAATAATACTACGACCATGCCTTCCTTCTTCGTTCGTAATAAAATCAACAAGTTATTCGAATTACGGAACTAGTTATTTTGACCTCCTTAGCGAAGCATGTTCTAAAAAAAATAAAAATCATTGGAAGTTTCCGGTTAGATATTTCGTTTTCGCAAGCCACGATGAACTTTAGGAGGCATAGGCTTGTATACATTCCATCTTTCGTCTGGAGGGACAAGGTAAACCGAGCACCTAATTAATCATTCAATGATGATAATGTTCATGAATTTTTTGTTTGAATTCAGAAAACAAAAATTATCATGGAAGAACCACCTCCTTTAAATATCACATCTACTCTAAAGCATTCATTCGCTGTTCATATTTTCCGTCCTTGAATTCTAATGTGTGTTTTGTCTAACAATTGATTAAATTAAGTACCGAACATTATCGAAAACCAATTCTGAAAACATTATACTGAAATATTAACATTATAATAAGTGTCTTTGCATAGCCGTTTATGTCTTCAAATTGCTTCCAACACTGCTTCTGCATACTTTTCAATAAAATCAATTTACGGTGTTAGTGTGTCTTACTGCCACATGGCCTGCCCACCTAAGTCTTCTTGATTTAATTATTCTAATAATATCTGGACATGAATACAAATTATTTAATTCTAAATTATGTAACCTTCTCCACTAACCTTTTTTCTCATCCCTTTTAGATCCAAATATTTTTCCTAACAATTTTATTTTCAAATACTCTCAATTTATGTTCCTCTTTTAATATAATAGACCAAGTTTCACATCCATATAATACTACAGGTAAAATTACTGTTTTGTATATTTTAACTTTTAGTTTCTTAGAGAGAAGTAACATACATTTCCTGAATTAAGCCTACTTTTTATATTATTTCCTCTTTAATATAATTTTCATTTGTTAATATCTTTTATCAATATTTCAAAAGATTTGGTTGCTTGCAAAAGTTAATCCGTTTATCTCCATTTTAGTAATAGTATTTTATTTATATATCATGTCAGGTTAGAGAAAAAGTTCGTGCATCAGTCAAAGCAATAAGTTGTGTAATAATGTTATCTGTTTCAGCATTTGACTTATACCAATCATCCGTATACCGTCTCCTTCCTTCCCTTCCCTCATGAAGCTCGTCCATCCTATCAGCTAACATTTTGCCTGCAGCCCGAAAAAGAGACTCGGGATTCTGTAAGTTTTTCATACCACTTATTTTGCGAAGATTGTCCATAAAAATCATCTCGCAGGGTGGACGAAATTCAGGCGCTACTTTGCTTAACTCAACGAGCCTCGCAACATCCTCACGTCCGTCGACTGTATACTCAAAAACCTTGTACAGCAGTTCAAGTGGTAAGTCAGTTATACAAGTTGTCATTTTTACAAAATATTATTTAAATAGAAGTTGATAGAATATAACTTAAAAAACAATAGTTATAATTATAATATTTTTTTCAGCTCTGGTATTTTTATATAAATTTTCTCGGGAAAAAATTTAAAATTCAATACAAATATAAATTCATATAAATATCAGATTTCTTGGGGTTTAAATTAAAACTCTATACTTAATATAAAATATTAATTGTGTTTAATAATATGCTTTGTATATATATGTTAATATTTTTATTATTATTTTATTATATAAGATATCTTGGGGTTTAAATTAAAACTCTATATTTAATATAAAATATGAATTGGGTTCAGCAGTGTATTTGTATAATTATTGTATATATTTAATATGTTAATATTAATAATTTTTATTCTTGGTTTATTATATCAGATTTCTTGGGTTTCAAATCAAAATTTTATACTTAATAAAACTATGACAAATTATAATGCCAATGGCTTACGTGCACGAAGATAGAATAAGTATTGATTGACAGAAAAACAGTGGCCTACTGAAACACTAACCTTCCTCAATTGCCTGCGCAAACATGCACGTCAGTGGCAATGACCTAATGCGTATTGATCTTGTATAACACACAGAAACAGATTGCAACAGCAGCAGATCAAAACTCTAAATATAAACTAATTACAACTAGATGTAACAAATATCAGACTCTTTTATATAAAATATAAGATTCTTGTTCAATATATTAGATATATGTTTAATATTAATAATAAGAAATTCAGTATATCAAACCAAACAAAGCTATAATATGAGGAACACTGGAACAACACGTCTGTACTCTTCAACTATTCTCACAATATTAACTATTATAGTTAGATCCAGCTTTTTATAGATGTAGTTAAACTCGGTCTGAGAAGAAAAAAAACGGGAAATTCCCGAGAATTTTGTTTTTACGGGGAATTTCCTGAGGAGTTATACTTTTTACGGGAAATTTCCTGAGGAGTTATACTTTTTACGGGAAATTCCCGAGGGCTTTTTTACAAAAATCTTGGATTAGACAAAATAACACACAATAATCAAAAAACTCTTAAGAGTATCTTGGATTAGTTTTAAGTAGTGCCAAAAAAATATCGAGAAAAGCCATATTTTTAACAAATTTATAAACAGATATTTTAGCAAATTCAGGTTCAGCCACATCAATTTGAGGGGGTCCTCTTTTCTCGGAAGCTTCTTTTTAAAAAAAATCGTAGGTTTTACACAGTAACAATAAAATTGTATAGATATTTTGCCTTAGTTTTAAGTATTTCTATTCAGTCAAAACACCTCCTCATTTTTCGCGCTAACTATAGTATAAACACCACTACTCACATCATCGCCTTGAAATGTTACTCTAGATTTCCCAATTTTTCATACTACACCTTCATTTGGTTCCATGGTCGGATACAATCCAAACACTTCATCTTTTTCAAATTTTCCAGTACTTAGGTAATCTCTTGCCAGAGGACCCAACTCAATTTTCCTCAGGTTCGCCTATAGTTTTAATAGGCGGCTGTTGGAGTGTTAGGGGAGTATGGATACTAGATAATGGTGTAGAAGGAAAATCTGTATAATTTTTAGCAGTAAGAGGTACCAATTCATTTATGAGATTTTTATTTTGTTCTGTAACACCTTTAATTTCTTTACCAAGACCACTGATTGCATCTATAATTGGTTGATCTTGACGTTTGTGTTGTTCATAGAATCCTCGATTTTCTGATTTCCAACCTTTGAATCGTTTGGTGAGGTACTCACGTAATTTAGAATTGTCTTCTATTTTGTGTTTTGTCATTTTTTTGATTAGAGATTATTTTTTATAACGTTTTAACGTTTTTTATATCAATTTAACGTTCATGAAATCGTTGATTTTGTTTCTATATTTTCCATTGTTAGGTTTTCTAGTCATGTCGATTATAACAAATCCAAAATCATAATCGTTCCAACAGGATGAACAAAATTTGGAAAATTGGTCGTAATTTAAATCTCCCCCACATAATCATCATGTACATTTTTAAGGTTAGTGTGATCTTGACGAAACAAACATATTAAATTTGAATTATCCCTCAGTAACTGTTTGGGAATCTTAGAATATGTTTGAGCCAAATAAAAACAATCTATTCCTCTGTGTCGACCTTGAGTGAAGAAATTTCGAATTAAATTTTGATTTTCCAGAATCACATCATCGAATACCACAACAGAATTTTCTAAACAGTGGTCGAGAGGTTTAATTTCTGATCCAAATATGGCTATACCCAGTCCCTTATACAATTTCATGAGTTGCTGGTATTTTGGTTGTTCTAAACTTTTTGAGAATACATACAGGTGCCTATTTTTCCAGTCTAACCAATTAGGCGCAAGCAGGAAATTATCTACCAGCAGTGTAGTTTTACCACAACCGGATGGGCCTACAATAAGACACCTAATATTGTCTGGTAACAACTCACCATTTTTTTTACTAGTTTCTACTAACTCTGGCAAACGTTGCACAACGTTCCAAGTTGGTATCATAGAATCACCTGGTTTGCCTCTATCCAACTTTTTTCTGGCAATCCTAGCCATTTTACATACAATTTGTTATTCTTATTCTTTATTATTTTTTCAATAAGATATGTATCTGGATATTTTGTTTTACTGAGTTCCTCTTCATAAAATCTTCCTTTCAGTATTTTATTATAATTATCTTTTAATATATAAGTATACCTGTTGCCTGGTAAAACTCGAACCACTGTAAACAATTCGGTGCTCCAATTTTTTGTGTAACTTTTCTCAAATAAATGCTTAAATTTACTAACTCGCACCTTATCTCCTATTTTAAATCTGGGTTTCTCTGTTGTGTATTTATACTTATGACAGTAAACAGTAGAAATCAATCGTTGTTCATCAGATTTAGTTACTTCGGCAGGTTTCATATGTATGGTTCTATGCATGGAATTATTGTAATACTAGGTCAGGTAAAATTTCTACCCATTTATAGTTACCCTGTAGAGTAAATTGTTTCCACATGAGATTTTTTAATGTTCTGTTGAATCGTTCTACTATACTTGCTTTAAGATCACTGTATGTAGAATAATGTTTAATATTATGTTGATTCATTAATTTGGTAAATGTGGAATTGTAAAATTCTTTTCCTCTATCTGTGTGCAAATAATTCGGTATCCCACCTTGCTCTAAAATAAATTTGGAAGCTTCAGCGACACAAGTTGCTGTTTTAGATTTTATAGGAATTGCCCATGCATATTTGCTAAATGTATCTATCACGGTAAGTAAATATTTGTAACCATGATTTATCTTATGTAAATTTTTTAAAACCCCCGTAGACATTTCTATCAGATCACCCTCCCACAGATCATCTATGCTTTTTGTTACCACAGATAATCGTTTGTAATTACGACGGGCTGGTCTGTGTAATTCATTAACTATACCTTGTCTAGACATCTATTGCGAAGAGAAAATATTACATAAAATGGATTAACCTCAGGGTATAATTGTTTTATGTCAAAAATTAATTTAGCACCAGTTTCAATATGAAAAAGCGATAATTATTCATCCTCATGTATTTTATATTTGTTGGCAGATTCATCCCAGTATGCTATAGGTATTTGAACTGCTTTGTGTATACCATCTTTTCTTATTATAGTAAATTTGGGAACTTCGATATGTTTTATATTATTTAGAAATCTAAACTTCAAAGATCTAAGTTGACCATCAACAAAAAATTCGTGTGCCTGTGCGTACGGGTATAATTTGTAAACATTATCTGCATTAACATATGTCCAGTGCCCTCGAGTGTTTGGAATACTTTGTAACCTAACAATTTCCATAGAATAAAACTGACGAGAATCTGCATCGTCTAATCTGCTTAATACCGGTTCCAGGTGTTCGCTGATAGTACGAACCAACTCATCGTAACCCGGTTTAATTTTCACATCCACATATACCTGTTTGAATTGTTCTTTCAAATCATGCAATTGATTGGCGAAATTCGATAAGTTCGATTCTTGTGCTGCTTCAATGGTGCTAATTTGCACCTTAATGTTCGAGATAATCTGCTGTAAACTTTCTACTAGTTTCAATTTCGAACTCTGGCTAGCGAGATCGTGTACTTGATTTGTGATGTCTATAAATAATAAGTTTAGTTCATTGATTATTTGTTTGGTGGGAAGATTAGCAACAGTTTCTTTGATTTGTGCAATTTCCCCCTGAATATTTTTAATATCTTCAGATTTGAGTATTCGATTTACCGCTCTCTTCATGGCTCTTATTTCCTGTGAAGTAGGCAACCCAGCTACAGTATTCTGAAGTGTGGTCATAGTTAATTTTACAGCATCCAGTTCGGTTGCATCTGCAACAGTTTTCAAAATTTCTTGCAGTTGGGTTATGTCATCTTGAGTAGGCGTAGATTGCTGCAGTGTTTCTAACTTATTCTGTATGTCATCTACGAGATGGTGGAAATGAGATAATTCAGATTCGGTATTGCGATTTTCTAATTTAGCAACTTGTTGTTGTACTAGGGCTAAAGTTTCGGTGATACCTGGCAATATTGATTCCAGAGTTTCCTGTACAGTAATTAATTCATTTTTCATAGTTTGAAGAGTATCTTCGATGTGAGCTATGGTTGCTTGTATCTTACCAAAATCCTCAAACGTTTCCAGCTGCAATTTAATGTTTGTTACACTACGAGCAATGGCATTGAGTTCAGTAGATGAAGGCAAATTATGAATAAAATCTTCCAATGTTTGAAATTTGGTTTGAACTTCGGTTATGGCTGAATGCAGTTCATCTGTCTGCAGTTCTATTTTAATATTTTCCAGTGTAGGAATCTCGAAAGATTAAAACTGTTCTCGTAATTTGGTAATACTCGCATTTACTTGTTCAAATTCCTCTTGAGTTTTGATACCCTGAACAATGGTTTGCATTTCGGTGCGAATACTATTCGCTTGCTCGTTTAATTGCTGTTTCAATTGTTCGGTATTGGTTATCTGCATTTGTCGAAATTTATCGAGTTCATTTTTTAATTTGGCTACACTTTCCTCCAAGTTTTGAAGATTGTCTATTGATGCTAAATTGGTATATTTTTCCAGTAGAGATTTGAGTTCTCCATCAATTTTTACTATGGGGTCAATCAGTTGAATTTGAAGATTTGTGATTTCTGCTTGTATATTCACATTTAATGAATTTTGTAAAATTAATAAATCTGATTTAAGTTTTTTTAGACGTTCATCTAATCTAGCAATATCATTGGAATTATCCGGTATTTCCTGTCTTCTCCTGTTCCCAAATATGTCCATAATATATTTGTTATTTTATTTATTTATTATTATTTTGTTTTCGGTATTTTATATATTTCATAAATTCATAGATTCATAGATTATTCTTATTTCGATGAAGAGAGGAATTAATTTATTATACTCCCCAATTGTTTCAGCATACAAGAATTCACCTGCTTGAACTTCGTATGTTGTGTCGGGACTAATTGCATTATGCTTAATTCTATACAAATTCCGACCTATGTGTACAAGTGCTGCATTTGATGGAGAGATACTTATTTGAATTTTCCCACTGACAGGAATTTTATATGATGGTTTGTTATTATTGAATACATGTAATTGTTTCCCTGTGTATTCATCAATTTGGTACCAGATACTATTTAGATGAATGATGACCAAACTTCTCAGTTTACTAAGAATATTTTTTATAATATCCATGTTGACTGGAATTTTCTCTATTTGTTGAATATGTTGTTTCTTAAACCCAAACACATTCATTGGCATAATTAGAAAATATTTATATGGTTATTTTATTAATATATTTGCATAAAATATGTTGAGGTTTAGGATTCTTCTCAAAACTATAAAATTTTAGATAATTAATTATTTTAACAAACCTCTTCTCTCAACTTCCTAACAGTATAAGAAATAAAAATTAGTACACATATGGTGATATAGAGATATACAAATACAGAATCTTCGGTTCAGATCTGAACCGAATAGATGCTGGGGTATTTTGCTAAAATTTGTAATAATTTATAATATTTTTAACTTAGCACTTCGCTTTAATTATTGAAAAATAAAATTTTAGCAAAAGTTATAGAGGGATTTTGGTATATTACTGTATAGGTGTACACAATAAAAATAAACCAAAATTTCGGGGGTAGCCTAGAACGGAAGTGGACCGGAAGTAAACCGGAAGTGGGCCGGAAGTGGGCCGGAAGTAAACCGGAAGTAAACCGGAAGTGGACCGGAAGTGGACCGGAAGTAGACCGGAAGTGGACCGGAAGTAACTTAGGACTTATTTTTAACTTAGCACTTCGCTTTAATTATTGAAAAATAAAATTTTAGCAAAAGTTATAGAGGGATTTTCGAAAATTAGCAATTTTGCACTATGAAAATTGGAATTTGAGCTTTGACTTTTTTTTGCGCTTGTATTGTATCACTTTTTGTAACAGTCAAAGTTCGATTTTGAGTATATTACTGTATAGGTGTACACAATAAAAGTAAACCAAAATTTCGGGGGTGGCCTAAAACGCACCGTTTACCCTACTAACAGATCCTCTATTCGTATCTCTGTCTAGTTGAAAGGATTTGGTAACGTAATGGTAACTTCCCCGTGCATACCGCACCGTGCCACATTCAGGGGAACTGGGTTAGGGTTCCACACATTCTCGATCTCGGCCATTTTGGAGGTGTTGTGATCAGCACCAGCGCCGCCTTTAACCTGTAGGTTTGCCTCCAGGTACACACTGATTTGAAGCTGGATAGCATTAATAAGGTTAAACCGTTAATTGAATTTGATATTCAAAAGTACGTCATAACCTACTCCTTCTGACGTCACACTTCAAATCGCCGAAACAAATATAATGGACCCACCTGTATATTACTACCTAACGACGCGCTGGATTGAAAGCAAAAGAACAGCGGGGGAGCCACAAGGACATGGCAACTGAAAAGGGAGTCCAAGTATAGATTTATTTGCGTTTTTCTATTTTGGCGATACGTGAAAGTACGGAGGATTGAATGGGCATTCACAAATATCCATACCCAGGCCGGGATTCTAGCCCGGGTCCCCTGCCGTCGTAGCACGATGTTCTAACCACTCCGCCACGGGGGAGGTGGGGCTGCAACAAAATGAAAATTACAAGAAAGAAGTTTCAAATGTAAATTGCAACAGCATATTAAAGAGGAAATATTTGGTAAAGTTTGAAAAATGTACTAAGTATGTTTCTAGTAAGCCAGGAAGAATAAAGGAATATGTGAAATATTTTACTGTACACGAGTTATAACTGTCTGTCAGAACAAATACACTCGTATTTTACAATGGCATGCTGACGGGCAGAGATTCCAAAGAAAAATGTCACTGAATCAACACAGAGACGCAGAGGACACATTGCTGCAATGTTTCTACCTCATAACGTCACTCGAAGTTTCATAATCTTGTATATGAAAGGCTAAGAAGAGGTTGGTCTCAACCTTGCCTGCACTCTGCGGTTGCCTATCGCAAGGATGAAGTGTTTCGAGGCAACAAGGTGGTAAAAATGGTTCTTTATTGTATCCCGCGTTTGAGACAGGGTATCGACATCCACACACGATATATAAACTTGACTGTATGCTTGCTTTTGACGCAGGTGGAACTCGTATTTCTCGTGCTTCACTGCAAGGAGAAATCCCGAAATAAGAAAGGAGCCGAGTCCGGTAAAAAAAAAAGGCGCAAAAACGAAAGGCTAATTGTCTATGAACTTGCACGCAAAGAAGTACCAGCAGATTTCTTGGATGACGTGGAAGTATAGGTTAGGTGACCAACAGTTATCGTGATTGGGTGGTTACAAAGGATGAGATTTAGAAAACGTTTTCTTCTTCGCTCCACTCGCGAAACAAACATTTCTGTAAACTTCACATCAAGTTTATACTCTCTACTTTCAATTAAATATTTATTCAATTAATATTGAATTTGTTTGAGATGAAAGATTCTATTGAAATTTCCATTAAGACACACGATTTTATTCTTGTAAGTTTACTGTACTGGATCTCTGAGAAATTAACACTATCAAAAGGTAAAGTGCTCCCCTGTGCTTAGCACCACGAATTGAATGCGTATAGGGGGTATGTGGGTAACGCCCCACACTTTCTTGATCCGGTCGTGAGTGGGGGTGATGTGATCAGCAACACGCCCCTGTCATTCGACGTTGGGTGGGTGCCGGGCCCGCTTCCAACGTTAGAAAAGTTCTCGGATTTGAACTGGCCGGGGATCGAACCCGGTGCCTTGAGCATGGTAGTCAGACGCGTTACCGACTTTTTTCTTTTTATTTCCTTTATTTCCTTTTGACATTTTCAGAATACAAACACAGACTTTTTAGGTGATATTTACATAGTATGCTGTTACGACCTTACTTATTTTGTAACTTTGCAATGCCGTGTTAAAAAGAAAAATTGATATAGTGTTACCTCAAGTCATTGTTAATGTCCGTGATACTACATGTTGTGACGCAAATATGAACGCGCCAATCAAGGCATTGTTGAACTAATGTATTCATCTTTCTGTAACTATCTAATGAAGACAGCTCGCTTAAGACAACGAGCATTTATTATGATGTAAATATATAGATTTGTCAATCAAAGATTATCCATGTTTGATGAACTAACCTAATTGTAATTAAATAATGGCGGAACATTTAAATTTGTATATTTCCAAAATGTAAGATTTTATCAACGTTAAAGAAATAATTGTTAACTCAAACGAATATGTAAACTTTCTTTGTAAATTATTAATTGCCAAACTATGTATTTTTCAAATATCTTTCTGTTGTAATTTAGAGTATTGTAATAAGAAATTACCTAAAGACAGGTGTTCGAGGCTGGAACTTTGGGTATAAATACGAAGGAGTTTGGTCCGTAAAGAGGTCTGTTCTGGTGTCAGTCTAGGAAGAAGTGAATAGGTGTAAGCGGCTCTTCTGTAAAAATCTAGACTGGCCAAATAGGAACGGTCTAATCTAGGAAGAAGTGAATAGGTGTATGCCGCTCTTTTGTAAAACCTAGGTTAGACGAATGGGATATAAGTTCCAATTTCGGAAGAAGTGAATAGGTGCAAGCCGCTCTTCTGTAAAAACCTAAATTGGCAATCTCGGGTGATAACCCCAAATCTAGGAAGAAGTGAATAGGTGTATGCCGCTCTTCTGTAAAACCTAGGTTTGGGCCACCCTAGTTTGACCTTTCTAGTAAGTTCGAAATTATCTATTAACCATTGATCTCCAAGTTCCAGTTGCGAGTTACCTAACCACTGGCTGTAAACACTCAAGCAGTAAATAAACTTTTCATTAAAACTTCACGACTTTGGTTGGATTTGTTCTGCACCTACCCTGAAGATAGGTTTCAGTGTAGACCCTTAGAGCCTCAATGCTCCCGGCTATAGGAGTAAAGGGTGAGGAAAGTTATTAAGAACGTAACAGATCCTTTTTGGCGCCCATCGTGATGGCCCCGACAGTTTAGAACTTCAACCACCGACGTTGGATACTGGGCATACAACGTAGAGGCTCGACAATTGAAGAATCCACCAGACGACTATTACGGAAGAGGTCCTCGTTAGAAGCGAAGTTGCAGTAGCGCCGTAGAAGCTGAAGAATCCTGACCGCTGCATTTGAAGAAGATGACCAACGACGAGTAGAAGATTACTATAAGAAGCAATAACTTAAAGACTTCATTAGTTTGGAAAATATTCTTCAAGAAAAAGGATTTACATTTTAAAAGTGTGAAAACTCAAATATTAGTATTTAGTCATGTCTAAAAGGTATTTAAGGGGGGAACAAAGAAAATTAACCATGGCGACCTTCAATAGCTTCTCTGATGAGTCCAAGTTCGAAGAAGGAACAGTCAATTGTCAAGAATGCGAGTTTTGGATCCACTTAAGTTGTTTGAATATGGACGACTTCGCCGAGTGTCGTATGCAAGTGGTCACGCGTTACGGAACTCCGCAACGCGACCCTCCGAAAAAGGTGGAAAATTCCTGTGTTTATTCCGCCACTGAACACCATCGCGAGCGCGAATGTGAACACGACACATTGTGAAAATTTAGTGCAAATCCGTCCAGTGGTTGTCGAATTATTGTGAATAAACCGAGAGGCCCGGTAGTGAATGCGAACTTTTTGTTGGAAATCAGTGAAAGAAGTGTGCACCTCGAAAAGAATACCCCCCTGGAACCTCCGAGATTCGATATACCTTGGAGACCCCACTCACCCCACAGAGGAAACTCCTGGGCAAGTTCTGGTGGGCACACCGACGCAGAGGGGTAAGTTATTTCTTATATACATAGGTGGCCTACCGGGGCAGTGATATTTACGTGCGTGGAACATACGGGTCTCTGTTGACGTTGCGATTCGTGACGTAGTGATCTAAGTGTGTTCATCTGATCTCCAGAACGCGGACCGGATAGAAACAATAAACAATAATAAGACCACGTGCGTCTCATTTCATTTCGCGCGGGAAACGATCAATGAGTAAAAAGGCTAACTCGGGCCTGTGAATTAACTGTAAGCAGCGGAGATGGCTCCTACGGGGGCCACCTCGAAGGGAAGAAATGAACCAAAAGAGGACCAACCACCCCCTGACCCCTTCAGATGGGGTAGTTTGGCGCGAAGCCCCACCCCCGTAAAGAGGAAACATCTTCCGGACAGCCCGGAACAGCAATGCAACCGAGAGGAAAATGCAGCACTGGTAGTCAGCACAGGACTAACACCCATCCTTACCCCCACCCCCTTTGGAAGCGGAACATCATTAAGCCAAATTGTCCCGGACACTTCAGAGGTACTCCTGGGAACTTTCCAAAAACTCCAATTGGATATCACCACCCTCATTGCCAAGGAAAAGAATATCACGGCGGACAAGAAAACACAATTTTTGGAAATCCTAGCCAAGATGGGTCAAACCCAGACGGAAATTGTAACGGAGGTAAAATCACTGAGAACAGCTTGCTTAATTCTGGAGCAAACAAACAAAAACAACCCATTACCTGATGCGGGCCCACAAAAAATATCGTATGCCCAAACGCTTGCCACCCCTGCACCATTGGGAGTAAAGGCAACTCAGATACAACAAATCACAAACAAACCTAAACACACCGTTTTTATAACAGCTCAAGATGATCAAAACGTCAGAGCCATTTGGGACAACTTCACAATGGCAGTTAACCCAGTTTGGGAGGGGGTGAAAATCCAAGCCGTAAGGTCGACTCCAAAAACCCTTATTATGGAAACACCCACCAGCGAAGATGTGGATACAATCCTGAAAAACCCAAAACTTAAGGAAAAGAAACTTAACGCCGATTACCAAAAAACGCAACCCCCTAATGGTAATATACGAGTTTCCCACTAAAAGAGAAGAGGAGGATATTGCAGAAGAATTCTATGTCCTAAACGGCATTGAAGAGAACTTATATATGACATTCGAGGAATTTAAGACCAAATTCAAGTTCAGATTCAAGACCGGACCGAGAAATAAGTTTGTATCTCACACGGTGTATGAGGTTGATCCTGTAATCAGAAAACTCGTCCTAAATCAAAACAAGATACATTTGGCATACTTATCCTTGCCAATGAAAGACTACCTGGTTGTTCCAATGTGTGCCTCGTGTTGTGACTACGGGCACATAGCTAGGCACTGCAGGGGGGTGCAATGCTGCAACAGATGTGGAGCTGAGGGCCATCAAAGGGAGCATCGTAGAAGAGAAAACCAAGAAAAAGTATGCATACCATGCTTACGTAGAAAAAGAACGTGCAACGCCACGTAGAAGGACTGTCCTACATTAATATTCTTTCAGCAAAGGTTGATTGAAAGAACTAATTATGGACCCTAAACCAATAAAGAAAAGGAAAAACAACACCCCTAACCGCCGACGCCGCAACGCGATAAGAGCGGCGGAGTATCACGAACGTAAGCAGAAAGAATTCAGCAATTTGTTAAATAATAAATTTCACATAGAACTCCCTCTCTACCTTAACCCTATGGATCCTCGAGAAATCATATATATCCCCCCTCACCAAAGCAACTTTTCGCTATATCCCTCCCCCCTATGTCAACCGACCAATTTTCAACACCACCAACCGATTTTTAGCAGAAACATACCAAACCTCGGATACTGCGCCTTTATTCTCTCCCCTGCCTCTCTCATCAGCTACGCATCTTCTCCAGTTTCAATCTCGCCCCCTGAATCCATCTTTTTCACGCCACCACCTTCCCCCTCCCCCTCTATTTCACACTCTTCTCTTGCCTCCCAGGAGGATCCTCTCTGTCAAGAACAAGATAGTCCTCTACTTGAATATGATGTTACCGATTTACCCGACTCTCCCACACAGGAAAAAACAAAACTAAATCCTAACGCAACGCCCTTCAATACACAAAGGAAATATCCAAATTTCACAAACCCTGTAATTTTAGAACCAGAGAAGCCTGACACCCCAGACCTCTCCCCCACCCAAATTGATCCGGCCCCTATTAATCAAAAAATCGATGTTAATCTCCAATTAAGCCGATTAGAGGAAAGGGACAACTTAATAACAGCTCTTCGGCTGCTTGTCCGGCTAAAGCATGATGGTGGCAAGTCCATCACATTCCCATATCCTGAGGTGGTGGACAAAATGATGCTCAGATGCAACAACATCCCGGTGGACCCAGACCTCTTACACAACTTGTTGAAGACTGCCTTCCAACGTAGAGACCTGGAACTGAATTTAAATGAGGTCTATGAGGACCTCGCTAGGGGATATGGAAGGGTTATACAAGATACTGCGAAACCATGGCCTTCATGGACCACAGTAGTAACACATTAGAAAAAGAAAACAAGCTAAGAATCATTCAGGTGAACCTAAACGGAGCAAAATTGGCTACTGAGGAAATTTTCATCTATGCAAAAAGAAACCATATAGACATGCTGTTACTCCAGGAACCATATTTACAAAATGAACAACTAATACATGCACCAACTGATGCTACCTTAATCTATAATCCACACAGCAATACGAAAGCAGCAATTGTATCGTTCAATAAGAACATCACTATCCTCAAAATTTCAAATTTCTCAGACACGCATACAAATTGCATAGAAGTAAACTACGGAAAGGTGAACTTCATCATAATAAACAGCTATTGCCAATACTGCCACAACATTGAAATCTACACTGCCCGCATTAGGAACGCCTGCCTGGCTAATGCCAAGAAGAAAATTCTTGTAACCCTCGACAGTAACTCTTCCTCTCCCCTTTGGTTCGGCAAGGAAACTGATGATAACGGAAAAAAGATGACCGACCTCATTGCAGAGTTGAATCTCAACATTGAAAACCTACCAGGGAATCCACCCACGTACGGGGGAAGAGCAGGGGCAAGCAGCAACATAGACCTAACCTTAACGAACAATCAAATGTCAGCGCTCATAGAAAACTGGGAGGTATATGATATGGTAACCACCAGCGACCATAATCTGATATCTTTTAATATAAAATTGGGAACCTCACTGGAAAACAAAAATGATCGAGATATAACATACAACTGGAACAGGGCGGATGCAAACATCCTTCTCGAAAACATAAATCTTCCTCAAAATGTAGGACCGGATAGAAGCATTGACGATTGGGCAACCCTGCTCACAAAAAATCTACAAATGGCATTGCAGCATCCACACCGAGAAGAGGAGAAAATATCCCAATCAGACCATGGTCGGCAAGGATGGATGTACTAAGAGCCAATATGCGGAAAAGCCGCAAGTTATACCAAAAACCTGTCATACAAGGTAATAGGAATCAATATCTCGAGGATTATCGTAGAGCAAAGGCTTTATACGCCAAAGAGCTTAAAGAACTCAAGCAGAAGAGATGGAAAAAATTTGTAGAGAGTAACCTGGAGCGGGATAAGTGGGTCTCCCATACAGAATCATGACCAAAAAAGTTAAACCTAGCCAAGAAATAACAACAATAAGAAAACCAGTTGGCACCCTCACTAGAGATCTGAAAGAGACTGGAAAGGCCCTCCTTAGTGGACTTCTTCCGGATGATGATGAGGAAACTGACAATGAAAATAATGTAGCGACGAGAAGGGAAAACGAAGGATATCCGAACAACACACCTAAAGTTCCTTTCGAACCGGAGGAGGTTGCCCGTGAACTGGCTACAATGAAGAGCAACAGGGCACCGGGCCCTGACGGCATTCCAGCTGGAGTCGTAAAATTGTCCTTGCCAAAAACGATTCATTTCATAACAGCATTGTTCAACCACTGTTTGACAAACAAGAAATTCCCTAACCCATGGAAAGAGGGAAGGTTGGTAATAATAAAAAAGGATGGGAAGAAGGACGAAACAAGCCTGAAGTCATATAGACCGATTTGTCTACTCAACACCTTGGGGAAGTTGTTCGAGAAGATGATTAATAAGAGATTGCAGGAGTTTCTGATCATGATTGGAGGCTCTGGCCACCAGTACGGTTTCACTAAGGGTTGCTCACCTGAGGATGCAGTCAATGAATTAAAGAAGGAGGCTCAAACATCAGACAAGAAGATAGTGGTGGCAGTATTCGCGGACATCAGCGGAGCCTTCGACAACCTATGGTGGCCGTGGCTATTCCTTACCCTCAGGAAGTTGAATTGTCCGTCAACAATAATCCAACTACTATAAGATTACTTCAGGAACAGGAAGGTTCAACTAACCTTGAACGAGGAAACCTTCTCCAAAATTTCAACTAAGGGATGCCCTCAGGGGTCGGTGCTTGGACCTCATTTATGGAACCTTAACCTAGAACCCTGCCTTCGTGATCTCAGTAATAACAGTAACATTACAAAAGTTATTGCCTACGCGGATGACATAGCTATGGTATGTGCAGACGACTCCCGTGCTAAGGTTGAGCACATAGTAAATGAAGCTCTAGAGGCTCTAAGACTATGGTGCAAGGAAGCCAAGCTAGAACTATCCGCAGAAAATACAAAATACTTGTTTCTAAAGGGTAAAATTAGCACCATGAGAAACCCAGCGATAAAACTATCTGGCTCTATCATTCAAAGAGCAGAACATTTTGAATATCTTGGGGTAACTATAAGTGAGGGATTAAAATTCGATAGACACATACAAAAAATAACTACCAAGGCCGAAATCACAATGCAAAAACTCACCAGGTTGACATCATACCAAGTTAATCTAAATTCCAGCATAATGGAAGCATATACCAAGTCAATTTATGAAGCAATAGCCACCTATGCGTCATCCACATGGATGGAGGGGTTGACACTGAAAAAGAACATCAGAATGCTCAGGTCCTCTCAACGTAGGATTCTTCTGCGAGTAACGGGGGCCTTCGGAACAGTCTCTACGGAGGCATTGCTTTCCCTTACGATATACCTTCCGCTGGATCTGGAGGTCCGCTGGAGGGCGGCCAAATATTGGTTTAGGAAGGGAGACGAGGAAAACCTTACTAAATGTGTTGGGATTTTCTTGCCTACTCTACGGGAGATAAGAGAAAGATTCATGGATGCCTGGCAAGGGGAATGGGACGTTGCCCGGAATGGATGAAGGACGTTCGGCTTCTTCCCAAACCTTTTTCAAAACAAACTGATAACTGCTCATGCCACAAAGGGCATAATGCACTTCCTGACAGGCCATGGCCCTTACGGAGAGCATCTACAGCGGATAGGCAGCAGAACTTCTACAAAATGCATCGCCTGCAAAGCTCCGGAAGACACCCCAGAGCACAAGCTCTTCTTCTGCCTAGGATCAGGTGAGAACATCAAAAACATGAGGAGGGAACTTCCAACATATGATATAACAATCCTGCTCTCTAAGCAACAGATAGGAAGATTCAAGGCACTCGCAGACGCCGTGTCTTTGGAGGAGCTGGGAAGATTCGAGAAACAGCAAGGGCGACCACCCCAGCCAATACACATACCACAGACCCAATCTGCCATGGAAACCAGGAGAAGAACTGCTGGAAGGCCCATTACTTCTCGTGCTATGCCTCCTACTCCTGTAGAGGAGGAAGGTGAGGAGGAGGAGGAAGCACTCACCAATGTTCCCAGACGAACCACTGTGTGGTTTCCACTGGACGAAGGGAGGCCGCAGAGCGGAGAAGAATTCGCCCCGTCCGATTACCAGGAGTAAGACACAAGGATTGAATGGAAAGAGAAATGGCTTCAAAACAAACTCACAACACCTAGCTGGCACACCAGCTACCATTCAAGCGTCGGTATTCCGGCGTTATTCTCTAAACTACACATCATACAATCCATTTATAAATTATAATCTATAAATCTCATTCAAAATTAAATTCATTAATATTTCAAATATTTTTACCTTTTGTATTGTACTACCTCTACTATATTTTATCAATCAATAATTCATATCAACTATGCTGCTTTCTGCTGAAGTGTATTCATTTCAACAAACAGATATACAAGGCAGGAGGTAACTTTCTTCCACACACACAATACTACACACATTTTACAATTCCAAATGGGAACTGACCGCGCATAATCACATCAAACTATCTTCAAAATATGGGAGCTGGAGACCGACAGCGGAACACCTAGCCTCTGAGGTGAAGCACACCCATCCAACTGAATTAATATAACTCAAATCAATGGTCTTAAACCACATGCTGATCTACTGTCGCTCTCTGGCTCCCTATGCATTATTTGTAACAAGAAAATTCTAACATGCAGGGCGCGTGAGCTCTCAACACTATAGATTTCGGATCCCGAAATCCGGTATATGTTAAACAATGCATACATACACACAATACTTATATAGTATTTTAAACATATTCCAGCTAAGGTTCATGTAAAAAATGAAAGGTATAGATGTATTAATATTGTACTGTACTGATACCAATGTCATTATACAAAATTATATTTATGTTATATATTATGTTATTAAATATTATTGAAATTGTCATATTTGTATTTCCAGATTTATGTAAAATGCAAATTTCAAATAAAGTAATGGAGCGTAACAATAACGGGGGAACTGTAAAACGAGCAACTGCCGTTCCAGTTTTTCACAGAGGCACTGGGACATGCGCATACCCTCGAATGTATGCGGGTGGAGGTTAGGATACATTCGGGGGTACCCCCTTATTGTTTGAATATGGATGCCACGAATGAAGATGTTGATGGAACTAGCTCTAAATGCCAAAGTTGTCAAAGCAAATCTGAATCTGCGAACCAAATGATAGATTTATTGAAAACGTGGAGACAAGAAGATGAAGAGAAGAGACAGAAAGATGAAGAGAAGAGACAGAAAGAAAGACGAGAAGATGAAGAGAAGAGACAAAAAGAAAGAGAAGAAGATAGTAAAAAGATGAGAGAATTAATAGAAGAAGTAAGATTAGAGTGTAAGATCAATAAGAATGAGTTACAAAAAACTGTAGAAGAATGCCAAAAGAGAATGAGGGCCGAAATGGAAGAATTTAAACAAGTAATGACTCATGAAGTGAAAGATCAGATGGAAGCAACCCAGAAAACCTTATTGGAAGAAATAGATGAAGAAAAAAGTCAGGGGAAAACAAAAGAAACGGAATTAACCAGCTTATTTGAAAGTTTAAGGCTTGAAACTACCAAGAGCTTGATGGAAGAAAAACTGCAAACAAGAAAGGAAATGGAAGACGAAATAAAGGAAGTTCAATGGCAATTTCACAAAACTTCTAGTGAAATAGATTCTTTGGCCATGAAATTAGAACGTCTACCTTTGAGTGCTAATTCAGTAGACCAAAGTCAGAGGATTCACTCTGCCAATTTGGCCACTCCTATCGCTAGTGTATTTAAGAGGAGGTATACTGAAAGAAGTAACCTCTCATCCTCGAGTGCTACGTCCGACGAAGGTTCGGAGTTGAATAGAAGCCGACGCTCAAAGAAAATGAAGCAGTCACAAGAATTCTTATATCACCTTTCGCAAGAAGAGACTAACAACAGAGTTAGGAAATCCAAGTGTCGGAATTTTAGACTGGCAGATATAAAAGCTTTAGAGAAGTTTTCTGGAGAAATAAATTCAGTCTCGCCCGAACGATAGATCGAAAGTTTAAAGACCTATCTAAATACAATGGAAGTTTCAGAATTTTACAGGTTGAAAATTTTACCTTCCTTAATGACAGGAAAGGCCAAATCCTGGTTTATAGCAAATGAAAGCAAGTGGAAGAGTTTTGATCAGTTCTGTTATGCATTTCGAAAGCAGTATGCTTCTTTAGAGGCTAAACAACGAGAAATGCAGCTGTTAAGGAATACGAAATTTCAGAGGTCCCTTGGATTAACGTTAGAAGAATACTGCTGGGAAGTCTATGGAAACTACTGCAATCTGGTGGAAGTAGTAAATCAGGGTGCAGTCTTGCATTTGATAATCAGCCAACTTCGACAATTAGTACTGACTCGAGATCCAAAAACCATGGAACAACTAGCAAATTATCTTAATCGATATAAAGCTTCCGAACAACTGGAGATAAGTAGGGGAGATAACCCCAAGGTGGACGACAGAAGGCCGTTTCAATCCAGAGTTAGGCAGACTAATATAGCCTCGTCTAGATTTAACAACGAAAGTGAAGGAGCGACCAGAACACCTCAGAATCCTAATAGCAACAATAATCGAAAACCAGAGTGGTTAGCAAGGGCGGAATTTCTATAGCAACGGCAATAGAAGTCAACCTTATAGACGACCATGGAACCAATCCCGTTTCCCCAACAACCACTTCAATAGAAATTCTAATACAAAGGAAATCTCCTGCCAAACTGAAGAAGTCCCGACTGAGTTCATTTACAACGGAAGGGAAAACTGTTTCGGAGAAAAATGAGAGTACCGACAATTTCCTCACCGAAGATTTTTTAGAAGTATTGCATTTGGAATTAGAAATCGAAAATGAGGAATGGGAAAAAGTAGAAGAACCTGAACATAGGGGAATATTGTTGTCCAAGAAACCAGAAATTATCGCCCGAATTTTAGGATTAAAAATTAAGTGCACTATAGATAAAGGGAGTGAATGCACTATAATGAAATATAAAATTTGGCTTAAGTTACGGGACAGGTTACCCGGACTTAAACTTCAGAAATGTCCCGGAGTGAAACTACTAGATTTTACTGGAAAGGAAAGTTCTAGAATAGTAGGATGTAGAAGAATTCACTTTGAAATTGGGGATGTGAATTTGAAGATTTGGTCTATGTAAGTCGGAATTTAGATGCTGACTTATTGATGGGCTACCCATTTTTGGAGAAATATCAAGCAAATTTAGATACAAAAAACCAAAGACTGTATTTAATGAAAGAAGGACTGCTAGTGGAAGAAGAATTATTAGAAAGAAATACCTTGACGGGAAAAAATACGTCGGACTTTGAAAACAGTATTAGTCAAGTAATCATTGATGCCTGGATGGCCAATGAAGAAGAAATAAGACAGAAAGCCTATTCTCCTGAGATACTCAACTTTGAAAGGAGAGAAGAATTGATGCAGTTATTATTGGAATACCAGGAGATTTTTTCCTGCAAACCGGGACTATCAAAAAATGCTAAATGTACAATACATCTGACGTCCCAGGAAACAGTATATTCTAGTCCGTATCCCATTCCGATGGCAAAAAGAGAGAAGTTGGAAGAAGAATTAGAACTATGGAAGGAGTGGGGTGTAATTCGGCAATGTCAATCTCCATATCTAAACCCTTTGCTGGTGGTCAATAAACCTGATGGTTCGGTGAGACCGTGTATTGATTTCCGAAAGTTGAACAAGTTGATAATAACTCCAAAAAACACGGTACCAGTTTTACAGGAAGCCTTACAAAAATTCAGAGGAAAAAAGTATTTTAGTTGCCTAGACTTAGCTTCCGGATATCTGCAAATCCCTATAGACGATAAACATCAAGAATATACAGCTTTCTCATTTAAAGGTTCTTCCTGGTGTTTTACGAGAATGCCTTTTGGATTATCGAACGCTGTGGCTGTATTTATGCATGCCATGCAATCTTTGTTTGAACCTCACACTGAAGAGTTCCTAACCATCTACGTAGATGACCTGCTGATCTTTGATGAAACTCTGGAAAATCGATTCCAGCACATAAAGTGGGTTTTATCCAAGCTAAAGGCCGAAGGATTTACAGTAAAACTGAAAAAATGCCAATGGGTGAAATCAGAGATTAAGTATCTTGGCCATATTATATCTGGAAGTTGGTTTCGAGTCGACCCTAAAAAGGATAAGCCATCTTAAAATTTCCTAGACCTCGAAGTAAAAAGGATCTTCAACAGTTCTTAGGGTTATTAAACTGGAGAAGAAAGTTCGTAAAGGATCTGTCTCGAAAGACAGCAAACTTGGAGAAATTATTAGTATAAAATATCGAATGGAAATGGACTAACGAAAATGAAGCTAGTTTTCGAATTCTGAAGAAGGGGTTAGTCCGATTACCTGCCCTAGAGCAGCCTGATTTCACAAAGCCTTTCTGCCTGCTATGTGACGCGTCTTTGACTGGATTAGGAGCGGTGTTGTTCCAAGGGAAAGTTGAACAAACTCCGGACTTAGAAAACATCGCCATCTTACAGTATGCCAGTCGGAAACTAAAGGGATATGACCGAAACTATACCGTGCAAGAATTAGAATGTTTAGCAGTACTTTTCGGAATAGACCATTTCAAAGTCTACTTGTATGGCACCAAGTTCTATGTTTATACTGACCATAAAAATTTGATATGGCTAGAGAATAGCCGTGACTGGAGTGCTAGGTTAACCCGTTGGGCATTAAAAAAAATACAATTTAACTTCTCCATTTTTCATATTAGTGGAAAGCAAAATGGGATAGCCGACGTCCTAAGTAGATATCCTCAAGCAGAAAATTTCCTGGATAACGATTATGAAAATGAAGTCACTTACTCAGTTGGATTGACGAGAACACCCAGTTTAGCAGGAGAAGAACTGCAAGAGTGGCGGAACGCCCAACTTCAAGATGAATGGTGCCGTAACGTCTCTGAAGACGTTCTATTGCAACCTGATTCCGGTTACCTGCTACATGAAGGCTTGTTGTTTTACAAGGATCAGAAGGGACGAGGAACTTACCGATTACTAGTTCCAGACATTTTAGTTCCTAAGGTAATGGTCGCCGAGCACGACGAAGCGGGACATTTCGGGTTCACCAAAACGTACAAAAGACTAAGACTTCATTTCATTTGGCCGAAAATGAAAGAAGATTGCGCAATATGTGCGGGAATGTTTGGAATGCTCCCGAAACAAACCGGACAGGAAAGGGATCTGTAGACAACAATTTAGCATTATGAACAAACTTCCCCATGAAGTATTGTCTATTGACATAGTGGGAAAGCTACCTAGATCCGGGACTTTTAACTTTATCCTCACCATGGTGGATGTAGGCAGTCGATACGCTATAGCTTACCCTTTAAGGACTGCTAAAACTGAAGAAGTAAAAAATAAACTTGAACAAGGATATATGGCTCATTATCCTAAACCCAAATATGTTTCATCAGACAGAGGGACTCAATTTACTTCCCATAAGTGGTCTAATTTCTTAAAGAAACATGGGATAATTCCGTGGTTCACCACTCCCTATCATCCTGCAAGTAATCCCGTAGAAAGAGTAAACCAAGAAATCATAAGGTTGCTGAGGACTTTCTACTCGAAGCAACATGATTCTTGGCACAAATACGTAAATAAAGTATGCTGGCTGATTAATTATTCGGTATCCGAAGCTACAGGATACGCCCCAGCTGAACTATTTTATAACAAGCCAGTACCTTCTAATTTATTGAAGCATTAAGAATGTCCCGAAGGAGACGAAGGAAATATCAAATGGGAAACCAAATTGTTCCTGACCTCATATAAACCAAGAACTCAGAAAAATAAAGGCGAGCAAAGCGGATATATTTTGAACATCGGATATTTAGTGTTAAAAAGAAATCATAAACTGAGTTCGGCACCAAACAAAGAAATCGCCAAATTTTTCGAATATTTCCTAGGTCCCTATGAAATAATAGAGATAGGGAATAATGTGGCTTTGCTAAGGGATCCCTGGACGAAGGAAGTTTTAGGAAAGGAGAATTTCCACAACCTTAAAAAATTAATTGTTCAGCCGAACGTAGAAAGGAATTGCTGGAGAAGTGGAGCTCCAGCCGAGGAGGACTGGAACCTAGAAAAACAGAAATTTAATAATAGTGCAGAACCTGAATGAAAAGAAAGACCTTATAAAGTGATCACAGGGAACCGAGGATGTTTCCATAAGCCGAGTAAGCGTTATTGCTTGGTAAGCCAAGGAAGGCCTACCAGGGGAAAAGGTTGATTCCCTTACTCTTCGAGGATAGAAGAGAAATTGCTGTAACAATTTAAAGGAAGAAATTGTTCTTTTAAGAGGCTGAGTCCTCATAGCGTTAACAAAGATGGCTTGAATTGTAAACGTTTATAAGAGAGGTCAAATAATAAGGAAGAGTGAGAAACTCTTGAATTAAAAAGCTTCTACTGAGAAAAAGAGAGATCAATAATTATTACATAAAGGTCTAGGTCTGGCTCGAAATTCTTTAAAAAGCGAGTTTATGATAAACGGTCAAGCATTACGTATCAAGATTGTTAGAGAACTAACATGGCTGAACGACAGAGCTCTGCTATTCAGATACCCAAAGAGTTAAGCTTAGCAGAACAACAAATTGTGGAGGAGTTCGACAAGTCCTACAAACAGTGGTTTCAACAATCCAAAGCTTGGACTTCTGACAATGAAAGATTAGAGGGATATTTAGAGGATCTTACCAAAAGTTTTACCTCAATATTGATCCAAACTAGGCGAAAGGAAAACGAACGACTACAGGATACCTTTAGGAAGATCGAAGCTGAGTAGAGGCAGCATAGGGCTGAACTAAGAGACATACTAAACAAATTTTCCTCTAGTATTGAGACAGTCTCTAAGGAAGTTGGGAACGACAAAAACGTTAACAAACTAACCTGTGATGAGCTAGTGGACGACCTTCCTGTTGAAGCTTTGATAACCCTAGTGCACAAGGAGTTAGTAAACGTCCCTGAACTAATTAATGACCATTTTTATGACGATCAACCTGCCCCGCTAGTTACCAATCCCCTGAAGGAAGACAAGGTTCCTAAAAAGGATGTCCCTGATTGGCAAGGATGATTCCTGGAGCAAAGCCCGGAAGTGAAAAGGAACAAGAAGATTTTCCTCCAACTCTTGGCAAAGAAACTAAAGTTAAGTCGGAATGGTGCCAAGCGAGAAATGAAGAAATTATTTAGTTGGAACGGGATGCGGTTTATTTTAAAGAAAACCTAATTAAAGAAAAAATGGTGATTACTGAAATAGCTTATAACTGAACATCACCTTTACAGGAAATAATTAATCAAGCAACAAATTCTTGTTTAACTAAATGTGTGTAACCTTGATATGTTGTATTTGTTTGTTAATTCTTTAAAAACTGTTGTGTTGAATTGAAAAAAAATATAATAAAAGAAGAAAGCCTTATAAAAAGCTGTGATCAAATATTATCGTCTGTGAATTGTATGATATGTTGATTTAATAGTTTAAAATTTGAATATAAAATTGTATTTAAGACATGTACTTAATTGAAATCTAACCATATAATTTCTAATGTGTTGATATAAATGTTGATAAAGCATTAATATTTGGGAAACAATATGATTATTAGTTCTACCGAACTAATCATTTAATTTGAAATAATAAACCCAATTGATATATAAAAAACTTTATACTCAAATGAACCTAAATATAAGTTTATTGGGATTAAAAATAAAAAAATAAATAAATAAAAAAAATGTGTATAAGAAAGGCAAAGAGTTTAGAGAAAGAAAAATTTGTTTCACTTCAGTTTCTCAAATTTTCCTTTAAACTACAGAGGGGGGAACCTGTTACGACCTTACTTATTTTGTAACTTTGCAATGCCGTGTTAAAAAGAAAAATTGATGTAGTGTTACCTCAAGTCATTGTTAATGTCCGTGATACTACATGTTGTGACGCAAATATGAACGCGTCAATCAAGACGTTGTTGAACTAATGTATTCATCTTTCTGTAACTATCTAATGAAGACAGCTCGCTTAAGACAACGAGCATTTATTATGATGTAAATATATAGATTTGTCAATCAAAGATTATCCATGTTTGATGAACTAACCTAATTGTAATTAAATAATGGCGGAACATTTAAATTTGAATATTTCCAAAATGTAAGATTTTATCAACGTTAAAGAAATAATTGTTAACTCAAACGAATATGTAAACTTTCTTTGTAAATTATTAATTGCCAAACTATGTATTTTTCAAATATCTTTCTGTTGTAATTTAGAGTATTGTAATAAGAAATTACCTAAAGACAGGTGTTCGAGGCTGGAACTTTGGGTATAAATACGAAGGAGTTTGGTCCGTAAAGGGGTCTGTTCTGGTGTCAGTCTAGGAAGAAGTGAATAGGTGCAAGCCGCTCTTCTGTAAAAACCCAGACTAGCCAAATAGGAACGGTCTAATCTAGGAAGAAGTGAATAGGTGTATGCCGCTCTTCTGTAAAACCTAGGTTAGACGAATGGGATATAAGTTCCAATTTCGGAAGAAGTGAATAGGTGCAAGCCGCTCTTCTGTAAAAACCTAAATTGGCAATCTCGGGTGATAACTCCAAGTCTAGGAAGAAGTGAATAGGTGTATGCCGCTCTTCTGTAAAACCTAGGTTTGGGCCACCCTAGTTTGACCTTTCTAGTAATTTCGAAATTATCTATTAACCATTGATCTCCAAGTTCCAGTTGCGAGTTACCTAACCACTGGCTGTAAACACTCAAGCAGTAAATAAACTTTTCATTAAAACTTCACGACGTTGGTTGGATTTGTTCTGCACCTACCCTGAAGATAGGTTTCAGTGTAGACCCTTAGAGCCTCAATGCTCCCGGCTATAGGAGTAAAAGGTGAGGAAAGTTACTAGGGACGTAACAATGCATAACAATTAAAAAATTTGCATACGTAGTATGCATAGCATATGAAGAAATATGTTGATATTCTTGATGCATATATATTTCAAATTTCTCACGAAAATCCTGTTTCTTATAGGTAGTACTAAACCAAGCATAATTCCCAAATATCCATTGCACACTATTTAACTTTGTTTTCGGGTAATATGTAAAACTTGGACACAAAAGGTGATCAATCGTAATTTGCCTCTGGCTTGTTCTGCATATTATACTAATCATTTTCGGGATATATTCCCTCGTTGATTTTCTAATTTTAAACTCACTGATTAAGTGTTCTATACTTTCATCTACATTACACCATTTACACAGTGGATTTTCCGCTAATCGGAATCGATGAAGTTGAGTTCCAGTTATCAAGATTTGGTGAACAATACAATACCATGCAGACCGTATCTTTGTGGATAAGTGAGTTGCATGTACATTTATCCAAACTCTGTTCCAAATAACACGAGGGTCCTTCAACATTATTTTACATTTATGGTGCATAGTCTTACGTTTAATTTTGTATATGTTTTTTACAGTGGGTATTTGAAGGTTGTCCGATAATAACAAAGTATAGCATATTTCTACAATAGATTCTACCAAGTATTGATACTGTTTGGGAATAGAGCTTATATTAATTGGATATTCTAACAGAATAGTGTTCAAACATTGCTTTAGAATCGTACCTGTCAGACCATCAGAGTGATTTACCATTGCTGCAATGTTAGCTTGAATCATCAGTACTTGACTTTTAATTGCAACATGAACCAACTTTAATCCGCCATATTCAACAGGTAGACACATTGTTTCATGACTAACCCGAAGGATATGTCCAGACCACATAAACCAATTTACAGCACTCTTCAGTTTCGCAAGGTCTATTTTTCTTGGTGAAAGAACTTTCGCCAGAAACCAGACCTTGGAGAGCGCGAACATATTTACAAAAGCTGCACGTGATATTAAGCTTAAATTCCTAAGTTTATGTTTACATAAAACAGCTTTAATAGCTCCTATTACCAGATTATAATTTAATTCCTGCATCTGTCTAATTGACCTAGTAAATATTATTCCCAGTATTTTAAGTTTTGGAACAACTTGAAAATTTTCTTGAGATCTGTTTTGATTTGTAGAATTTAAATACATCATACGAGTTTTTTTCATAATTTATCGTTAAACCTGAAATGAGTTTGTATTTCTCCATTTGTTGATATATACTTTTTGTGTCAGTCTGAGACTGAACTAAAATAGTGACATCATCAGCATATGATAATACTTTAATATTTTGATTGCTAATTATAATACCAGATATTTCCTTTTCTAAAGATATTAACAAAGGCATGAGCGAGACACAAAAAATCAACATAGAGAGAGGATCTCCCTGTCGAACACCTGCACACACTGGGAAGGGGTTCGTTAAGAATCCATTTATTTGAATTTTGGATTCTGCGTGTTTGTACAAACCTTGTAAGGCACTTAGAAAATTACCTCCTAGGCCAAGTTTACCAGAAACATTGAACATATGTTCATGATTAACAGAGTCGAAAGCATGTTGGAAATCTACAGCTAAAATTGCGTGATTTACATTAGCAGAGTTGGAGTTTGAACTAGCAATTACTTCACGGAGTGTTTGCAACACACCATATATATTTTTGTGTTCACAGTAACAATATTGCATCTTGCCAACTAATTGTTCAGCATAAGGAGTCAGCCGTTGCATCATACACCGAGAAAATATTTTGTAGTCTGCACACAGTAGAGTTATGGGACGATAATGAGACACTTTCTTTGGTTGCGCTATTTTAGGCACTAATACTATAACACCAGTATTGATGTGATTCCTTAAAACTGCATTTACCCATTTTGTAATTATTTTCCCCATCAAATTCCAAAAAGTTTGAAAGAGAGCAGTGGGAAGTCCATTAATTCCAGGGGAGGAGAAAGGTTTCCTCCCCATTACTGCTTTATGTACTTCTTCCATAGTGAACATCTCTATCAGTATCATGAAACACTTTTGGAATATTTCCAAAAAATTCATCAGCATTTGCATTACCATAAGTTATTTTGTTCGAATAGAGATTACTACAATGGTCATAAAGTACTTTCTTAATGTCTGAAAGTTATGTATACTCACGTCCATCGTCCATTTGAACTGTATCAATTTGTTGTCTCTTCGCGTTTTTCCTCTCTTGTATAACATGAGCGAGAGATACAGTTTCATGGCGATCTAAATGAGGGAGTCTGCTCCTAAGTTTGACACCATTACGTTTCTGAGAATGCATACGTAATAATGTGGCTTGGATTTGCTTTATCTCTGTTTGCACTGCTTTACCATTCGTTGCGTCTTTAGTAAGCTCCCGCAACACACTGTAATAGAAGTTATATTTGAGATTCCAATCTTTGGATCGTTCTTGGCAAAATTGAATACAAAATTTTTTAATGCCAGGTTTTAAAAAATTTTCCCACCAACCTATAATATCTGTCTTTTTCTCTAGATAAATTTCCCATTTTTTCCACTGTTCATGAAACGCATTTTTAAAATTTGGCTCAAGGAGAATAGAAGTATTCAATTTCCAATATCCGTACCCTTTCGGAACCTGAGGGATATCCAAATTTATCCCCATAATTAAAGCTAAATGGTCGGAAAAACACGTGGGAGTGAGTTCTATTGATGTCACATTTTGACTTAATTGGGTAGTGACATAGAAAAGATCTAAACGTGATGCACAGTTGTCTCGGAAATATGTATACCCTGATTTTCGATTATGCTTAGCAATCCAAACATCCACAAAATTAAAACCGTGAACTATTTTTTGTAAAGTATTAGACGTGGAGAAAGCAGGCCGTTGATCCTGTGGATATAAAACACAATTAAAGTCACCTGCACATATTATATGCTCTTTTCCGCCTTGTAATTCTGCAGCTACATCAGTACCAAAAAACTCATTTCGCAATTGACGGTTTGTATTTCCAGACGGAGCATATATGTTGAATAACCAAATGTTTACTAATTTTGTACCTATAATACGGCCAGATGAATGCTGAATAACATGTGAAATCGGCAAGCCTTGTTTGACTACTAAAGCCGTTCCTTGTGATTGACACGTGGGGTTTAGATATGACATATACTGGGCTGGTAATTCCAGCTGAGTCAGACACACTTCCTGCAGAAGGGCAAGATCCACTGAGGATTGTACTAGAAAATCCCCTAAAGCGCGTTGTTTCGTCGCGGAGCTTAACTTATTTATGTTCACAGTCGCTGCTCTAACAGTTGTATTCATAACTATGTTTATCATGAGGGGGAAAAACAGATAGACTACTCTCGTTAACATGTTGTATGTTCACACTGAAAATCATTTCATAGTCCACACTTTTCCACTTGCTACCCTAGGGGAGAACATCACTTTCTCAGTCACAAGATGGGTGGGGTCACCTCCATGTCACTTTGTTCTTCCATTACTGCCCCTAATATTGCTGGGTTTTGGGCATCTAAGTCAGAGGTAGGAGTACTTCCAATATTATTGGCACTTGAGGAATCATTGCTTACAACTGTTGATCTACTTACCATTTCACCCTTTTTCTTCTTTTTTGGCCTCAGTGTCATATGGTCGGATGAGGGGTTGCCTCCTCTCGTTGTTGATCTGGACCGGGATCGTCGTGTGTTGAATGATGGAAATTCGCTCTCAGCGAACATTGTGCCTGTCAAATTGGGGGAAACCTCCAAAGGTTGTTCAATAGGGGTTGGGGATGTAGATGGCGCATCTTCATTTTCTATTCCTTCCTTTGTCCCTGTAGAACACTGCATACCTGGTTGCGCAAGGTCATCTTTTTCATTTGACTCATTGGCGGTCTGGAAAGACTTTGTCGGGGGGGTTTCGTTGGTGTCGCTATTCTCGGCACTGGGGAGTAAGAGGACAGAGGGTTTGTACTTCGGTTCTCGATCACTAACTGGTACTTGGCTGACGGTAGTCCTAACCAGATTCGCCCTTTGGGCTGTCGCGAAATTGGATACCGTCGCGGTTGCTTTGTTGTCCCTAGGGCGACGCTCGTTACAGCTATTGGCTTAGTGTGATGGGGAGTCGCAAATGGCGCACGTTTTTTCCTGTCCATTATAGGTAACCCAATAGCGTGATCCACTTATCGTAATGTATGACGGGATGGCCTTTGTCAAGGTCATTTTCGCAAGTTTTTTACCTGTCCGGACTTGATATATATGCTGATCGGAATACTTCTCGTCTACCAGTGGTGAGATTATCGTCCCGAATTGTGCTAACACTGTTCGTATTTGGCCGTCACTTAATTCGATTGGCACAACATGTATTCTCACCGTCACATAATCGCGATCTGCCCAAGTCACTTCTATTTCGTAATCACCATCCACATCAGTATATTTGTAGATACCACCAGACTTGAATAACAATTGCTCACACAGTACTTTCGATAACAGTTTTAAATATACACACTTATGATACATGTCGATTTCAATACTTAGTACCTGCTCTGGAGTAACTTTTAAGGTCTTGCTGATCCATCGGTGAAGATCCAATGTAGTGGGTTTCCGTGTTACTGTTTGAAAGTTCAATTTCCACGTATTCACGCGTTTCAGAACCATTTTACTCACTGAATTTTCACCAAGACGAACGCTAGTCGCGTAAGGAAGCTGACTCACGGAACTCGCAGCGGGAGTAGTCACGCACATGTCTGTTCGCTACCGCGTCCCGAACGAGACTGTCTGAACCACCGCGGCCTTCTAAAATTAACACTATCGTCATTTTTAAAAGGAATGAAATAAGTGAATTTTTCCTTCGCTCTCTTTGTTGAAATATAGTATATTCGCAAAAGCCACGTGATGCGACCTCCTCCTCCCCCAAGCAAATAATTCCAACAAAGGTAAAATTTTAGTTAAGTGGGGAAGTGGTTAGCACATCGCGCTGCGATGCCAAGGGTCCAGGGTTGGAATCCCACTCGGGCTTGGTTGTTTGTGAATGTCCATTCATCAATTTCATCATATCGTCACTCATCCCCATCTTTGCAAATTTGCCAAGAGGCACAAAACGCGAAGTAAAATAAACTAAATCAATCAATCAATTAATCACATCGCGCTACGACGCCGGGGGTCCCGGGTTCGAATCCCGGTCTGGGCATGATGTTTGTGAATGTCCTTTCATCAATTTCATCATGTCATCACTCATCTCCATCTTGGTAAAGTAACCAAAAGTGGCACAAAAAGCGAAGTAAAATAAAGCAAATCAATCTATTGTAGTTCACTGAAGGGTATCCTAAATCTGTTCACGCCCAGGGCGCAAGGATCTTAACAGATGTATTGTGAGTGACTTTTCAGAACGTTGAAAAAGGTGAAAACTTAGTTTCAGCAATATTTTTTTATGGTCGCTTCAGTAGATTATAGTGCACGCTGAGTGTGCAGAGAAAATATGTAGTGAGTGGCTTTGCAAAATTTCTGCGGATACTGTCTTTGCGTAAGCATATTCTTCCATTCCTTAGGTGAAGACAATACAATAGTAGCTTAATGTAGCTTCGAGAGGAAAGAAACACGCGATAAGACAAGCTCCCTGTGTCGCTTGTCGCTCGCGTATTGCTCGAATTGGGCTTTTATAATCCTGTTGTCTCAGTCCGTTGTTCGCAGTGAATGTTTAGCTTTAGAGAGATTTCACACCTTGTGACAAACGACAGACGACAAGCGACACGAGTCGCTTGGAAACGAACCATCAGTAATCAAGTGAACCTTTCCAACAGAAGCGACAGAACAAACCGCACGTGCCGCTTGTAGCTTGTGTGTCGCTCAAACTGGCCCGTTTTCTCAATACCGTCCATGGTGTCGCTTGTCGCTTACAGCTTCTGTGTGAATTCTCCGTATCGCTTGTCGCCTGTCGCTTCCAGCTTCTCTCTTTGTAAGGGATATTCACATTGAAGTGACATACGACACGTAACAGGCGACAAACGATTAACCACTTTTGGTTAATCGCGGCGATGAGTGATGATCACATGAAATTGATGAAAGGGCAGTCACAAGGAATATCCATGCCCACGAGTGACTCGAACTCGGGAACTTTAATGACGGGATCCAAAATCAAACACTTGACCACATTGGCCATCGAGCTGGCACGAGTTTCTTTCTAATTTATCCACAAAGGGATTAGGAAGTTAATCTTATAGTGATGGATTACGTTTCCCCACGAAATTAGATTCTATCCGCTTACAATGTCTAGAAGACATATTTCAATTTTTCAAAAATAAAATATATCTGAGTTACGGTTTTCTAAACACAAATCAGTTTAGGTAAGTAGTGTAATTGATACTGTTATTGGGGCGAGAAAGTACGAGGTATTGCCTGTTCTAAAATTAGGTTAAAATGCCTATATAAGCTTATTGCTTAACTGTCCTCCTCTATCAAATTTAAGATTTTTGTACAAGAAAAGTTTTTGAGAAAATACGACCCCCATCTTAGATTGATTTGGCTACACTTACAATAGCTGTATCTGTCAGATTGTTATTCATAAGCTTGTTAAAAATATGTCTATCTCGACACTTTTTTGGCTTCACTTAAAACAAATCCAAAAAGCTCTTATGAGCTTATTGATTATACAGTAGTACACTGTAATATAATCTTAAATACTTGTTTAAAATATTTTTGTACTATTATGTAAATAAGTTGACCTGGAATGTTCTGAATATTTTAATTTAGGACCAGGTTCAACTTATATATTTAATACTAAAATAATGTATTGTGCAGAGGTTTTCTAGAAATGCTCTGTGACCCTCTCATTTCTTACATCATAAACATATGATTTTTCACCTATAAGAATAACACTACATATGGTGTTATCTGGGAGTATATCATGGAATTCACAGATAATTTTAATGTTTGTCCTGTCATTAACCACAACCTGTTTTCTTTTTGAGGTGTTGATGACAAACATGGGTCTCTGTGTTTTGAATTCATCTGGCGAGTAATACATGTCAGTATTCCCAATTGTGACTCTTTTGTATGCTGTAAATGCCTCATATAATTTGAGGAAATCATCCTTGGACATGTTTAAATTATAATTTTCTCTAGGAAAAACCTCATTTCTGCCATTTTTAAGATATATGTTCTTGATGTTGCAGCTATCAAATTTACTTGAATTTTTTTCTTGGTTATTGTTTCTTCCAGTCTGAAACAGTACCACCACAAAATCTGGCATGTCATATCGTATACTAGAGAATGAGTTTGTAGCATCAAATTCATAATAGCTACCAGTGGCAGGCTTCTGCACACATTGATATGTATAAAATTGTAAAGGTACCTGTGGATTTTTTAGTATATCTGCTTTGTATTTAAGAGCATAACTGGCTTCATATTCAACTACTGGAATTCTTAATTCCGTAGTCTGAATAAGACATTTGCCCTCATCAGGTAGGGTATTAGGCAGAGCTGCCCCAGTAGAGTTTAATGTACTGTACCTCATCAAAGCATTATTATCATTGGCAGCTCTTCTAAATGTAATTCTTAAACCACCCTTCCACATAATATCTTTGTAATCTGAGAAGAATCCTGGCAACAGGCGCATAGGGAACAGCACTGTGAGGCTCTCAAATCCACCTATTTTGTAGTATGAGGCCTCGGTCTTGGATAATTTTAGTGTGGCCAAAGCTGTAGAGGTAATACCAGGGTAGTCTACTCTGTTTATAACAACACCATGTTTTCTGATCTCGATTTCAGAGAACAGATGTGGCACAAAATTGTCTACCAGTCTTATATTTGAGTTAGCTGGATAATCTGTACCATCGAGCTTTACGACATTGTCACCTCCAGAAATTTGGACAATTCTTTTTGTTTATTATTTTTATTCTAAATTGCAAACGGAGTCCTCTCTGGCAGTGATCACCCTGTACACTCCCTAAGTAGATTTTATTTCAGGGACTACCTACAACTTATCTCAGAGCATGCCATATGTAATTCCTAAGAACTTTCTAACTGAATAGTGATCATAATGGGACCCCTGTTAGATCCCTGCCTGTGCACATGTTGTAATAAGAACTTTGAATAAGGGCATTTTTTGCCAACACCATACTGTGAAAATTGAAGGTTATTTGATGTCTAACCGCCCCAGACATATTCAAATACCGCTTTGGCTCCGCTAAAGTGATAACTCTCCGGCGTAAGCACATGGGGCACAACAGGACCCTTGTTCCCACGCCTTGGATAAGGCGTCATCAGCACATATATGGCTTAACTTCCTTTTATTTCCTTTTTGTGGTTTTGCCCTCCATTCCGCCACTATCCCCCCTCCTTTTTGACCCATGGGCGAGCACTGCACAGAGCAAGGAACCTCCCACTTGCTGATAATCTGACTTTAAAACGACATGCTCGAAGCTTTTGACTTCAGTCTGTTACCCTCATCGATACCTTCACCAGAGACGATCGCTGAGATTCTTCGGTGGTAACAGACCCTTCTTACGAAGGTAAGAATAATCTTATGTAACTCTCTAATGGTAACTAACTAACCTCTCCCCGGGATGGACTCCCCTATATTTCAAGTATGGCACACTTTCTGCCCATACACTACCGCACCTACAAACTCCAGCATTTACACTAATATACACACCCAGAATTAGCTAGGATGATAATAAGTAAATTCATTGGTATAGTGACACACCTCCGTTGTTAGGAGATCTATGTTTGGATCAAACGAACTAATGTCATAAGGACCATATTTGTACGCCTGCACTTATATAATTGTTTACACAGTAGAATGTGAAGGATTCATATCCGTTAGCATAGCGTCTTAAAATGTAATCAACCCAAAAAAACCCAGGGGTCAATATAGTCATATTGTAAGCATCACTAAGCCTTAAAAGCTTGTAGGACATGATTCTTGTATCATATTTTTAGTCTTTATTTGTTTTGTTGCTTATTAAACTATAAAATCCAACGTCTTGCTTTATCTGTTATCCCCCATGATTTCCAATATCATGTGAGTCCACAGTGACTGCTGTTAGCCTAGAGGTTTACTTTAAGACGAAGACTTAAGAATACCTGGAGCAGTCGTGCGTATGAAGGCACTCCGGCCGCCACCGTAAAAAGGGACGTCCAGGATTATACTATTCATGTAAGTATTCCCCACACACTTACACAGACACTCCCATCTCTCTTGGAATACCTCTCGCAATTACACTTTCTCCCCCCTCAGGAAGCCACTACTTTTATACTTTATGCACTAAAGTAGGCAAGGCTAGTCCGTAGGCATATCAGAGAAAGGTATGTCTCCTACTCTTCCCGTGAACTCCGTATATGGATAAGCTAGGTAGAGTAGAGTGACCGGCCGACGATCCCCACAACACAGGTACGCCCCTGTGTGCCTCTGTCTCACCCCAGGACGTGACAACATCAAACTTGATATATAGGTCTGCTCTGTGAGGGTGTATAAAGCCATCTCCTACATCAAGGTCAACCTCAATCTCTGTGTAGGCTTGATTTAAATTTGCAAAGGTCCTCCGGTTTGGGGGGAATGATTGAAGCTCATAACTCTCACTATTTTCCATTTTATTTATTTATTTATTTATTTTTGTATGTATTTTTATTTAAATATTAATTTCTATGATAGCAGTTGTTGTGGCTCCAGCAATATCAACTAATTCTTCTTTTTCATTAGTGACCATCAACTCAATGTAGTCTATTCTATTATGGCACACAGGAAAATATAATGTTGGTGATGGAGTGTAGATGATTGGCTCCATTAATTCAGAGTTAGCTTTGAATGTTGCAATGATGCCAGTTTGTTTGTGAGTGCCTATGCCATCTGATTTGGTGATCATACCCTCGGCCACATTACAGGGAATATTCAGAGTCTCTATGGCTAAAAATTTAGGTATATTAATAGCAGTGTGTTTAATGGCTGGTTCAAGTTTTGTGTTGTTCTCAAAGCCTAACAGCTCTCCTATAGTACCCAGATCTACTGTCTCTGTAGCAGACACAATCTCTACTCTGTGAGTGACAGAATTTTGAGTTAACACTATATCTCTGGGTAACTGAGTATTTAGAGTAGACAGATTATACTGCTCTGGAGTGATGACAATGTTTTGGTCACCAACTGCAATCTTGTTGTTGTGGTGTGTAATATTGGGGATCAAGTATATGCCATAGAATGCTCTAAGAGCTATTGTTTTGGGATATACTATATCATCATGTAGTCTGAGCTTCAATATTGAATTTTGGCTGGTAAGATGGAATACTCCCATGATGTTTTAGATACCACAAGGCTTTTTGAAAATTTTCAATTAATGGTTTATTTATTTGAGACAGATATCTAAGAACAGATAAACACAGATGTCCACAATTGACATCTTTGAAGTTTTGAACACGGGCATTATTGTAATAAAGATTAGTTGCTTTTAGATATTTTACTAAATTCTCAGGTGGAATACCTCCAAATGAATCAAACACAAATGCCTCATATTTTAAATATTTAAGATAGCAGATCCAGTGAGTGCCCTGGTTTTTGTACTTATCCAATTTGACTATGCCACACTCTTTTTTGAGTGGTTGTTCTGGTAAAGAATCAGACATGTACACACCTCTAAAATGTTTGATGCTCAGTGGCTTAATTAAAGCTTTAATATCTTGGTTGGTAAGCGGCTCTTCTTTTTTTTTAACTTATTCATAACTCTCTTAAGACCTTTGCCTTGTTTTTCCATAGCCAGATTATGGCGCTTTTGTTCATCTAATTCTGCCTTATTCTTCTTGGCATGTATTACTGTTTTTGCTATGGCAGCCGATCCCCCTCCTAAGCTGCCTACAGCACCGAGTGCTGCTAAAATAGCTGCGATACTAAATATGAAGCCCCCTATATGTGATTTTTTCTAGATTGCTGTAATTTTTTTTAATTGGGGGGTACTAAGTAATAATTTCATACCATGGCCCTTGGCAAGACAAGAACTTTTCTTCTTGCTCTGCTTTTTGGTTAAAAAACTATCAATAGTTTTAAGAGATTTAAGACCTGTATAAGGTATCTGATACATAACACCCTTGGCCTTCATTGTAGGTTTATTATATACATATTCTGGGATTAACTAGCTCTATTAAGTTATAGTTGGTTTATTTAATTTATTACAACCCCCACACCAATTTTTGTTTGGTGTTCACAGCCTTGGTGGTCCCCAATGCTGCTACTCTCTCACCCAAAGAAGCATCTTTGCTTACAAATCTACCAAATGCAGCCTCTTCTAATTTCTTGTCTGCCACATGTCGCTTGTCAAGATCAGTATGTGCGTTGTATGCTATGTCATGGTCTCTACAAGCAGCATCTAGGGCATTAACACCAGGGTTACCTCTGTTTAGTCTATGGTCTATTTTGGTTCCTGGACCACAATACTGATAGCCTTGTATGTGTAGCTCAAATGGCAGCTTGTTTATAATGTTATTAACCAGCCCCCGACCCTCAGAGATATTCCAAAATTTAGGTGGTAGAGTATTAATAATTTTTGTAAGATATCCAAACCCCTTAGTGTCATTGACTTTAAAATTACACTTTGGTGGCTATCATGTCCATAATTCCAACCTTTTCATTGTAAATATTATGGTTGCCAGCATTTTCTTCCCCAGCTATGACCAGCAACTTATCTATGAGTTTCCTGACATCATCAACCCAGACAAATTCTTTAGGCAGGGTGTTGTACTGTTTGATCCCACTACCTGTCTTGATCTGTGTCCATATGGGCTTGATTAAGTTGTTCTATTTTGCTCCACTGCTAGACTTGACTCTTTTTGTGTGGGATCATTGTTCTGGTATAGAGCATCTGATTTTATTAATATTTCTTTGTAGTGCTCATAATCTTGATCTGTATAGCTACCAGGTCTCTTACGAGTCATCAGTTCCCACAATCCAGGTGTTCCAAGATACTTAACAAAAACCACCTCTTTCTCCAAGATGAGATTCTGAATATACTATCAGATCATCTCCCATAAATGTTACCCTAAAATTGCCAATTCTATGTATGATGCTACCATCAAGCTCAGCATCAGCATATAAACCAAAAACCTCATCTTTGTTGTCTTTAGGTGTGTTTAAATATTTTTGAGCAAGAAGACCCAATTCAATAGGATCCTGACTAGCTTCAATTCTTCGAGGAGGAACAGGACTAGGTGTATGAATACTAGAAAGTGGGGTGATTGGATAATCTAATATGTTCCTAGCAGCTACCCGTACAAGCTCTGTAATCAAATTTTGATTCTGCTCTGTAACAGTTTTAATATTTTTACCCAGTTCACTAATAGCATCAATAATAGGCTGTTCTGTGCGCTTGTGTTGTTCATAAATACCTCGGTTCTCTCATTTCCATCCCTTAAATCTTTTTACAAGATAGTCTCTTAATTTAAGATCATCAATAATTGTTCTTTCATGGTTATTTATATATGTTTCAATGTCTAGAAAATTTTTAATTTTATTTCTATATTTACCACTATTAGGTTTTCTTGTTATATCAATAGTGACAAACCCATAGCTGTCCTGGTTCCAGCACCTACTGCAAAACTTGGAAAAATCATTGTCGCTCAAGTTCCCACCTACATATTCATCATGTATGAGTTTGAGGTTAGTATGGTCTTGATGAAACACACATATAAAATTGCTGTTGTCTCTTATTAGCTGTTTTGGTATTTTAGAAAAAGTCTGTGCCAGGTAGAAGCAATCTATGTTTTTGTGTCGGCCCTGTGTAAAAAAATTTCTAACCTTGTTTTGGTTTTCCAGTATAATAACATCAAACACAACAACAGAGTTATCGAGACAGTCATCGAGTGGCTTAACATCTGATTCAAATGTGGCTATATCCAGTCCATCATATAGATTCATCAGCTGCTGATATTTTAATTGTTCTAAGCTCTTAGAGAAGACATACAAGTGCCTGTTTTTCCAGCCTAACCACTTGGGTGCCAATAAAAAATTATCAACCATTAGTGTAGTTTTACCACAAGCCGATGGCCCAACAATAAGACATCTAATATTATCAGGCAGCAGCTTGCCATTTCTCTTAGTCTGCTGTTCAGGCTCTGGCAGTCTCTTTATAACATCCCAGGTGTTCATAGTATCACTTTGTCTGCCTCGATCCAGCTGTGTTCTGGGAGGCCTAGCCATTTGACCAGTATTTTGTTGCCTTTTCTGCGAATGACTTTTTCTATAAGATATGTGTCAGGCTGTTTAGTTTTGCTGAGTTCTTCTTCATAGAACCTGCCTTTGAGAATTTCTCCTCGATTATGTTTTATTATATATGTGTTACGGGTCCCAGGTTTAACTTGAACCACTGCAAATAATTCAGTGCTCCTGTTTCTGGTAAAGCCTCTTTTGAATAAGTGCTTATATTTGCTGATTCTTACTTGATCACCAACCTTGTATTTAGCTTTTCTGGTTGTTGGCTGATATCTAGGATAGTAGGATAGTAAACAGTGCTGATCAATTTCTGATCATCAGATGAAGTTACCTCAGAGGGCCTCATGTTGATTGTGGTGTGGACTGAGTTCATATATCTATCTAAAAGTTCTGGTAGGATAGTAAGCCATTCATAATTACCTTGAAGGGTAAATTGTTTATACATATGATTTTTTAGAGTTCTGTTGACAATAGAGGCCTTGAGATCACTGTAACTCGAGTAATGTTTTATTGACTGGCTTTTAATAAATTGTTGGAACACCCAATTATAGAATTCTTTGCCATTATCTCTTTGTAGATAGCGTGGTGATCTTCCACTCTGATTAATAATTGTCCTGAAGGCTTCTGTAACACATTTTCCAGTCTTGGATTTGAGCGGCACAGCCCATTCAAATTTTGAAAATGTGTCTATGACAGTAAGTATATACTTGTAGCCTTTGTTGATCTTGTCTAAGTTTTTCAGCTGCCCCCATGAGGGGCCATCTCAACCAAGTCAGACTGCCATAAATCATCTATGCCTTTTGTGACTACTGGTAGTCGCTTATAGTTATGTCTGGCTGGTCTGTGTAGTTCATCAATAATAATTTGTATAGACATAGTATGTAAACAAGAATATTGCAAATATGGGGTGTTTAACGGCAGATACCACATGATTTTCTAAATATAATTTGTCTCCTATTTGTATATTAAATTCAAGAGAACCATCATCTTCAGCATAAGCTGTCTCTAATGTATTGGGGTCTGTAAAATCCTCTAACTCTACACTGGTGACTTTTGGTTTGTTGTCAGCATAGGTTATTGATAAGGTAGGGTAGTGGTGTGCCTGTGGTAGTAGCCAATATTTTTTGTGGATTGGTCTCAGTGTGACCCAACAAAACACTGGTAATAAAATTGTGCAGGGGACAGCATATACAGTTTGCCACCTGGTGTAAATGGTGAATCATATTCTTTGTTGGGGATACTATTCAATTCAAGAATTACTGTATGTTTAGGATTCTCGATTAGGCCAGTTATTTCTTTTTCTGGTGTAAGCAATCTACTCATTACAGATTCAAGATGCTCATTGATAGTTCTAACAACATCATCGTGGCCTGGCTTGATCTTTATGTCCACAGCAAGTTTCTTGTATTGTTGCACAATCTCTTGTAGCTGTTTGGCAAAAACAGACAGAGCATTTGCTTGGTTGGATTCCATGGTCCCTAGCTGTTGCTTGATGTTGGCTACAATTTGCTGTAGATTTTCAACAATAGCCAAATTTGAATTTTGGGCTGTAAGATAATGAACTTTTCTTCTGATATCCTCAAACAGAGCATGCAGTTCATAAATATGTTGATTAGTTGGTAGAATAGCCACTGTCTGAGTAAGCTGTTTGATCTCTGTCTGGATATTCTTGATATCTTCTGATTTCAATATGCGATTCACTGCTCTCTTAATATTTTTAAGTTCCGTTTATGTATGCAGATTGGCTACAGCATTCTGCAAGGATTCAAGTGCCAATTTCACAGTATTTAATTCAGTAGCATCAGCCACACTACGCATAGCATCTTGGAGCAGGGCTATGCCTGCCTGAGTAGGTGTTGATTGTTGTAAAATTTCAAGTTTTGTTTGGATATCATCAATCAAATGATGAAAATGAGATAGCTCAGATTCTGTGTTGAGGTTTTCAAGATTGGTAATCTGTTGCTGGACACTGACAAGAGTATCTACAATACCAGGTATGCGAGATTCTAGAGTTTCTTGTACATTTGTCAAATCACTTTGTACTGCTGCTATGGTACCCTTAAGATGGCTTATGGTACTCTGAATTTTTCCAAAATCTTCATATGTTTCAAGTTGCAGCTTGATGTTGGCAACACTACGAGTGATAGCACTCAGAGTATCAGAAGATGGTAGGTTGTTCATAAAATTCTCAAGTGTCTCAATTTTATCTTTAACCTCGGCTATGGCATGGTTTAAGGTGTCCAGATTAGGTATCTGTAGTGGTTGAATTTGTTCTTTCAGAGTAGAAATTACTAAATCAAAATCTTCTTGTGACTTTATGCTTTTAACAATTGTTTGGAGCTGTGTCTGGATACTACCAATCTGCTCTTCTAGTTGTTGTTTCAATTACTCAGAGTTGGTAGCCTGGGTCTTTAATTTGGCTTGAAGAGCTGCTACAGCCTCCTCTAAATTTTGAAAATTATCTAATGTAGATAAGTCAGTATATTTTTGAAGCAATAATTTAAGTTCTGAGTCAATTTTAAGAAGAGGGTCCATGCATTGTGATTGTAAATTTGTAATTTCTAGTTGAAGACTGGCATTAAGTGTGGTTTGTAGAGCTTGTAAATCACTTCTTAATTTTTTTTACTCTGACATCAAGCATCAGAATCTCATCACTGTGATCTTCATGCCTTGTATGGCCAAATATATCATTAGGCATTTTTGTTTTTTTGTTTTAGTGGTTATTTATTATAAAATATCTATTTCTTAATTATATAAAAAGAGGTATAAGCTTGTCATAATATCCTGGGACCTCAATATATAAAGAATCACCGGCAGAGACAGTATATACAGTGCCAGAAACCATGTTTGAGTGCTTAATTCTATAAATATTTCTCCCTACTAAAACCTTGACATCACCCTCGGGAGTTGTAATAAATTGTAATTGACCACTTATAGGTAATTGGTAATGGTTTAAATTATTGTTAAATATGTATAATATTTTACCTGTTTTATTATCAACATCTGTAAGTATGCTATTCAGATGAATAATTAAGAAACCACTTAGTTTAGACTGGATATGAGGAGAAGGTGCTGGTGTTGGCAAGTTCATAATAGCTTGTTTTTTTAATCCAAATAAGTTCATTGGCATATTTATTTATTTCAAATCATGCTCTGTGATTGGGCATTGATTGCCACTTATCAAGTCACAATGCCCCCATGGTAGAGTATGTATGCCACATGATAAAATGCATCTCTCATCATCATGTGGGTCGAAAGCTATTTTTTTTACAATATTAGTAGTCAACAAGTGATCCACACTCTGAATTCTACATTCTGATGTTCTGATTAACCTCTGTGATTTGAGACAATTTTTTATAATCTTTAAATTCAAGCTCTTTGTTTACAGTTACTCTACCAATACCATTGGCTTTTTTGGCAACAGCACCACTGGATGTTTCAAAACTATACATCTTGGCCCTTAACCTACAAATCCTACAATATCATCACCAAGGGTCTCATCTTTTAACTTGCCAGGTACCTTTTTGTTGTGGGGTTGAATTTTTGAATGTTCACTAGTATCAAAATATTTAAACAATTCAGGCTGTGATATATCTTTATAAACATCTTCCGTTTGAATATCAAGAATAAAACTATCTGTGTCCATGTACATTAATTTTATACTTTTACCATAAAAAGGTTTCAACACATCATAATAAAGTTTTAACATGTGTAATTTGGCCAATTCTAATATCACAGCCCCTACATAAATAGGTGATCAATCTTAATTTTTTTTCATATTAAAGAGTGTCATATTCTCATCATAAATTCTTCTATAGTTGAAATTAGGCTTTGCCACCAATTTTTTGCTCCGGCTGGGGTCGGTAACTAGTTTAACATCAGTATGCTTTTTAACATTTTCTATAGTTTTACCATACACTGAATTGACCATCAATTTAAACAAAGTTTTATCAAATTGGCTTACTGCAGATGTTCGAAGCTCGGTATTCGTATCAATATATGGCTTCAACCATCTTGAGTGCCTGAACCTCAAGACATTGCCAACATTGGTTACTTGAACACCGTGATGCATCAGGAACTGGAGGTTTTTGTAATATATTACATAAACTTGTTTTGGCTCCAGAGTCATCATTAGCTTCTTCTGTTTAGAGCCAGGTGAACACTCAACCTCAGGAATTGGGTTCAGATCCGAAAACTTGCTGTGTAAATCTTCAGGAAATGTCAGATCAACTTCTAAGAACAGGCCATAGTTACTGTCATCAAGATCCTGAAGATCCCCAATACTAAAATCTTCAAACCACTCAAGCCCTGCATATGGCAATTTATCCATCATAGCATGACCATACAAGCTTTTGGTATCCACAGAAACTATATAATTTGATAGCTGTAATGGATTATAATCAGGAATATATTTGTTGTTGGCTCTAGCATATCTCTGAGAGCATTGCACCATGCCTCCTCGTATACATTGTTCCATAAACAGATACATGTCCTGATCTTGGATTAGATCCAATTGCATTTTAATGTTTAAAAACATGGCAGACCATGCTAGACCTGGAGCACTGTAAAAATAGATTGGATCCAGTTTATAATTTTCCATCGATGATTTTCTAAATGCCTGAAGTATATCGGCTAAGAGAGTCACATCAAGTTTCAAGAATGCCTTATGGTAATCACCAAATGTCTGGCATTTTAAATTGGCCCACATCAACTGGGCATGGTCATAATCTTTACCAGTGATTCCGGATGCCCTGAGTTTACTGTAGAACTCTTGTTGCGATGGCAAAGCACACTTATCAAATTTAGAAAAATCTCCAACATAGTCATATGGGTATACACCTTTTCGCTCAATTAATTTCAAGTCCGGATTTGGATACATATCAAAAGTAATTTTAAATTGATCATCAGATAATTGACTGGCCAGAGTAGCCAAGCTAGTCGACAAAATTCTGTATGAATCAAGAAATCTTAAGTGAATAGGAACACCATTAACTTTAATTATTTTCCTAATAGCTATATATTTCTCATCATTTTCTGCTAAAATATTTAAATTCTGCTCGTCAAACCCCTTGTACCTGATCAGATGATGAAAATCATAATTGGATGCACCATGGCAAAATATTGGGATAAATTTTGGTCTCTGGATCTTAATATTACAACTATTACACAGAGCCATTAAGAATTTACCATTTGTATGGGAATGGTGTTTTACCTTGATATTTGAATCTGAAAATTCAGAATCACATATCGGGCATTTTTCTGCATTGTTGAAATTTTTAATTTGTTCTTCTGTTAAAGTTATCATAGGTTTTGATTTTAATAAGAAGTTAGATGCTATGTCATGGCAATCATTTTCTATTCTATGTGCAAATTCTTTGATGGCATTTGATCCCATGTATAAATATTCTTTACTAACAACACCATCCTGTATAACTATATAACAAAAACTAGAAGGTTCATGTAGCTGGTATGATCTTGAAGATTCACCAGGATCTGGGCTGCAGAATGCAAGAGGTTTTAGGTTTGATTCAAAATCACAGACTATATATGCTGGGTGTTCCAACAAGGCTTCAATTTTTTTGAATTTGCCATTTTCATTTGGCTTAGGCATAACCATATGAACAGGTTTATGGTTTCCACAGTATTTTAAATGTTCAACTAACTTGTTTTTAGCAATTTCTGCATTTTTTTCACGAACCCCATTTACCATTTTTTGACCATCAAATACAGTTAAACATCTGCGGCACAACTTGAATATTGTATTAGATTTATTTATTTGTTTTCTTACTAAAGCTACAAGACTGTGTATTAGAGTATAAGGGTATGTGCCATCTCCTTCAACTAAAAGCAAATCAATCGGAATAGCAAAATTATCATTAGGTGTACTGATTCTGAGAGGTTCTATCAGGCAATTGCTACGACCAGTAGAACAAATAAATACATTAATAGATAATGGTTTACCATTGATATCTCTGGCCTTTTTTTCAAATTTATCAATATTTTGATCAGGCATTGGATATTCTAAGCCCTCCATAGCATTATCAAAATTATGTTCATGCTATTTATAATAACTTACTCTCTCTGGATGATATAAAACTGGAAACAAAGCAGCTAAAATACACCACAGAAAGCATTTCTGGTCGGTATTTTCCATGTTAACCACGCCTTTTTTGTTTTTAATATTGGCAGGTAATGGCAGATATGTAGAACCTTGTAGTGGGCTAAATTTAGAAATATTAATATGTAACTTGTGTGGAGTTCCACATAAACTCCATCCTGATTCTTTAGCAACAAACTCAGAGTGTTTAATAATCAATTCCTCTATCAACCTGCTTAGTATTTTATATAAATTTGTATTTGAATATATAGCTACAGTTTCTGTTATGTGGGGCTGTCTAATTTTTTTTCCATTTGATTTCTTATATTGTGTAAATAATTTGAAAGATAGTTTATAAGAGCCATTTTGTACATTTAGAATAGCTTGCATATCAGGATTTATATTGTTCAAAAAATTCTTAATATCACATTTTGGCTCTGATACAAAACGGTAATCCTTTAGTTGACCATTAAAACTGCTATGAATAGGTGCATAGCATGGCTTTTTTGTTCATCTAGTATTATTAGATGTTTTAAGTTTCCTTTTTAGACCAGATGAAGATGTAGAAGGCTGTATATAACAAATATTTTTATGTTTATGTGTAAAATTTTATGTTATATTTTTTATGACATTTTGGTCATATTTTTGTAAGTATTCTACATTTTTCCGGATTACAATTCTTTTGGTATATAGCCCAATTAGAGCTAGATATATTTTTATTGCATTGATTACAGTATTTTTGATTTGGCATTTTTATTATTAATTTATTATATAATATTTCTTGGGGGTTCAAATTAAAACTTTATACTTAATATAAAATATTAATTGTATTTAATAATATGCTTTGTATACTTAATAAGTTAATATTTTTATTATTAGTTTATTATATAAGATTTCTTGGGGTTTAAATTAAAACTCTATATTTAATATAAAATATCAATTGGGTTTAGCAATATGTTTTGTATACTTAGTGTATATATTTTTATTATTGGTTTGTATATAAGATTTCTTGGGGTTTAAATTAAAATTCTATACTTAATATAAAATATCAATTAGGTTGAACACTGTGCTTTGTATACTTAGTGTATATATTTAGTGTGTTAATATTTTTTTGTTGTTGGTTTATTATGTACAATTTCTTGGGGTTCAAATCAAAATTTTATACTTAATAAAACTGTGACAGGTTGTAAAGCTAATAGCCTACATGCACGAAGATGGAATAAGTATTGATCTACAGAACCACTGACCTACAGAAGCACTGACCTAGCACAATTGCATGTCTGCAGAAGCGTGTCGTGATGTGCGTAGAAAATCAATAACCTAATGCCATGTGAAAAGATTCAACAAATAAAAATACCCACACGCTGTATCTACCAAACAAAAAGACTCAACAAATAAAAATACCCACACGCTGTATCTACCAATCAGAGTACTGCAACAACATGTCTATACTCTTCAACCACTCTCACAATACTAACTAATATGTAAATTCAACCTATTTCCTATAAAAAACTCTATAACCTTACTTGTTTTTTTTCGCCAAATTATATGCTTCTAGTTTTCTATAATTTGGCGAAACCCATTTAGGTTCTATCCTCCGAGATAAACATATTTTTAACAAGCTTATGAATAACAATCTGACAGATACAGCTTTTGTAAGTGTAGCCAAATCAATCTAAGAGGGGGGGTCGTATTTTCTCAAAAACTTTTTTTGTACAAAAATCTTAAATATGATAGAGGAGGACACTTAAGCAATAAGCTTATATAGGCATTTTAACCTAATTTAAGTACAAGCAATACCTCGTACTTCTCGCCCCAGTAATAGTATCAATTACACTACTTAGGTAGAATATTTCTGCAGTTTTCCCATAGTTTGTGGACAGTGAATTACGTGGGAAATGTTGATTTGAACATAGTTGCCACACTCATCTAGCTTACGATCCAATCAAATTTATCATTTCATCATTCATTTTTAATTTTGCGGTTACTATAAAGACGTAGAAAGCGACGTCAAATAACAACAGTTGCATCCTACATATACTAGACATGTATGAACACGCCATCATAAATAACAAACATCTGTGAAAATTTGAAGGTATGAAGGATAATAAGTGTTGGTGGCGTAGCGAAATATTTCATACGTAAAATTGCATTTATTTTCCCACACGCAACTTTAGATTTCATTGTAGTGTGATTACTTTTTGATATTTGATACTTGATGATAGTCGTGATTATTTTTGCTTGATTTGCATAACGCAATTTATTGTTATTACGTGCTGTAAATTTCTTTGTATTATTGCCTACGTCTTATTCCTTGCTTTTTGCCTAATACTCTACTGTAAATGGTTGATAGAACCAAGATATGTATGATTAAAACTTAATTCGTATTTCCCGTAAGTTTGCCTTGCTACGCGAGATTCGCGTAGCATACATCTTGGTCACGTCAGAGCTCGTAGCGGCTTCTGGCCAATGGGAGACCGCAGTGTATCGGAATGCTCTTTCTATAGTACTCTATAATCCTTGGTCACAGTATTCCAGCTCCATCTGGCAAGGCCGCGACCAAAAGTCGTTGTCTTTTGCCGAACTCGATACTTCTGTTTAAATGTGTGCATTCAATGTAAAAATATAAAGAAACAACATACAAATACTTACGCAGGGATATTAGCATTGATACTCGTATATGCGTATAATACATTTTCCTATATACAAGACAACAGAGAGAACAATGAATGTACCTTTAGTAATGGTCCCCACCAGGAAACTTTGGGGAAGGAATAAACCTCGAGTTGAAGATATCGATTTCTACCCTTTATGACAGTGGCATAGCAGCCGCCCCCGCGATGCAGGGTGGCCCGCGAGGCATTGGTCTCTCTAAGCTCCTGAAATTTTATACAGTGTCGTTTATTTTTTTTAAAAAAAAAATACGAAATAGACAAAATGTACGTCAACAATGACAAAATTTGAACGCGAAATTCACTGATGTGGGCACTAAATAGACCCGATCTATGAACGCCGCTCGGGATCAAGTGATGATAAAATTTGCTGACTGCACCAAACTTAACACTCCTAAGCAACTAGCAGATATATATATTTTTTACAACTATAATTCTAATACTGCCTACGTTTTATTAGGAGGGCAGGTTTAAGGCTCTTAGGCCTTAGCAGCCAATTTTCGCGAAGTGTGCACGTTGCATTACATTATCTTCTCCCATCTCTCTTATCACTACTGTGTGCCTGTTATTTGACATTCTGATATTGTGTTCGGTTTTCTTAGAGCTTTTCTTTCAATCCTCGTTTTTTATTGCATACAACAATGTGCAAAATATTCACAATGATGGACAACTTGCCTACTGCTGCATTTGGAAACCGGAAGTAACAAAATTAAAGTAATTTAAAAAATCTAATTTTGTGTTGGTGTAATTGTTATTTTCGCTTGTTGATCCCTAATCTTCGCGGAGTCTTGTCCAGACTTCGTGGTGTCAAGTGTTCTCCTCATGCCTGCTTCCCACTGAAGCTCAAATGCTATGGAAGAATAAACCTTTGAATTCAAAGCATTTAGAAGGAAAACTTTTAATGATAATTTTGCATTTAATTCTAATGATGTTAATACAAATAAATAAACTACATAAACATGTGTAGAATTATTTCAGATCACCAACTTACTGCTCAGGTAAAGAGCTAAAGATTTGTTGCAAGTCCGCTTTTTAAACAGATAAACTAATCGGGACTGGATGGGATCCGGACTATGTGCCTCCACCTGACATCCAATTAGGGACCACTTGCTTACAAAGCTTGATTATAAAGTGACAGCGTTCTTTATCCACTATTAATATATGTGCAGAAAAATGTCAGCACTGGGAAAAATACTATATTACTGGATTGTAAGAAGAAGTGTAAAATAATTGTAAAATTTAAGAGAAAAAGAAGTTACGAGGATTTACGAATAATACAGCTGTCCTAAATGTTGTTAATGTTTTGTGCTTAATAGGTTAGATGAATCAGGTGAGTTAAATTGACTTGAGCTTTATTTCAAACCCACTTTATATATAAATAGGCTAGTCATTGTGGACCTACAATTTAAAGTTAAATCATAACACTATGTGTCTCCAGCGAACACAGGACCCTTGATTACAAGGCAAGGACATTCCTCCTACACCATCGGAGAGGCCCTACAGATATAACAGCCAAATTATAATTCATAACTTACTTACTTACTTAGGGACAAATAAAATACTACACTAACACGAAAAAATACCTAACTTCACAGAATTTAATACTAGCATGTTCCTTTCTTTAACACGGAATTAGCATTAGTCGCAGCCAAAGATCCGCTACTTATACGCTCTCCTCATAACAAACTTCAATAAAAAATTAAAACAGGAATGTTCCTCTTCATCAAATACTGGACAGTCTGAAAAACAAAAATGCTAGATCTAAATTTTACTTCTAGTCCGTCTTTGTTTACGTGTAGAACGCAAGGGTAGCGTTTCAGGGTTCGAATCGCAGAAAAGCATGCATTTGTACTTGTCTTTTGTTGCATCATGACAAGTCACTAACAGTTCTGGGTTGCAAAGATTTCATTGACTTTTAGTTGGATAATTACAACCTAGAAGTCCCAGTGACTGTACAAATGGCCCAGTTCGATATTTCAACGGCAGAGTTCTTCTACTGTTTGCACAAGTGAGTGTTATCTGCTGCAGTAATCGTCAAGTTGTTCCCCTTCTTCCACTCATCGGGCTGCCAGAGTAGTGCGTAAGAATTATTTTGACCGGTATCTAATTTTCGCTCCAGGCTACAATCAAGGTCTAACAAAATAATTAATCATGCGATATAACATGACGATTATTATTAGAGATTATTTATGAATTGCTCTTTTGCAAAGTGAAATAGTTTTCCCTTTCGCTAAAATTAACAACAATAAGATAGCAAAGTAATGAACTATGAATCAAAGTAAAAAAAAGTAAAGTGCTCCCCTGTGCATAGCACCATGCCAGGAAGGCGTATAGGGGGTGTGGGTGTAACGCCCCACACTTTCTTGATCCGATCGTGAGTGGGGGTGATGTGATCAGCATCACGCCCCTGACCGCCTTTACCCCCCAGGGTTTCCCCCAGGTACCCATGGTATTCGACGCTGTGTGGGCGAAAACAAAGTCAATAGCTAACAGACAGCGTTTGACTTTCTTTGAAGGTTTACTTATGAAACTGGCCTGCGATCGAAAATTTCGTTCCCAGTTTTTTAAATTTATTATTATTATTTTACATATATTTTTTTAAAAAATCTTGTATTTACAAGGACAATCAAACAAACAAAAGTAAGAATGTCTTATTTCAAATTGTTAACCGCCCTGAGCCAAAGGTTGAGGGAGTTTGAAATGCAAAAGCTAACTTTCGTACTTGGTTATTGGAGAGAACGTGCATAGTATTAATATAACGAATGGTTTGTCCAATGAATGTATAATACTTGTAATTGTGACAGACAGGCGGAGCAAAGGACGAAAATCCCGTGTATACAACAAAACCAGAACTGCATACCCAGCCCAAAACTTGACAAATTGAAATTAAAAGTGCGCAAATGTAGAAATATTATGAACCAGTTATTGGTCCATCATTTCCAGCTGAATTGTATATTTAAACATCTGTCGTAAATAACTTATGGAAAGATTCATCTGCACATTATTTTGCAAAACTCTACCTTTACAATTCTACTTTCCTCTCTATAGGTATATACCATGTTCGATATCCAGTAAAGGGACATAGTGGTTCGGATTTCATTTTAAAACTGTAGGTCCAGTACCATTCAGCCTGTCTGTGCATAAAAGTGGACTTAAAACTATACGTAAAAAAGATCCACTGGTATGCCAAACTCCGTACGAAGTGGTTAGGAGAGTTTACGACGCCAATGGTAACGACATCTGTGTTCTTTATGAGTGAGTGTTCCTGCATCAATTTCGTAATTTCATCCTATCATCACTCATCTTCATCTTTATCGTTGCGATTAGCCAAAAGTGATAGTAAAGCGATGCAAAATAACAAAATCAAATCACAAACAAACAACATACATACACTGAAGAAACTTAGTAGCAGTAAAAGTTCTGCATTTCAGTTCACAATTACGTGTGTTTTACATTGAAGGCACCTGAAGTAATGTTTTGCGATGGACCCAAAATATGTATGTTAATGACAGTCAATTGTTTTAACCTCCCTTCCGTATAGCCTTTACCCGAGTATCGACACGTCGCCAGTTTCCATCAATGTTTCGTCGACAAAGGCTTCAACAACGATAAATATCACATCTCTACTTTCGATGCGTAAGCATCATTATTATACCCTTTAGTACTGAATAAAGGTGACGACCATCTGTTGAAAAATACTGAACATTTTGGAAACGCAGAGGCAGGATTACATGCTAAAGAGCTCCTTTCTTCACACAGGCTCTGGCCGCTTCCTTACATTTGACATTTTGCAACAGCGCCAGTGAATTTCTCATCTTTCTCAAGCTCTAACATCAAAATCAAAATCAATATCTTTACTTCTTTTAGGTGGACTTCGACGTCTAATCATACATTGGATAATTCACTTCCTTTGCTGCTGATATGTTCTTGCCTTTCTAGTAAATGCAGGATTGATTGATTTGGTGTTTTAAGTCCACTTTATGCACAGTAAGGCAAATCGAGACTGGACCTAAAGTTAAACTCGAAATACCTCCATCCGGTATCGAACTCGGGACCACGCTACCACTGCGCCATCGGAGAGGCCCAACTAAATGCAGGAAAATCAGGCCTTCTGTAAGATGCTAAGAGGATTAAAAACGTTTCTGCTCTGTCCCTCTCCCTACTGCAAGATAGCGATAAGAAGTGCTTGCTTCTTTTTTCTTTTCGGCGAATTGAGTTAAACAAGTCAAATGCAGTGACCGGTGGTTGACTGCGGACGGAGTAGATAGTCAAATGGAACATTGGACCTATCTTTCTACATTAAACTACATTACTCTTTCAATTAATATACTTTAATTTCTAACTTATCCAATTTATCTTCCAGCCGGACGCTCATTTCTTTCATGGTTCGTTTACTTTCCTCCATATTCTGATACAACATGTCAATTTTTTTATTCTACTCTTGCCTATCCTCTTCTCTAAATTTAAGCTGCTTTCGCCTATCATCTTCTCTAAATTTAAGCTGATCTTGCATATCCTCTTTTCTACTCTGCTTCATAAATAACAAAAGTGTCGTGACGCTAACGCTCTCTTTATTTTCGTCCGTTAATTTTTGAACACCCTGTGCACTGTTACTTTTCCCTCCTTGACATTTCTCGTTTCTGACAGTGCGCAACATATCTTGCAAGAAAACATTTCTTCTATATGCAACTCAAATTTCGTAAATTCTTCTTCGCTCATTCCCGCGCAAGATTTATGGTACCACTTTTTTTTAAAAAAAACTACATTCTATTGCTCCATCATAAGAAAGTTCATTGCCGCAGCACTCAAGTATTTTATTCCAGCCTATTTCGGCTGCTTCGTACTGAGAAGGAGAGATCGACGTTCGAACCATGTTCGTACCACTGACCTACTTATCGCTAGCTCGATAATCCCTTAATCCAGTACAGCTGCAACGAAAGAGCCTGCTCACCCGATCAAACTGTACAGCTTTTTTTCTTCACTTTCTTACGTCGAGCACAAATATTTTACACACAAATAATCCTATCTCAACTTATTATTATATTCATATTTTCAGTCACTGATTGACGAATAGTCGTAACGTAATTTCCTGAGAAATATGGTGTGAAAAGATGAATTCCCCCACTTATAAAAGTTCGACTCTGTTGTTGAGTGTGTTGGGTGATCGTATACTCCGGGTTCGAGTCCCGTCAGCATGGACGAGGCTGTTTTGTGCGTGTCTCTTCATCCATTTAATATAATCATGATCCATCGTCGTGAGTTGCCAAAAATGGAAGAAAAGCGACGTAAAATAAATAAAAATATCACATACAAATGACTTCTAGAAAACAGTGGCCTGGCAGACGACAAAGCTTCGTACTGTCCATAACTGCACAAATTAACCTAACAGTCCATAACCCCCCCTCCCACGTCCCTTTTGAACAGGGAATCATTTCGTGGGCTTATAACTGAATAAAATATAAGACATAAAAAAGTAGGTTTCAGGGGTGACCAGTGACATAGCAGCAGCTCCCTCAATGCAGGAAAGGGGGAAGCTAGGGACCTGTCTATGCAGTAAAGTACCGCTGTTCCCTGTGCATTGCGTCATGACTGAATATCATGAGAATGTGGACTGTGGAGTTATAGGGCATAATATGATAAGGTAACCTGATCACTGCAACAATTCTATGCTGTCTCTCTTCGCCCGAAAAATATACGCAATGTGAGTGGTATAGGTAACTTCGCACACATCACACTGCGAGTGAAGGGGGTCCGTGCTTCAAGACCGGAAAGTGAAAGAAAGAAAATAATTATGATAGATTGAATTCTTCAAGTGTCTCCGATTTGAAACACATTTTCTTAAAATAATTCTGAATTTTGCGTACGTATTATGTGTGCCCATATTTCTATTATTCATTTAAATTATGAAACTAATTAGTATATTAATACTTGCTATTTTATGAAGTTAAAACATCATGATACTTTGCTTAATGAGTTGAAAGGCGCTAAGACTTAAAATATGCTAAGGGGACAGAGAACAGGCGATTAGTTTACAAGCCGTTAACATGTGATGTTCCCGAACAGCGATATCTCATTATATCTAATCATCGCGATTCCTCGCACAAACACTGAGTCATAAATGAAACAATAAATAAATATTGCTCCGAACTACTGTACAATTAAAAATTATTGCTACTCGAGTTTGCTCTCGAATTAAAAATTAACCAGTTAACTTATTGAATTGTGAGTTAAGCTATAATAACTATTTTTTTCAATTATGCCTTCAATTTCTTATCCTCGTGAGACCCAAATAAAATGCCGCTTTTTTGGTGTTTTTCAAACTACGCTCTCTTTGAGATCCTGTAATTAAAAAAACTTGTGGTCCAATCGTGACGAAATTTAATTACGTAGCTCTACTGGTTAATTTCTTGATTCAAGCTCAAACTCGAGTCTCCATAATGTTTAATCCGACAGCAGACAATCATTCGCTTTCAGGTCATACCCCTGAAATAGTACCAACACAGATAAAGCGGGAATGGCATAGTCTCCCCCCTTTCGGTATCAAGCGGCAACCCTGGAATCAGCCAAGAACGGTATCACCCACCCCCTCCCCTCCCTTGATATCCCCTACTCCAAAACCAAGAAAAGACAGCGTCGGAGATCCAATTGCGTACATGGGCCAATGTTGAGGGTCTCAAACAATTACCAAAATTCTGGTTTGAAAGATTGCATTAATACTTGTTATACAAAGTATAGCTAAATCTAAAGAATAGACTCGATATTATGGAGTCATGGACATCGTAATTCTACCTTCAACATTTTATCATTCCACATCATTGTCTGGATTCATCCAAGAAATACAGGGAGGTTATTTCAGTCGTTCACCGCCAGAGTGACGGCCGTTCAGCGGACTCTTCATGCAACAGGTCCCGGCAAATTGCATTACAGGAAGTCCGTAACAGAAACCGCTTGTTTTGTAATGTTTCCACTTTTCACAATTACAGTTACAATTACAATTGAAATAAGCACGTACCTTGTCGCAAGGATGCTGTGTGTGTGTGGAAAAGGTGTCCTCCCAAATACAAATATTTCTGGCACCTTATTTCTGACAGAAAATCTTAGATTAGACATCGCTACTTTATCCTCAGTTGTCGCGACAGCGCCGGCAGCTTATCGGGAGTTGGGTGAGTTGTCAGCCGCGAGAGTGCGATTCATACTGCACGTGTCGGCAGTGATGCCAACCGTAGGGACATGTCCCTAAGCATAGGGACTTTTCACTAAATTTCGCCCGCGTAGGAACGTAGGGACAGATTTTGCCAAATGAGGGAAAACGTAGGTACTTTTTTCAATCTTGGTAAATGACATTTTATGAATTAGTTTATCTGGATACTTTAGCGAAGAGGAGAAAAAAGAACTAACTAACAAATCTCCATCAGAATTTTGGAACATGTTATCGGTTGCCAAAAACTTTCAAGGCAAGTTCCTTTTTGAAAACATTTCCACTCTCGCGAAAATAGTGCTAACATTGCCACATTCTAAAGCGGAAACGGAAAGAATATTTTCAATGTTAAGTGATACAAAAACAAAAAAGGGAAATAAAATGGGACCAGAATTGTTAAAGACTGCAGGAAATACAGCATCACCAACCAACATCTATCTCTGCACAGCAGCAGCATGTATGACTTCAAATAACATAATCAACAGTAAACGACTCAACGTTATTCATTAGGTGTGTGCGGGATCCTTTACTTTAAAAAGTCGTTAATTCTCGACGTTTTCTGCCTTTTAAGTTTCTGGAACTTATCGAAAATTGTAAGTTTTTATTCTAGAAATGCAAAAACAATCACTTAAAGTGAAAATGACTTGTAAAATTCGAGATTTCCAGTGCTTCGGGAAATTTCGAACATTTCCCGTCCCGAAAATTTTCCGACTTGGTCGGGAAATTGCAAATTTTTCAGTCCCGAATGTCGGGATTTAAAAAAATTACCGTCCCGATCCCGTCCCGACCCAAAAAATTCTGTCCCGCACACCCCTATTATTCATTAAGGCAAGAATTTACAATACCGGACCCTTCTGTAATTTCTATGCTACGTCTTATACTCACGAAATAATTATTCGTGATGATTTATCTCAAGTTAACATGTTGGGGTGAGGGGGAAAAAATGTTAATTAACGTGTAGAAGTTGTAAAATAAGCATTTCAATTCTCGCAATGATTCTCAGTATACAAGTATGGTAGCCATATTTGTTGATATGAACAAATTACAATTAGTTACGCTGTCTACAGCGTTGCCACACTGTTGATTTCATACTTGGAGAGCATGGATTGTGTAAGAATAGCAGAAGAGAACAGTAAAAAAGTTGTTAATGTTATACAGATTGTTAGGTGGAGTGTGCAGGAGGGCTAATTAATAAACTTATTCATTTCAGTATATTGCCCAAAGAACGTGCTTACATGTGACAGCGACAATCACGATGTAGAAGAACTGATTTGATTACAGGTAAATTTGGCAACATTACATCAATCATAAAATTACAGGATACTAAAATGGCGTCTTCGATGATGTTAAAGTGCTACGAAAAAAATATTTTTTATCGGTTCGTAATCACAATTATTGCAAAACCATTCAGGAATAGCCCCACTGAGCATTCTCGGTAAGGTTAGGTTAAGTTAGGTTAGGCAAGGCAAACATAGTTAAAATTTGGGCTCGAAAAACGGGTAGCCCAACAAACCATTGACGGATAGCCCCACGAACCATTCAGGTACAAAAAGGTAAAGTGTTCCCCTGTGCATAGCACCACGCCATGAAGGCGTATAGGGGGTGTGAGGGTAACGCCCCACACTTTCTTGATCCGGTCGTGAGTGGGGGTGATGTGATCAGCATCACGCCCCTGACCGTCTTTACCCCCCAGGGTTTCCCCCAGGTACCCATGTTATTCGACGCTGGGTAGGCGCCGGGGCCGCTTCCAGGTACGGTTAGGTTAAGTTAGGATAGGCAAATGTAAATTCGCTCCTTCATTAATTGTGGAAGCACCGAGCAGAAAGATTTGGTAAGTAAATGTGTATATTTTATTTTCTGTTTTGCATGCTCATGAGGTGATAATTTTTTTAGTCGCTTTACTTGGCGTAGGGACATTTGGTCAGTTGTAGGGACATTTTGACTACGTCTGTAGGGACATTGCCGAAAAATGGTTAGCAACACTGTCGGCTACCAGACGTCAGTGTACGTTCATGTTCACTTCTGTTTGCGTTTATCAGTACACGTGTTGCTTATACTGTGTTATTGTAATGTGCTACTCATGGCCAGTGCTTTATTGTGTGTTAATTGTTATTCATTCATTAGTTATGTCGTTAAACAAATATAGTCTTGAACAGAGAGTTTTTATGTACGATAATTACGTGAAAACGAATTCTTGCAGAAAAGTGGTCAGGGAATTACGATAGACAGGATCTCTTGAACCTAAGAAACGTGTTGTATTGCTGTTAAAGGAGGTCATTTTCAACATCTCTTATAACACAGGAGGTTAGTGATCATCATTATTATTACTTTTAAATATCATTTTACGCTTTCGGTTTGCTTTATGCGCCGGGATGCTGTCTTCCCTTTCTGACAACTGACGATAAAGTAACGATGTCTAATCTAAGATTTTCTGTCAGAAATAAGGTGCCAGAAATATTTGTATTTGGGAGGACACCTTTTCCACATACACACAGCATCCTTGCGACAAGGTACGTGCTTATTTCAATTGTAATTGTAACTGTAATTGTGAAAAGTGGAAACATTACAAAACAAGCGGTTTCTGTTACGGACTTCCTGAACGCAATTTGCCGGGACCTGTTGCATGAAGAGCCCGCCGAACGGCTGACACGCTGGCGGTGAACGACTGAAATAACCTCCCTGTAGATCGGTGACGTAAAATAACCAAAATAGAAATAGCTATATAGGAAACATTTTAATTAAATAGGTCGCAAATTCTTTCAAAATAATGTGACGTGTAGAAACGTTTATATTACAATCAAAGCAAGCAAGAAATATTTTTTTGCAAAATTGAGGGTAAAACAGGCAATTTTGACCAAATATTTAGTCTAAAATTGCATACTACAGTAAAATGTTGTTAACCGTAAGAGGCTGCTGGTAGATCAGAATGTAATCTTTATTTATTTGGGGGAGGCAAATATATATCGCCAAATGCCGTGAAGATATATCGCTGACACGATGTATGTTCTAAAATATCGTGAATATATATTGCCCAACACTAGTAAGAACTAATAACCTGGAAGTAAAATTGAAAGTTTAATTCAAATATAAACGAAAGAAGGCAAGGAGAGGAGATTTAAAATTGTAAACAGATTTAATAAAGGATCCAAAGGTTCGTAGGTAAGCGAAGATATGTGGCCCCCGAGAAAAGTGAGTTTACACTGGATATAAAGCAAAGCAAACAGCTTGACTATTTATTAAAGTTCTTGAGAGAAATGGGCCAGAGGAAAAAAGCCATCCCTTTGGCTGGTCGCAAATCCGAGTTAACCAATTTTCAGGACCAAACTTTAAACCAAAGCTGAAGAAATGAAAACAGACAGTTTCTGGATAAGCGCTTCTTTCAAATATTCATTGCCGATAATTGCGAAGATGAGGGTGAATGGTAATACGATCAGATTGATGAAGTGACAATCACAAACCTATATGGACGACACAACCCAGGCACCAGACACTCGTTAGTCTGATAAATGCAGTTCAGGGTCAGACTCCAAGACACACATTTTGGTGAAGTACAAGATATTTTCGACTATATTCTTCTTATTCAATTTATTCGACATAGCATGCAGTTTTTCTTGCATAACAATTGTGTTACTGAATTCTAATTAGATTTCTGTAAATATTTAGCGTACTACAAACTGCACGAGAAATTACGCTACTGGTTTTATATATAGCCGCATTAATCAGTTCCTCAGCGAAGGGGGGGAGGGGTGCAAAACTGATATAGCAGTCACCGTAATCAAGATGTCTCGGACTCGATTTTCAGTGGCGGCACATATAAATAGTATAAATACCGTCACAATAATAGCAAAACCTGTGCTAAGGTGATTATGCATACCTATAAACCATAAGGTAAAATGGTTTCTGTGAAAGGGGGAAATGAACGTATGACAATTAAGGTAACATTGTCCAGATAGGCAACTGAAACACCCCTTAACACTCCCAAATAAATTAGTCTGCGCTTGCATATGTGTGTGAGGGGAAGGGATATGAGAGCGTGTAGTTCTGAATTCTATTACCCACGTGTTTAAGTGACATTTCAGAAGCTGAATATCTTTTCCCCGGCATCATGAAACATGACCTTGAAACTGCGAATCGTATTGTTAACTAAATAACGGAGAAAAGGATGGTAATTGGACATTATTGATTGTTTTGGTGTAGTTCGCTTTTCTTTTCTGTCACTTTTGACTAATAGCGAATATGAGGATGAGCTCTGCATTTCTCCCTATATTTAAGTCGCAATTAGTCATCATGCACAGTTTTTTGCTCCACAACTACGTAAGTTTGAATAGAAAAGAATAGTTACAAGGAACACAGACATTTTCTAGTAGAAAAGCATGATCTCGGCGCTTTACAAAAGTACGAAAAACATTTTTTCTTTGTAATTAACAAATCACCCAAATTTTTAACCGCTACGGCCACTAGGCCTAACTACAGTATAACAAAGCGTCTCAGGTTCAACTACAGTTTCTGCCTCGATCAATACTCTCATCACGGGAATTTTAACGTCCTTTCTATAACAATTCTTTTCTCAAAAACCACGACAGTGCAGTTATGCAACGTGCGTGTATAAATTTTAGCCACAGAAGATCTACATGTGTAGGGGTTCGAGGAATAAAGAGTGTCTGCCAAATGGCAACCGTTACGGAGAAAGGGGGACGGGATGGATAAAGCCGCGTTTACACCGAATGTTACCTGCAAACGTTATGAACTTTTTGTTACCAACACGGTTAACAACAGATCTTGTCAAAATGTTGGTAACCATAACACTACTTTCACTTTACTTTTGTTAATAACTTTTGTTAACATTTTGGCTGCAAGATGCCGACCGTGGAGGACGTTGTACTCTCTGTGGCAGCATGTGTCATTTTGTCGAAACAGAGAAGACCGGAGATTCTGGGTGAGACCTTCACTGCGGACAGGAGCTAATTGTAGGGGAAGTGCCCTTTGATCTGTACCGACTTCTAGTGGATAACAACATTTCTGTTTCCAACACGGAAAATCTGTTGAAAACATGAGATGTTGATAAGAAATTCACAAGCGTTTTTCGAAATATTAACGACATTTGCTGGTAACATGTGTGAGCAACCCCGGTGTAAACGCGGCTTGACAGCATGGATAAATCCTGGAAAGTTTCTATACAAAGTTTGTTTTCCAACAGTTTTGTTATCCTGAATTGGTATTGAACTACAGCTAGGATCGTAGCAGTTAGTTAACACACTATTCTGTTCATCTTTTGAAACTTTTCAGGTACTACAAATTGACAGTAACACTCGAAATAGACGATTACGTTACATTTACATGTAAATGTAATGTAATTGTTTGAGAAATGTTAATTTGTTCGAGCAATAAAATGTAAATAATAATTTAAGAACTAAGAATATGATTTACATTTATTGATTTTACAGTATATTGATTGATTTGGTGTTTTAAACCTACAGTTTAAAGTGGTATCCCAACAACTATGTGCCTCCACCGGGTATCGAACCCGTCGAACCCGGGACCCCTAATTTACAAGGCAACGACGCACAGTATATTTCGTTCTGTACTGAGAACTTCCGTTTCACTTTACGGAAAGAATATAGAAACTTAGGAAAATATACTTTCTCTAAATTAAGAATCATAACATTGTGTAAGATGACATGAACTTTCGCTTGTTATGCATAAGTAAATATTGAACAGTATTTATTGATTTCATTAAACAACAAAACAAGTGAAAAAGTGTGAGCAAAATAATTAGTTGCAAGTCTAGATTCCTTGGTGACAGTTGTTGCTTGATATGTTGAAAATCTCGCCGTAACTGCCGACCTGAAGGCACCATGCAGTGCATATCAGCTCCCTCTCTCACTCTGTGTGGGAGTATGTAAATAGGAGTCCTAAACCAGCCTCAAATATGGTGTTAGAGATTTCAGAAACTGGAAAAATTCGATTGACAATTTAAAGTTCATGGAAAACTTAAGCTAATTTTACCTCGGAAAATAACAGTTGTCTCAATAATCAAATCGACTGAGAAGAATGTATTTTAAACTTTTTGTCCGTTAGTGTTAGTTCATTCAAAGTATCTTGCTCATGAAAGCCTGTACTCAGAAGAAAATTGCTACTACGAAGGAAAATTTCATAGAACGTTTAAAAGACAGAAGGTAAAATTTTCCAAAATATTGAATTCAATGATTGTCTCTTGAAACCGTTTCCAGTCTCATAACTCTTATTTTGATCAAATATTGCTTATTTGATATATTAAAAATGTTTATGTGCAGATCTACCTGCTAACTTTATAGATCAGCGTTTAAAATGTTTTACATTATTAATGACTAGGCTAACTATATATCTTGCAATTTCTTAAGCAACTCACACTGTTTCACATGCAAAATTATTTTTCACTTTCAACCTCTCTAGTGCATTCCAATTTAATAATTTGATTCCACCCCCCAAATAATTTGAAGCTACAGAAAGCAGTTATAATTCCTAATATTTTTGCCTTACGAATTTGAAAAAAGTGGTACAGCAGCATACCTGTGGTTTCATTAGAGGTGGGGGGCTAAACCTAGAGCCTATTGAACGTAGAGGCAACTTTAGTAAATAAGGCACAAACGGGTTTTCCTCCCTCCTTATGTATGTGTTTGTATGTGTTACCCCAGAAAACCAGAGTAGACGTAGAGTGAGTTACTGACAATTTTTCTCTTAGTGTTTAGAACTAAGTTACAATATTTAGAAAAAAGTAAAGTAAAGTGTTCCCCTGTGCATAGCACCACGCCATGAAGGCGTATAGGGGGTGTGGGGGTAACGCCCCACACTTTCTTGATCACAGAACTAAATTATAAAATTTAGAACTAAATCAACCTTTTTATTTGCCTATTTTATTCATTATTCATAAATTAATATTCATATATTTATAAGACACAAATTATTGATAAACCAAAAGAGTTGATTTAGTTTTAAATGTTACAAATTAGTTCTAAATATTATAATTTAGTTCTGAATTTTGTAACTTTCTTCTAAACACTAAAAATGAAACTGCCGGTATTCCATTCTCATTCTACCTCTACTAACAAGGTAGTACATAACAGCGGTGTTGAGAAGCACTGACCTGGAGAAAAAGATTAAAAAATTGCTTCAATGTAAGAGAGGTGGTCAGAATTGCAACAGCGTGTTTGTGTTTACATTCTTTAATTTACATATGTTTTCAGCCACTATTGGTGACGACAAAGGTGAATTATGAGTTACAGTTACAAAGGTACACTCATGCCCAGGCCAGAACTTGAACATACTTGATTGATTTATTTAAATTATAGAAACGTCAGCACATTGGCACTGCATTTAGCACTCACTTTGGTTTCCAACCGAGTTCTCACTGCTTTATTTGAAAATGTTGATTTTTCTCAAAATTTCGGAGTGGTTCTAGTCCCTTCAAGCCTCCCCCTCTTCTGCCTATGCCAGTGATTACAATCGAGACAAATACTAGAACTGCTGTGGTCCGCAGGGCAAACATGTCAACACAAAGCAGAGGATTATGCTGCCTGTGTGTCTGGGCTCCAGAGCCTCGTAATTCTGCAGAATGCGGCCCAGGCCATTGGCGCGTGGAATTTCTACCCTTCACGAAAGTCACACTTTACACCACGCACAGGGAATCGAACCAGGATCCCTCGCTATGTAGGTTACCAGTATACCACTCAACAAGCTCGACCACCGAGATATCTACATATGACCCAATAAAAAGCACTGAAGAATGCTGCACGCTAGGTGGATGGAAATCAGATAGTCTAATTATTAAAGAATACTTTTCACTGCAAGGTGGAAGTTTAACGACTAACTGATAGAAATCATGCTATACAAAAAATATTTTTGTGGTTTATTTTTGACTTTAGAAGATGTATACTTTATTAAATATTCCCTCAAAATATTCTAAAGTTCATGAAATACTGTTGTTTTTTTAAACAAACTTGACTTATTCCCTTCATACACGGGTACAGACCCACGTCTGTATCTCAGATGACGTCATGCGCCAGAAGGACAAGAACCGCGTTGCATTCACCTTGTGGTCTTTCCACCATGGGAGAGCGCCAGCACTAACCCCTATACATTCTTGCCATGATTCAATGCACATAGATTATATTTACCTTTTACCTTTAGAATAAGTATCACTGAAGATTTCAACGACGAATTTAAAATCCCTTTTTCTCCCATTTCCCCTGTTCCCTCTCACGCGTTAATTGGTCGAGCACTCTCGAGTCACTCTCGGGACAGAGTATACAAACAGAGCTACAATGTGCCTAGCTCGTAACTTCACTCAAAGTATTAGAAAATTGTACATGAAAGGCCGAGTTATCTTTCCGTATAGAAACGCTGCAGCACAGTCGGTGTGTTGTAGGGTAGAATATCACGTCACTGTTCGATCATATCAAGTTACAAGGGGCGAGCGAGTCATTTAGCGAACCAAGGAACACCCCCTCATCCTTCTGTTCTAGACGTAAATACGATAAATTGATGATTCAGTTACAGAAGAAGAAAATAATAGCTACTATAGTTTTATTTAATTTTTCGCGGAAGACGTCACCTCAGGCGCTTCTAAAAGCAACAGTAAGAATTGGCTGTAGAGGAGCTTCGGTAGGTAATGGACATATCGCAGAATAACTGACAACCTCGCTGAATATGTACTGACTATGGACTTAGCATCAATGTCCTTCAAGAACGTATTTTATCAGGTGTATTACATGGAAGTGGAAACGTTGATATTGGAGTGCCTTATAACAGTTCACTCATTAGGTGCTTAGTTATGTTGTCATTTATATAGTGTGACCGTAGGTCCCGTTTTGAGAGGACAGTCCCGTTTGAGAGGCGTGTCCTAGTCGTCTCTTTGATATTATTTAAAAACACTATTTGTCCCGTTATATAAAAGTCTAGGTGTTAGCTTGAAAACCAAGTATAAATTTGAGACATTTCATGCTAAAAAAAGTTGTACCTATTGTTTTGCGTGTGTTCCGTTATTTGTAGAGCAGTGCATAAGCATTCCCAAGAAGCGTACATGCAGTTTCAATATGGACATGGGACAAGACACAAACCACAAACTCAAATGGCAAATCTCGCAACATATGTGTGGGGTGTAAGGTTTTCGAGAAGATTTACAAACTGTTGGTAAAAAATAAAGCCGCTCTCGAGAAGATTGATTGTTCTGATACATACTTCTGGCACTCCTCAGCTTCAGCGTAGGGCTAACATCAAAGGTTGGTCAGAAAGAACCAGAAATTCCGTGTAAGTCACACCGAGATTATAATAAATAATAGCTTTTGACAACGAGAGATCATATTTCAAATAATAAAATAATAATAATGATACTTTAATTATAACAATAATTTTATAATTTGGCCTAACTGATTTTTCAGGAAGGGAGGAGGTAAACTGATCTCCTTGGGATGTCGCGTTTTGGGGTCAAAGTATTATGGTCACCCTCCTACTAGGGCGCCAGAATATCTAGCTCCTGGGTTCTCATTCCATTGTAATTATCATACTCTTACTATGAAAAGGTCTCCCGCGTATTATCTGCCGTCCCGGGTTCGAATTTAGATGAGAGCTCCAAAATTTGGGTGATGACGCAAGACACTTAATATAATTCAATGAGGTTCTCCAGGCGGGGGAGAACCGGAAAATTTTCCACCTGTTCAAGCAGCTCTGGCGTCCAACCAGCGTCGTATAAAGTGGATACCTGGAGGAAACTGAGGGTTAAAGGCGGTAAGGGGCGTGGTGCTGATCACATCACCCCCCTTCGGCCGTGATCAAGATAGTGTGAGGCCATAACCCCACACTCCCTATACGCCTTCATGGTGTGGTGCATTGCACAGAGAAGGCATATACTATAGAAAATAAACATTTCTCAGTTAAGTGCAACATTATTAGTAGTATTAGTATTACGTAACAATTTCGTTTTTTGACGTTAAAATTACTTTACTTTTTGTTTTAATATTTACACAGTAATGAAACATGAATCATAATTGGATAGTTTCATATGGTCGGGTCGAGAATAGAATTTGACGTCATTTGTATCTCATCTTAGGAAATTTTTATTAATACGTAAGAAATATTTTTTAAAAGAAGGAGAAGTGTGCATGAGCGTCATAAAGCAATATGTATTTCGAGCAAAGCAAAACGAAATTCTAAAAGGGGCATTGGGAGAGGAGTGAGCAAGTGAGCAGAATTTTCTTGAAACGGACAAAATTCATTTAAGTCGCCTGTTCTTTCTAAATAAGAATGAGATGGATGTGACTATTAAGAACGTTTCGCAGTGCGTGTCGGAGTGAGCAAGAAATGTTTAGTAAATATATTTCTTGGAAAACTGAGTGCTAACTTTAAAGTAATAAGCATAACCTTGAGTTGCGGGCCATAGAAACAAATGTTTAGAATCCGGAGCGAGCAAATCAATTGTCACTAAATACATGATAAAAACAGACAATTTGGTCCAAATTTAACAAAGTATATCTTGTCCCAACCCTCTATCCCCTGTCACGTTCCTGGTCTTGTGTGTGTGTGTGTATATATATATATATATATATATATAAAAGTGTCAGTTCATTAGAAACCGAATTCGTTGACTGTGTGCTCACTGAAGGTCTTCTTGAGACGATTCCAGGCAATTTGGCGCCAGCTGCCAGCTGGGTCGCTCATAACTTGCTTTTGGCGCGAGCACGATTTGGATGGAAACAGACAACTCTGCTAGTGATTGTTGCAGTCTAATTCTCGAATGAATATTTCACCTTTCAACAACTCCCATATTCGCAAAATGGTACATATTGTGGTTGGTTAAGTCCACTTTGTGCACAGTAAGGCTAATCGGGACTGGACATACAGTTTAAAGTGGGATCCGAGCCACTTGTGCCTCCACCAGGTATCGAACCCTGGACCCCTTGATTACAAGGCGACGACGCTACCACTGCGCTATCGGGGAGGCCCAGTACATCAGTACATATTGTGCCAGAATATTTTAAATAGAAGGTGTTAATTGTATTTTTGACTGTAAACACGAGAATCTAATAAAAATTTTCCTACATTTTTCATCACGTTTTAATGAAGTCAAAAATACAATGTTCAAACTTTCTTGTAATACTTTTCTAGATATCCATGTTACAAGATGTTGTAACTTCTCAATGATAACTTTGTTGCAACTTTAATATATTTTTGTCATTGTAATCACCATTTCTCAGCTACTACTAGTAAACGTTCATGCAGCTTCCCACTCTTTAAAATTATGCACTTTTTGCGTGAGGCCCGCCACCATAAATTAGGAGGGAGGATAGAAACGGATGACACGCTCACTCAGCAAGAGGCCTTGCATCAGTGGTGTTTTCAAATCTGGGCCGAATAACAATTACAAAAGTCGGAACGAGTTTACGCCATAGATTGAGCTGTTGCACTCGTATCTGGACTGAGATTTTCTGTGTCTTCTACAGATGACTGCAGGCATAGCAGCTTCGTCGACGGTCAATATTTTCCAAATAACTGCCCTAAATCAAGAAATGTTCCAAAATAGTGGGACATTAAGTGAGATATAATATGTGGCCCATTACAACTTCATCCATGCAACGCTGTAATGCATTTTACTTTACCCTTGCATGTTTCACATTCATATTATTTATTATTATTTTTTGTGTTAAGAACTCTACATCTTTCCAACGACATTGAAATCTAAAGTCTTAAAATACCACCTTAAAATAGAGATTGTTCATTTTATGCTCGTAGGCATGTTGCACTACGTCTCTGTGTATTTGTAGCGACATGTTTTGTGCTGCCATTGGTTGGAAATGTTCCGTGTGTACGTCGATCCAAATTGTCTCTTTCAAGGTTAGTTGGTAAAACTACACACAATAATAAAACTAGAACGTATATAATTGAGACAGTTAGCTTCTTGTGCTTTTGTATTTTAGTCAGTATGTTCAGCCAAAACGACACCGTCTACGTTTTATAAGTAATTAATTGAAAGCATTTCTTGTGACTAAGAAATGTCTCCCTATGTTGCTAATATCGGACTCTTGAGATAACAGTGCAGAATAATGGTGTGTTCGTCTCTACCTCACTTTGGTGAAGCCACTTGTTTTATTGCGACATGTTATGAGAGATTTTTAGTCGACATTCCAAAAAAATGTGACGCAACATTAGTTTAGGGTTGTACAGTCACGGACACTTCTGGGTAGTAATGATTCCATTGAAAGTCAATAGTGTTGCTACAACACAGAAGTGTCCGTGACTACGATATGATTATTTACCAATAATATACTTCTCCCAACTCGGCCTCAAGAACATTGGTTTATTTCTTTTTCTTAATCGTGGTTTTTTATCCTGCGTTTGAGACTGGGTAACGACATGAAGACATACGATATTTAAACTTCTTGACTGTATGCTTGCTTTTGGCGCAAGTGGAACTCGTTTGTTTGAGTTGGTGTTTTAAGTCCGCTTTATGCACAGTAAGGCTAATCGGGACTGGACCTACAGTTCAAAGTGGAATCCAAACCACGAAATAGCCGCCACCGAGTATCGAACCCGGGACTCCTTGATTACAAGGCGACGAAGCAACCACTACGCCATTTTTTTAAAGGAATACCCCTAACCGGAAGTATCCCCTTTTTCATTATATTCTCAAGATTTTCATTTCTCGGTTATTCTCAATTTTCAGTTTTTCTCATTTGGACAAACACAAATACCCATGCCTTACCCGGGAATCGAACCCGGAACCCCTGGCGTCGTAGCGCGCTGTGCTAACCACTCCGCTAAGGAGGTCGACATGGCCATCGGGGAGGCCTTAGGTGGAACTCGTACCCCTCCTACTTGACTGCGAGAAGAACTACCGCAGTAAGAAAGAACCGGGCGTCCGGTAAAAAAGGCGCGAAAACGAAATGTTTGTGGTCTAGGTGATATGACGCAAAGAATCACCAGCAGACTTCATGGGTGACGTGGAAGTAGAGGTCAGGTGATCAACAGTTACTGTGATTGGGTGGTTGCAAGGAATGAGATTTATAAAACATTTTATTGTTCGCTCTATTCGCGAAACAAACATTTCTGTACGCTTCACATGAAGTTTATACGTCAATCATTCATTATTACAATTATGCCCTATCTCAGTGGATCCCAAACTTTGTAGTTTTAAATTTTTTTCGCCGCGCCAAGTCAGAATGTAGGCATAGGCCTATCTAAAACTTGCAACGCTAAGTTAGTGTTGTTAGGTGGCTTGCCTTAAGTTAAAAAATAAGCACATATTTCAAATTCAGAAACATTGTTTATGTAAAAAGGACTAAATAAGCAAATGTTTGGAACAATCATATCTAAAACCATCTGTAGACTAACAAGTAAGTGGCATTTCAGTGAAAATATCGCACCCCGGGGCGCCGCGGAGCACACTTTGGGAACCACTGCCCTATTCAATTTTGAATCAGTTTGTGAAGAAAGGTTTAATTAAAATGTCGATTAAGACTCACACCATTATATACTTGGATAGTTTTACTGTACTGGACTTCTGGTAAATTAACACTTAATTCATTTTACAAAGAAACTAAATAAGTTAATTTTCCTTTGCTCGTTTTGTTCAAATGCACAGTCTACATGGAACAGCCATTTGAAGCACCACCCTCCTCCCCCAATCTAATAACTTCAACAGAAATAAAATTTTTGTCGATTATAGTCTCCAAATTCTATTCTCAACCAGAGAGATAAAATCGTAACGATTCTATTGCGAGTGACCCTTCACAACGATGAAGAAATTGAGATCCTAGTTCCAGAGAATAATTCGTTAGGGCCGCTTCAGTAGATTATAATGCACGCTGAGTGTGCACAGAAAATAGAGTTTCAAATATAATGAGTAGCTTCGCAAATGATCTGCGGAGACTATTTGCATAAGCATTCTCTTCCTTCCCTGAGGTGAATTGAATAAAACAATGGCTTGGTGTAGCTTTCAGAGGCGAGAGGCACGTGACACGCTTAACTTGCAAACCAGCATTTAGAAAGCGACAGGACAAGTTGCATGTGTCGCTCTGATTAGGCAGTTTTCTCAATACCGTGCTCTTGTTAGCTCATGCGCGGTGAATGTTTGAATTTAAACTAACTGTGCTAGTGTCGCTTGCCGCTTGCAGCTTCTGTGTGAATTCTCCGTGTCGCTTGTCACCTGTCACTTTTCGTCTGTCGTTTGCAGCTTTTTTGCTTTGTAAGGGAGATTTCACACAAAAGCGACAACCAACACGTGTCCCTTGGAAGCGAACCAGCAGTAATGAATGAACCTTTCGAACAGAAGCGACACGACAAGATGAAGGTGTCGCTTGTAACTTGCGTGTCGCTCTGATTTGCCAGTTTTGTTAATACTGTGCATCATGTCGCTCTGATTTGACAGTTTTGTTAATACTGTGCATCATGTCGCTTCGTACTTTTGTTCTCGCATGCGCGGTGAATGTTTTGCCTTATATTGAATTTTCTAATGTCGCTTGTCGCTTTGGTATAAAATTTCCATGTCGCCAGTCGCCTGCCGTTTAAGCAGATTCCAGACCGAAGCTTAAGGCGACAAGCGACAAGCCTCGGTAATCAATGCTACATTTCGAACTAATACAGCACGGTAAGCTGCAAATATTGCATGTCGCTTGGTTGTGTCACTCAAACTTCCTATTTTATCAATGTTGTGCATCGTGACGCCTCCACTTGTTGTCGTGCACGGGCTGGTGAATGTTTTAGTCTACAAGACAAAAGGTACCCGTGTCTCTTGTCGATGTGGAAGCACACTGTCGCTTGTCGCCTCCGTCAGAATTCTTCCCCTGACCCCTTCAAGGAGACTTCAGATCGAAGCAACAAGTGGCAGGCGACAACCGTCAGGCAACACTGGCATGGACGTCAGTAGGGTTTTTTCCAGGGAGGAGCAAGCAAGCAATTTTTTCCAGGAGTGGCAAATAAGCCACATTTTCCCCAATGTTCCTTCAAAAAACATTGCTTACATTTGAATTTATCATGTTCGTGCATTAATAAACACTTATTATTGTGGCTGAAATGAAATTATATGTGTGAAATATATAATTTGTGGTTGACTTTCATTTTCCAGGGGGGGCACGGCCCCTCTTGCCCCCCTTCGGGACACCCACGAACACTGGCGACTTCAATCTAAAGCAAGAAATTCACCGCTCATGCTCGAAAAACCTAATGCATCGACCCGCAAGCGACATGCGCAGCTTGCCCTGTCGCCTCAATGCGAAAGGTCGAATTGATTACTGAAGGTTCAATTCCAAGTGATACGTATCTCTTGTCGCTTGTTACCTATTGCGTATCGCTTGGTAGCGTTCAAATAAAGAGCTTCGTTTCACACAGTTGCGGCATGATAGGCTGCACAAGCCTGCTTTGATTTCTGAAATCTTCAAAAAACACATAAAAGTATGCAAAGTAAAAATTAAGAGTCAGCGTTTAGGGTAAATGTGATTATTTTCTCAATTCCACAATGGGGCAAAAAACCCTTAAGTACGCCACTGACTGCGCCGCAGTTAATCCCTTCCTTACTCCACCGCGAGAGGAACTCTTCCTTTCCCCCTCCCCTTCCGAATGCTCCGCGCCGAAACAGATACGTGCAAGTTACGCGCTCTCAATTGACGCCGTAAAGCGCATTTCACAACTATTTGCCCAATTCGGTATGGCACGTAGCTGCTTACACAAAGGAAGGAATCATGTGACCTACAAGAATTGTGATTGGTTGGACGGGTTTTGCAATATTGATTGGTACCCACAACGGATGCAATTGTATTAAAATTGCAACACGTAAATTAGACAGGTGATATTGGTACCAGGTTCCAACAAGAATAGTAACCATTTTGGCGTGAGGAAAACTGCATAAATGATAATTTTCAAAAACCACGGTGGTATTTGTAATCACATGCATGGTCTCGACATTTTAAAATGACCTTGATTATGCTAATTTATCAAATTATAGTGGTTCCAGCAACATATGTACACTCACTCGGGCCTTATAAGACCACGTTTACACGTATGTGTGTGTGTCTGTGTCTTAGAAATATTTGCAATGGAAAGATCAGGGAAAACGTATGTGTCTTTCAATTTATAAGTAGATTCGCAGGGTCGGGTACCCTATTCTACACCCTCGAATTTTGATTTTTTTTTTCATTATGAACATTATTTGATCCTATTTGTGAATATAAAAAAAAATGGAGCGCGGAAATAAGTATTTACGACTGTACAGTCGTTTAAAGTTGAAATTTTTTCGTTTGAAATTGTTGTGTCCAAATTTCCCACCGGTTCCGCGCTCCGCCCCTGGGGTAATTGACTTACCGCCTCCTATCGCTACCGCGGCCCCGCCTTTATCTATAGAGTCCCTTTTTAAAGGCATGTTAGAAATTGGGCGGAGTCACCTGCCCCCAACACTATTTCTCACTGTTTTCCGCATTGACACATGAAGAAACAAAAATTTAAGGCTAAAAGTAAAGCTAAGAAGGTAACTTACCCCTTTTCCCCAAGGCCAGGCATTGCAGGTGGAAGTTAAAACTGAAAGTCGGAAAGTGAAGTCAGTCGTATGTAATAAGTCTTTTTTTTTGTCCTTTTGCACAGAATATTACCCTACCCCGTTGTTCCATGATAAAAATAAGAAGTCGCAAATCATCCCAGCCCACAAGTCATTCAGAAAACGGCCTGCAGGTGCCGAAAAGAAATGTGCACGATGTTCCACAAGATATCGTATTTACACACGCTAAGGATACCGTTCAACAATATGTTGAATGATATTCCTCATCGTGTCTCGTCGCTGTTTTCCATGCCTCTCAAACCACTTGAACTCATCCAGATATTCCTCCAAAAAGTAGGACCACATAACATTCCTTTTCCTCATGTGCCTTTTCGCAACAGACCAATATCCCTCAATCCTGTTAGTGCAAACTACTGTTACCGGATCAACGAAGTGCGCCTTATGTTTCACAGTCTTGTGAGTGTAAGGGGAAACACCAACAAGACGTAAAATACATTTGTAAGACACCCTTCATCTGATCAGATTTCCGTTCCTGGAAGAACATGCTTCTCGATCAACGGAACGAGTGTTTCGGATGTACGATCGTCAACAAGCAGAAGCAAGCCCCTTTCTGCGTTGCAATCGTACATGCCGAAAACTCACCGTTCCAGAACTAACCTTCCTCTGTTGTACTTCCTCCTGCAAAACACACTCTTATCCATCTGTACAACAGAGACCACACCACCTAAGCTGTCGTCTAACTGAAGTATCTTCCGCGAGCAAATATCTCTCAGATACCGGTAAAACTGAATAAAGTTATTCTCTCGCAAACCACAAATATCACATCCCAAACGAACACTACTCACGCAACACCAAAGAAACATCAACGAGAATATGTCGCGCCAAGGCAACTTCATATTCTCGAAGAATGTTCCCGATGTCACGGAACGATCAAACCTACACTTTGGACAACGCCACCAAGCCAACTCAGAATCACCTGTGCCATACCTTAATCTCATAAACACATTCCTACGATACCTTCTGGAACACCGTGCACATTTTCTCGAAGCAGCAAGCAGACCATCTCCCTGTAAGTCAAGTACAATATCCCGTATGTCTCGTCGAACAAAGTCCTCTATGTCCTTCATCCATTGAACGTCTGTCAATCTCATATTTAGTCCTATTGTCTTAATTTAATGTCACACAAATCAATCCCAATGTCTAAAGTCGCTCAAATCAATTGCAATGTCTCAAATAACCAATCCGCCAATAAATTACATAAATAATATATTGAAATCGCAAATTATCCCGTTGCACAAGTCATTCATAACAAGAAAAAATTGCAAATTATCCCATTGCACAAGTCAAAGATAAGAAGAAAAAGAAAATGTTCAGACGTGCGCCTGTGACATGAATCCAAGATGCAAGGAATATAGAGATTAGGTAAAGCCATCCGAAGATTGCCGATCTTGCACGAACGCGTGACGTCACCGGAGAAGCAGTGAGCTCGGCTGAAGCAGACGGCCCCTAGCATTTATATGGGAGATTCAGAGAGCGAAAGTATATTATTACTTTTAGGAGGGGGAAAATAATAATTGTCATCCTCCAAGATGGTATTGAGGCATCCTTTTAATGATTAGTAACATAATTGAAAACGCACTACTTTTAAAAGGGGGCAAAGTACATGTGAAAAAATGTATTTTGAAAATCCATATTCCTGAAACTTTCTGACCGATGCGCTACAAAGAAAGTTGCGTGTTCTCCTTTAGAATCTCGTCATTTTACAAATCGTAATATAATTTTAACAAAAACGTGGCATGCTAAAGAAGAATTAAAGAGTTTAAAAAATAATTGATTAATAGACTTAGTTTATTTTACTTCGCTACCTGTCACATATGGCTAATCGCAAAGATGAGGATGCGTGATGATATGATGAAATTGAAGAAAGGAAAGTAGACCCATGCCCGGGCGGGGATTCGAACCGGGGGGCCCTTGGCATCGTAAAGCGTTGTGCTAACCACTTCGCCACGGAGGTCAGCATTACAAGGAAATAAACAGAAAATGACAATCATATGGCATCTATGTTTTAATATGCGAGAAACATTTGCGAGGAGGTTATCGAAGTAACAAATAATTATTACAAAACGTTGTGATGAAAATTATTAATATATCTGAAATATCGAGAGTTTGTTCGTCTTGTGTAGTAATTGTAGTAATTGTAGTAATTGTGCTGTCTAATATGTTTGTGTTTGTGTTTGTCTTGTGTAGTAGTTCCTCCATTCATATTGGGGGTTAGGCGTAGAGCTGACAACTCTGCACTGTAAAAAGACATGTCAAGAAACAGAAATATAAGGTCATGGATGTTCCCAAGGTAAAATATTCCGGAGGTAAAATAGTCCCCCGTTCGGATCTCCGGGTGGGGACTACTTTGGGAGATTCCTGGACTAAGGATAAGATCTTCATTAGGAATAAGGATATTAAATTAGGCACCTGGAATGTTCTGAGCCTTTACCGGCCTGGGGCATTTCAGTGTACAGTGAATGAGATAGTTAAGTATAAATTAGATGTAGTAGCTGTCCAGGAAGTTAGGTGGCCAGGAGAAGGGAATTGTAAAACTAAAAATTATACTTTTTTCTATGGTGGTACTGAAAATCATAATTTTGGAACAGGCTTTTTCATAAATAATAGAATTATCTCGGCTCTTAAAACAGTAGAATTTATTAATGATAGGATATCATATGCAGTTTTACAGGGTAGGTGGTGTAAAATTATTTTAATAAACATACATGCACCAACGGAAGATAAAGATGATAATACTAAAGATGATTTTTATACAGAGTTAGAACAGATCTTTGATAAATTTTCTCAGTATGATATGAAAATTCTGTTAGGTGACTGTAATGCACAGATTGGCAAAGAAGAGACATTTAAACCCACGATTGGTAAAGAAAGTCTTCATGAATTAAGTAATGATAATGGTATAAGATTGATTACTTTTGCAACCTCAAAGAATTTAATTGTGAAAAGTACCACTTTTAAACATAAAGATATCCATAAATATACCTGGTCTTCTCCAGATGGTAAAACTCATAATCAGATAGATCATATTCTCATTGATAAGAGAAGGCATACTAGTATAATTGACGTTCGTACACATAGAGGTGCTGACTGTGCCAGTGACCATTATTTAGTAATTGCTAAATTAAGAGAAAGACTCTCAGTGATAAATCATAAGCAACAAAATCTAAAAGTTATAAAATTTGATACAGGAAAGTTTGTTGATGAAAGAATTAAGAAAGATTACCAAATTAAACTGTCAAATAGATTTGATGTTTTGCAGGATTTAAATGATGATGAAAATATAAATGAAACAGACGTAAATAAGAATTGGGAGCACATACGTAATGCAATAGAATCAGCAGCTAAAGAAAGTATAGGATACCATAAGCCAAGAAAAAGTAAGCCGTGGTTTGATAATGAATGTAATAATCTAATAGAAATAAGAAATCAGGCTAGACTTAGATGGTTAAATAACTCGGATGATACAAATCTAAGCAATTATAATAGAATAAAGCGAGAAGTTAACCGCACGTTTAGAAGTAAAAAAAGAGATTACTTGAAAAGCAAAATTAACGAAATTGAAACAAACAGCAAAAATAAAAATATCAGAGATTTATATAAAGGTGTAAATGAATTTAGAAAGGGGTGGCAACCTAAAGTAAACTTGATAAAAGATAAAGACGGTGATTTTCTAGCTGACCCATGCGATATTCTAAATAGGTGGAAGAACTACTTTAATGACCTTTTAAATGTCCATGTAGGAGATAAATCAGAAGTAAATGAAGTCCACACAGCAGAACCTTTAGTTCCAGAACCTAACTTGACGGAAGTTAAAGATGCTATTAAAAGGCTAAAGAATAACAAAGCACCTGGCATTGATTTAATACCAGCTGAGTTAATTAAATATGGTGGAAATTCATTAATATGTCAAATTCATAAATTAATTTGTCTAATATGGAATAAAGAAGAAATCCCTCAACAGTGGAAAGAATCCATAATTGTTCCTGTGTTTAAAAAAGGTGATAAAATGAACTGCAATAATTACCGTGGAATTTCTCTACTCTCAACAACATACAAAATATTGTCTAACATTATTTTAACAAGACTAACCCCATATGCTAATGAAATTATAGGTGATTATCAATGTGGATTTAAACGTAACAGATCAACTACAGATCAAATTTTTCACATCAGACAGACACTTGAAAAAAAGTGGGAATATAATCAAAATGTCCATCAGCTATTCATTGATTTCAAAAAAGCATATGATTCGGTCAAAAGAGATAAATTATATAATATATTAGTAGAGTTTGGAATACCTAAGAAGCTTGTTAGTATGATAAAAATATGCACCAGTGAAACAGAAAGTAAAATTCGTGTGGGTAATAATATGTCTGACAAATTTACAATTCATGATGGGTTAAAACAAGGAGATGCATTATCTCCATTGCTCTTTAATTTTGCCTTAGAATATGCTGTAAGGAAGGTAAAAGAAACTAAAGAAGGACTAAAATTAAATGGTGTGACTCAGTTGTTAGCATATGCAGATGATGTAGACTTACTGGGGGATGATGTGAATACAATTAAGAATAATGCTAAAATATTTTTCAAAACTGCTAAAGAGATAGGTTTGGAAGTTAACAAAGAGAAAACTAAATATATGCTTACAGGCCGAAACCAAGTGTTAGGTAATAATCAAATTCTAATTATTGATAACAACTCGTTTAAACCAGTTTCCAAATTCAAATACTTAGGAGTAATATTAACAAATGAAAATTATGTTAAAGAGGAAATAAAAAGTAGGCTTAATTCAGGAAATGCATGTTACTTCTCTCTTCATAAACTTTTGTCTTCTCGTTTAATATCTAAGAAACTAAAAGTTAAAATATACAAAACAGTAATTTTGCCTGTAGTATTATATGGGTGTGAAACTTGGCCCCTTACATTGAAAGAGGAACATAAATTGAGAGTATTTGAAAATAAAATCCTTAGGAAAATCTTTGGACCTAAAAGGGATGAGGAGACAGGTGAGTGGAGAAGGTTACATAATTTAGATCTACATAATTTGTACTCATGTCCAGATATTATTAGAATAATTAAATCTAGAAGACTTAGGTGGGCAGGCCATGTGGCACGAATGGGAGAGGAAAGAGGAGTTTACAGGATTCTTGTTGGGAAACCAGATGGTAAGAGACCTGTAGGAAGGCCAAGACGAAGATGGAGGGACAACGTTGTGATGGACCTAAAGGAAATCGGTAGGGATGGAAAAGAGTATATAGATCTTGCTCAAGATAGGGACAGATGGAAGGCCTGTGTTGCTGCAGCCATGAACCTTCGGGTTTAAGAAGGCTAGAGAGTTAGTTAGTTAGTTAGAAATATCGAGAGTTGACCTTGCAGTCTCTAAATGTACTTTTAGGGTTACGCAAAACCTTTACTCAAAATTGATAGTGTAAATTTATAAGCTATTAAAATTTAAAACTTATTCCTGTTCGAAAAGAGAAACTGCCAAGTCAAATTAATATTTCGTAGAAATACATATATTTGTCTTTTCATGAGGCCAAGAGAGTATTTGGAGGGGACGCTGGCTTGGGAAGGCTATAGCCTGGGATCTCGATCTGCAAAGGGGCTTCCAGTGGGAAAACATTCCTATGAAATAGTCCAGAAGAAGGGGCGAAATGATTATTTTTAAATGGCTCAAGAATACAAAGATATAAGTGGATATTTGACAAGCTTAGTCTAAAACTTACAACTGAAGTCGTACGTGTGTGGGGGGGAGGGGGGGTGGCTACGTGAGGTAACACAGTGCAATATGATTCACAATACTCAAATTAAAATAAATATGTGGGAACAATAGAAATCAAAATATGTTGTAGCTAGTGACGGCGCAATAGTAAAGATGGAGGGGTAAATCATATTTTCCCGGGGCAATCATTTTTATTATTCCGTTACATATTACACAAAAATGCACATTTTGGCTAAAAGAGCATTCATTCATTTATTTATTTATTTTGTCGTTTTACTGGGGGCAGATAAGACAGAGAGAGAAATTGTCGAACGAGAATTGGGAGGCGTTCCTGCCCCCCCCCCCCCCCGTAGTGTGGTCACTGCCTATGGCTATGCTGGAGAAGAATGCACCAATTAATACGCTATTAAATAAAACAGATACTTTTAAAACTTTTAATTAAATTATTTGTGAACTATGATTTAAATTTAGAGAGAGCACATACCTGTTTAATTTAATTTGGATGAGTTAACTTCTGAAGCCTACCATTTCCGAGCCTTCTTCCGGTGTAACTACACTGCCCTTTGAGCCGTAGCTGCTGCGTTCAGGTGGCGGAACGAGCTGAATACTAATTAAAACAAATATGTGACAAATATATATAAAAAATAAAACGTGTTGAAGCTATTGACGGCGCCAAAGAAAAGACAGAAGAAGAAGAACGTGGAGAGTGCAGTGATATTTTACGGGAAGCAGCAGGCACGTATCCAGGAATTCCTTGCGGGGGGAGGCTGAACACCATTTTTTAAAGCGGTATCACAATTGTATGTTTAAGGCCAGTGGTGGCAATTGGGTTCCAAAATGTGGGGGGGGGGGGTGGACAAGGAGACAAGCATTAAGAGGTCATAGTGTGATAGTGTGGAGGCAAAAGAATGGGGAGCAACTATCTCCTAAATCGTCGCCACTGTTTAAGGCTGTCATTTTAATCAGAACGTGAAATCGGGACATTTTCTACCACTCAACTCCTCTGTTTCCATGCATTAATATTGTGTGCCGGAACCATCTCAGTATGTATGTTTGTCCATTTCTTCTCATCAGGCATCAAAACATCTATGTACCAGAAGTGTTTTTACGAAGGTGTTACACATGCACGGAATGCACAATCCACTCGACAACGCAAGATTCAAACTGTGTGCAGGGAACTGGAATCAGACAGTTCACGAATATTTCTCTCTCATTCGAGCCTGAACATCACTAATGTGTCTTGTCCTCCCATGTTTGCAGCTCTTATAGAAGCCGAAACCCATCAAATTGTTCATATTCATGCCTAAGCACTCGTACGCAAGTGTCCAAAATTGTCTGTTGAGTGTGTGTCGAACCCAGTAGCCTTAAAAAAAAGTATTTTTTTATGTCATGGAATTCTCGGACTGCATACACAAAAGTTGGTCCTGGCAGAACGAAATCATCACTCAAAACTTTGATTTTCAGTTGATCTGTGCAGCTTATTTCTTTTTTAATAAATCGCTCCAATGTCCAGCCCGATACTGCCGAAATATTTACTTTAGAGATAGAGACCTTCGATCTCTTCGTCTTTCCACCGGAACTACTCGTAGCACTACTCGAAGTTCCGCTGTCGTCAATGTTTTTAGCTTTGGGACCGAACTGGAACTAGTGGTAGACTTCGTTACTTTATGGTATTTAGTCCATTTCATTTTCGAATCACTAGATCTTATAAAGCAACCAATGGACACTGACTGATCCCTAATCGACTGTATGAATTGTCACACTTACCTCTGAAGTCTCCACCTATTCTGTTGTACAGATCAACCGGGAAATTGAAGCCGCGTATTAATATCCTCATTATATTCTAGAACGTTTCGCAGATATCACGATTCGTAAATATTGTAGTTCGACTCCTTCTCTTTTTCAAGAACGTTCCCTCTCGCGCTTTCCAGAGATTAAAAAATTACAATGAATCCGAATCGCCCTACCTGCGGCGCTACCTTTGTTGTGCAGCTTCCAAATGCTGACAAGTCTCTTCTACATAGTGTTCAAGTTCGCTACGACAACACCGAAAGCGTAAGAAAAGTTTACGTGGAATATTATCAGAACAGGGTTATAGAACATTCTCCGTCTTGCCTTGATAAGTATTTCTCTCCTAAAATTATCGTCACATTATTGAAGAAGACAAAAACCTAATTTTATCTCGTGTAAACTGAAAAATTTCCTGAGGGAGGGGGCTCGAGACACCTGATGCCCACCTTGGATACGCACTATTAACAATAACAGGGTTATAGAACATTCTCAGTCTTGTCTCGATAATTATTCCTCTCCTTAAATTATCGTCTCATTATTCAAGAAGTCAAAAACCTAATTTTATCAGTGTAAACTGAAAAATTTCCTTGGGGAGCAGGGGGGGGGCTCGAACCACCTGATCCCTACCTTGGATACGCGCTATTAACAATAACAGGCTTATAGAACATTCTCCGTCTTGCCTAGATAATTATTTCTCTCAAATTATCACCATATTATTCAAGAAACCAAAAACCTATTTTTATCTAGCGTAAACTGAAAATTTTCTGAAGGGGTGCTTGAGCTCCCTGATTCCCACCTTGGATACGAGCTGTTACCAATAACAGGGTTATAGAATATTCTCCGTCTTGCCTCGATAATTATTTCTCTCCTTAAATTAACGTCACATTATTTTATTTGACACCACAAGAAACAAAAAATCTCATTTTATCTAGTGTAAACCAAAAACTTTCGGGGGGGCTTGAGCCCCCTAAGCCCCCCCTTGGATACGTGCCTGGGAAGCAGTCACGTATATTACACCCTTACATTTAAATACAATATTATAAAGTTCTGCTTTTAGATCTCGCACAATACCTTTTTCACAAAAATGGGCAATCTCGCATTTTTTTATATCAATCAAGCTGTGATATTTTAGTTTTCTTCCGTTAGTTTTCTGATAATAGTTTTCACAGTTTCCATAGCATTTAGGCATGATTTCAGTTGACAAGAACAAAATAATCATATTTCAAAACATACAGCAAAAAGAAATCCAAAGCGCTTAAGTTAAAACTCCCTTACATTGGAAGCCTGGAGAGAACAAAACAGGGGTTCCTTCGTAACACGATTTCTTGAAAACCATTTTACACATTTGAATCAACTTTGTGATAAATTGATTAGAAAGGATGAATCTTAACAGTAAAAGTTGTAACTTTTCCATTGCTACTATATTTTAGAAGATATTCGTTGTCAAATTTCTCAATATTTGCATAAGGAACCAGCCTTTTCCGTGCCGAGTGTTTCGATGGTGACGTCATGCATCCACGGACAACTGCGCATACGATCTGCGCCGCCGAACGAGCACCCCCTGTCCAAGATGCGCCATGATAAAATCCCTGCAAAACCGTTTTGACGTTACATAAGGAATCTAAATATTGAAAAACGTACGTTTCGTAGCACATAGATCTAAAACAATTACTTTCCGCGTTATTTAAAAACATCGTTTCTTATGAAGAACTAATTCTCGTAACGCGAATATTTGAAATGTGCGAAAAATCGAGGGTGTAGAAAAGGGTACCCGAGCCTATTCGCATATGGATTTGTAACATTGCTGGTTGATACAAATATTGCAATCTTTCCTTGCAAGATGTTTTTAGCACATGACATAAAAAACGTACTGGTCAGCAGCTAATTTCGTAGGCCCTCAATTGAAACATACATAGATGATATATTATTAAAAGCACGCTTGTCCTCACTGCATACTTCGTACATTTTTCGAAAGAGTATTATAGAAGAATATGGATTTTTTATGTATAGACACTATATATTTTGGTATTTCTTTGTACGCTGGTTTGTATTTTCTTGCCATTCGCTACATCCCTTTTCGATATATTTATTAATTTCAATATATTGTTAAAATTGATTAGAAAACTTATCGTCATTCAGAATTTATTTATTTATTTTCGACTTTGTTTACATGGCGAAGTTAAGACATTAATGACATCACTTCTACTTAACCATTAATTACAGTGGTCATTGGTTTACAGTTAATTGTGTACAATTAAAAAATAAATTAGATTAATGAAAATATAAGTAATTATAAAAATAATAATGGTAACATATAATAAAAGTAAAGTGAAACCAATAGAGTTTGCCTTGCATTAACCATTAATTACAGTGGTCATCATATTCTTACTAACACAATGAAAAATATAACTTAAAGATTAGAATAAGAAATAAAAACAATACAGTTTCTACATGAACACACACACACACATTAATTCACACACAAATACTTACAGACAAAGCAAATTTCGTGAGCTAAATGTAATTTTACATATTGAAGACATTACATAACTTGCAGTATACTTTATTAAACAATGTTTCAGTTGCCAAGATAAATAACAGTTATCATGCATGTTAACTTAAGTGGGTGTTTCGATTTTATAAATTGAGTTACAAGTGGGTCACCCGAGCTGTGTTCGGGGTTGCAATGTGTAACGTTAAGCGGGTTGCCCGAGCTAGGTTCGGGCAGGAAAGTTTATTCCAACTTCAGATCGGGTCACGCGAATTGTTCTCGGGAATTGTTGTGTACACTATGCGGAATCCGATGCGCAGTTGTTTTTGAGAGAGCGAGTGAGTGTGTGTGTGTGTGTGTGTGTGTGTGTAACTTAAACCTAAATGGGAATTGAAACTACTGCACACATAATTTAAAGTAAATTTTCTCACTACATTGTCAAGGAGAAAGAGGGAGGGAGAGAGAGAGAGTGAGAGAGATTTAGAGTGAGTGAGAGTGAGAGAGAGTGTGTAACTTAAACCTAAATGAGAATTGAAACTACTGCACACATAATTTAAAGTAAACTGTCTCACTACATTGTGAAGGAGAGAGAGAGAGAGTGAGAGGAGAGATAGATAGATAGAGAGAGAGAGAGTGAAAGAGAGAGATAGATAGAGAGAGAGTGAGAGAGAGAGATAGATAGATAGATAGAGAGAGAGAGAGAGAGAAAGTGAGTGTGTGTGTGAGTGTGTGTTACTTAAACCTAAATGGGAATTGAAACTACTGCACACATAATTTAAAGAAAACTGTCTCACTACATTGTGAAGGAGAGAGAGAGAGTGAGAAAGAGATAGACATAGAGAGAGAGAGAGAGAGAGAGAGAGAGAGAGAGAGAGAGAGAGAGAGAGAGAGAGAGAGAGAAAGTGTGTGTGTGTGTGTGTGTGTGTAACTTAAACCTAAATGGGAATTGAAACTATTGCACACATAATTTAAAGTAAATTTTCTCACTACATTGTCAAGGAGAAAGAGGGAGGGAGAGAGAGAGAGTGAGAGAGAGTGAGAGAGAGAGTGAGAGTGTGTGTGTGTGTATAACTTAAACCTAAATGGTAATTGAAACTACTGCACACATAATTTAAAGTAAACTGTCTCACTACATTGTGAAGGAGAGAGAGAGAGAGTGAGAGGAGAGATAGATAGATAGAGAGAGAGAGTGAAAGAGAGAGATAGATAGAGAGAGAGTGAGAGAGAGAGATAGATAGATAGATAGAGAGAGAGAGAGTGAGAGAGAAAGTGAGTGTGTGTGTGAGTGTGTGTTACTTAAACCTAAATGGGAATTGAAACTACTGCACACATAATTTAAAGAAAACTGTCTCACTACATTGTGAAGGAGAGAGAGAGAGTGAGAAAGAGATAGACATAGAGAGAGAGAGAGAGAGAGAGAGAGAGAGAGAGAGAAAGTGAGTGTGTGTGTGAGTGTGTGTTACTTAAACCTAAATGGGAATTGAAACTACTGCACACATAATTTAAAGAAAACTGTCTCACTACATTGTGAAGGAGAGAGAGAGAGTGAGAAAGAGATAGACATAGAGAGAGAGAGAGAGAGAGAGAGAGAGTGAGAGAGAAAGTGAGTGTGTGTGTGTGTAACTTAAACCTAAATGGGAATTGAAACTACTGCACACATAATTTAAAGTAAACTGTCTCACTACATTGTGAAGGAGAGAGAGAAAGAGTGAGAGGAGAGATAGATAGATAGAGAGAGAGAGAGTGAAAGAGAGAGATAGATAGAGAGAGAGTGAGAGAGAGAGATAGATAGATAGATAGAGAGAGAGAGAGAGAGAGTGAGAGAGAAAGTGAGTGTGTGTGTGAGTGTGTGTTACTTAAACCTAAATGGGAATTGAAACTACTGCACACATAATTTAAAGAAAACTGTCTCACTACATTGTGAAGGAGAGAGAGAGAGTGAGAAAGAGATAGACATAGAGAGAGAGAGAGAGAGAGAGAGAGAGAGAGAGAGAGAGAGAGAAAGTGAGTGTGTGTGTGAGTGTGTGTTACTTAAACCTAAATGGGAATTGAAACTACTGCACACATAATTTAAAGAAAACTGTCTCACTACATTGTGAAGGAGAGAGAGAGAGTGAGAAAGAGATAGACATAGAGAGAGAGAGAGAGAGAGAGAGAGAGTGAGAGAGAAAGTGAGTGTGTGTGTGTGTAACTTAAACCTAAATGGGAATTGAAACTACTGCACACATAATTTAAAGTAAACTGTCTCACTACATTGTGAAGGAGAGAGAGAGAGAGTGAGAGGAGAGATAGATAGATAGAGAGAGAGAGAGTGAAAGAGAGAGATAGATAGAGAGAGAGTAAGAGAGAGAGATAGATAGATAGATAGAGAGAGAGAGAGAGAGAGTGAGAGAGAAAGTGAGTGTGTGTGTGAGTGTGTGTTACTTAAACCTAAATGGGAATTGAAACTACTGCACACATAATTTAAAGAAAACTGTCTCACTACATTGTGAAGGAGAGAGAGAGAGTGAGAAAGAGATAGACATAGAGAGAGAGAGAGAGAGAGAGAGAGAGTGAGAGAGAAAGTGAGTGTGTGTGTGTGTAACTTAAACCTAAATGGGAATTGAAACTACTGCACACTTAATTTAATGTAAACCGTCCAACTACATTCTGAAGGGGGGAGAGAGAGAGAGAGAGATAGAGAGAGAGAGTGAGAGAGAGAGTGAGAGTGTGTGTGTGTGTATAACTTAAACCTAAAGGGTAATTGAAACTACTGCACACAAAATTTAAAGTAAATTATATGTTGAATCTTAGAGTCCAGTTCAGCGAGCCCCCAGTCCGCCGCTGTTACAGAGGGCACATGACTCTGGACAACATTATAACATTATATCATTACTCGTCTTGTAAATGAAAAAAAGGTGAATGAACACACAAACATTCAAGCAAACTGTACTGTAAACGCCCTCCCTTGCCCGGGAAAACAAAAGCTACCACTACCTAGATAGAGGCGGCAAAATCTCTCTCGGACACGTGAAAGTGCTTAACGGTCCAGGTTGAGTTCGTGTATAGGGACGGTGACCAAAACTGCATAGCGATTAGCCATACAAAAAAAAACACATATACTTTCAATTACCATACTTTTACCTGTAGCCGGGAAGCGGCTAGGTGCATACCTGAAAATTACTGGTAGCGACAAACGTATGAAATGATATTGCCCAAGTTAACATAACAAATAAAAAGTATATTCTAGTCATAACAAATAAAAATCAATTCAGTACAGGTCCCCCTCTTGCATTCACACACATTCACTCACAGATCCAGCCTACGGATCGCATCAACAAAAATAATACATAAAATGCACAGGTTTTTGACGACGAGCCCTAATTATTGCATTCGCATTTACTTTTACATTGACTTTTGTTTAATCAGATGATTTGTGAATTTGCTCCAGTGCTACTCCAAATCACTAGCCAGACCTTACTTTAAAAATAGGTCGCTGCGGTGACAATACTTTATTTGTCCAGGATAAACAAAGCATCTCAACAGCAATTACGCTAACGTGGGCAGACGTTTTTCCTTTTACTTGACCCCACGTGGTCCTAAACATAACACTAACCGTTGACTGACGCAAACATATACTCTTTAGCGGGCGGGACTTCAACACTTCGCCGCGACGAGCAATTAATATTACCATGCAAATAGTTTAACAATAATCACATACGCGACCTGACGTAACTTAGCTCGCAGCGACACAACGCTGACACATACTAAAATTAACAAACCTCAAATAGATAAAACAATTAAGTGGGCGGCGCTTTACTCTAGCAGTACGCACTTCAATCAATACAAAAGGAGCACAAACAACAGTGAATTTAAGAACATTAAAAATCACAAGAAATGAGTACAATTGACCTGAGACAATTAAATACAAATATTAAGCGCAACGGGAGTCTGATACGAAGTGTCGAGTTGTGGGCGTTTTCAAAATATCGACGAATTTCTAGGGTATTCTCTAAATATCAATCGAGCCGGTACGTGTTGACATTCATACAGATTAATACGTTACCATCTCTCTGGTTTCACAGCGCATCGTGGTGTCTTCGCAGGCGATTGAAATCACTTAGTATGCACACGAAAGGTTTTCCTATTCTTCCTTGATCGCGACGACGAGAAGGTGAAGAGCGTTCATGCATCTGGTTCCTCGGCGGATCAATGAAGATGGGTCGTCGGCGACGCTCGGGAAACGTCAAGGGCCTCGGCGTCTCTTCCTCTCGGGGTCGGTGAGCATCTCTGTGGTGAGTTGTGATTCGGACGTCGCATCTGGGCGGTGGGCTGTTGTTTATGGGTCGTCGGGGTCTTCTCCAGCACCGTCGGAAGATCTCAAGCGTCGGGACGTCGATATGGCAGCGTTCGACATCTCTCTCCCTCTCTGTGGTGGCTGGTAGGCATAAGGCGGTGTAGCTCGGGGTTTCAGCATAATGTAGGCATTCGTCGTGGTGTCTCGTCTGGCATCGGGGCAGACCGAGGGTGCCCCCTCTTCTCTTCTACAGTCAACCGGCCATCCTTATGTGCGTTTCACATCACGAGAAGGACAAAATCTAGCTTACAGCCACTTCTCGCAAACTCACTCCGAAGACTACAGTAGGCTGGCGCACTTTCCCTCTTCCTCACACCAAAAAGATAACAACACACGGTGAGTCGGTACAATGGTTGTCTCAACGTTCGGAGCGCATGGATGTGTTCTCCTTGGAACTCACGGTAAAACTATCTGTCGAAATGGCAGGTCCTTTCGTTTTATGCGGATTTCGAAAAAGAACGCTTGACGGTCGTTGAAGGTACGCTTCCCAAGAAGTCATTCCTCTTCGCTCCATTGTCTCCCAGCCTGGACAGAGCGTGCTTCTGGTACGGTACGTTAGGATTAAGTGCGCGCCAGTCTGGCGCTGACAGCTCAACTGCAATCTGTGTCCATAAACTGATCGATTATAACCAATTCGATCTGGCATCCGTCATTCTTGCTTGATTGCGACGAATCTCCACACATCCGTCCTTGCATACATGTTGCTACGCTGGTAAAAGTTTCACTTCAGTCCGGCTGCTGGAACCCGAGATATTTGAATTGCTGTCGTTAAGGTCGAATTTCCTAAGTTTCAGACGCAAAACGTGACCTTTCTGGTGCTCGCCCGTCAGACTCGCGACTTTCTTCCTTACTCCCGTTGACTTGGCAGATCAAATATACATATATACATACAAATAAAAACACTCAACACCTTGATTAAACACATTTTTCACGGCTAATGATTAGAATAATAATAATGAGGCAGGTCGACGATAAATCTGACTATGACAGTACAAAACTGTACAAAACGAAATGTATCTAAGTATGTACTACTGTATATCCATTTAAAGAAAATAATTCCCCGCTACGGGAACATTGACTTGATCTGAAATGCACAAAAAGTCGCCAAATTCAAATGCCCGAGCACAACTCGGGCTCCCGGCTTAAGGGCTTTATGGCTGATTTGTGTTATTAGGAACTTCTGCAGTAGTGAGGCGTTTAATGCCTAACAAGAATGCTCGCGGGATTTTACTCAGGGAGGACAGAATCTTTGATTTTTTAATAACGTATATTATTATTTTTATTGCTATTATTACTGCTTTTATGGTTGCTATTTTTGTTACTATTACTACTACTACTACTACTACTTGTTTTATTTTAATTGCATTTATTTGTAATTTCCATATTATATATATATATATATATTTAATTTTCATAACTGAATACTGACAAAAAACTGCTTTTTGTAGTTAGATAGGCAGTGTAAAATAGAATGTAAGCTTAGATGTAACCCTACTTCAAATAATAATGATAATAATAATAGTTGCTGTAACTTGCGGCCTATAAGTCACAAAAATCAATATTTTTTGTTGTAAAATATCGCTATGAAAAAGGGCTAAGAAGTGCATACGAGCACAGCGGAAGTAATCAATCTCCAATTCGGTCACGGATTAGTACCAAATATATGCAATGGCAATATTAATACGAACGTACATTACACCGAATTTAGTAAAATATTTCATCATACCTTTACAGTAATCATTTACACTTTGTCTCTATTACAGCAGACTTTTAAGATCTTTCATTCGATATTCTAATACAAGACTTATGTGTTTCACCCTGCTTTAGTTAGTAATAAAAACATTGGTTTAACAATAAAAAAATATGTAATTTCGACTATGCTAATGATACTGGCACCAGTAAAAAATGCAGTTACTCCTCCAACGGATACTGCAATTGGAAGAGAGCAAAAGAATAAATTAGTTGCCATAACATTTGAAAATGATATTAGATTTGATAACGATATTCGATATGATGAGTATAATGATAATGAATTATTTTAAATGATTAAATGATGAACCTATCTAAAAGTCTTCACATTAGCATATAAACATAGATTTAATATTATTTGTATTACAATGTTTAAGATAAATGGCAACACAAAATCAAACAGAATGCATTTATGAGATTATATGTACATACAGAAAGTAAATGCACCGCATATTACTTTATAGAAATAGGCTATATTGTCCTAAAGTAGAGAAACATGATTGATTTTGTTAATTTTAATTCGTTTTTCTATCACTTGTGGATAATTGAGAAGATAAGAATGAGTGATGGAATAATGAAATTGATGAAGGGACATTAGATGCCTATACCTTGATTCTAACCCGGAAACCCTGGCGTCGTAATGCTCTGTGGTCGCCACGGAGATTGTTTGCCAATACAGCGTGTCCGTAAAGTCATGATGCTCTTTTGACCGGTCACAGGAAAACAACAAAACAAGATAGAAATGTGAAATCTTCACCAAATAAAAGGAAAACTCTCCATGTTTCCGTACGATGATGCGCAGGCGTGTGTGCACAAAGGTGATGACGCAACACCACGAACTGCGCAGCAGCGGATCAGCCCTCGCCCACACCAGTCGAGATGTGGACGGTACGGAGGAAAGTCCAGTGTGTTCTGTGTACACGCGACGATATTCACGTTGCACTTTGCTCACGAATTAGAACTTCGCAAGCCACAGAACACACTGGACTTTCCTCTGTACCGTCCACATCTCGACTGGCGTGGGCGAATGCTGATCCGCTGCTGCGTAGTTCGTGGTGTTGCGTCATCACCTGTGTGCGCACGCTATTACGCATCATAGTACGGAAATGGAGAGTTTTCCTTTTATGTGGTGAAGATTTCACATTTCTCTCTTGTTTTGTTGCTTTCCTGTGACCGGTCAAAAGAGCACCATGACTTTACGGACACGCGTATAATTATGTACTTATTATATGTGAATATAAACAGTCATTGTACATTGTGCTATTTCGTATCACACTTGAAACTGTAGGTCCAGTCCCGATTATACATTCTGTGCCTAAAGTGTATTTTAAAAGGTTCGAATAAACTCGTCATAGTATATTATGCAAATACAATTATGGTCAATAATGTATTTAAACCAAAATACGCAAAAAAAGAAAAAAAAGATGGTAACGTCACATACAGGTTAAGATTTGGTTCAATCTGTCGAGTTCTATCCTCAGTTTGAACTTCGAGTCTTTTGGGTTGTAGAGATCCTACTGTGTTTCAATGAAATTCTTAAAACACACACGCGTATGATGACTGTAGAATGCACCTCGATTACTTCCAGCCTGCATTGCCAGCGTGTTTATATTATGCGTGATTCCGAAAAAATGTTGTGTCTTCTTTTGTTTTTGTTTTTTGTTTACATATAATTTAAATCTTTCACGAATCATGTAGTCTTCATTTTTTATTATCTGTTTCCCAGAGTAAACACCTTTCCGTCAGTTATAAATTATTGCCTCAACCTTCGTAAATTAAGAGATGTTGACGGAAGGAACAGGATCAACTTGCAAGGAACAGATGGTCGAAACCTCTATGAGATGAAACATCCAATTCTTAAAATTTCCAGATCTGCACTCAGTAACGTTTAATTGTATTTTAGCATCCAACATTTATAAATACATCATTTACCTTTAAAAAAATCAATTGAATCCAGTCAGAAAGACATGTTCCTTATTACTATTCATGTTTTCGTTATTTTAGATTGCTTTTGTACATCCTTGTTATTTCACTGTAATGATGTACCGTGGAATGAACGATGGAGTACACAAAATACATTCTCGGAAACGATTAAGTGACCAAGGGCTTATCCTTGCCACCTAAGGTTCCAGGTTTGAGTTATCTTCCGCTACATAGTAAGAACAACTTTGTCTTCTCAGGAATCAATATTAGCCAATCGTGACAGAAAAGTGCCATAAAAAAGGAATGTAGCCTACAAATATAATAGTGTATGTCTTTTTCAAGTATACAAACTTCGGACCCCTTGTATTTATAGTGCATAGAAATAAACACTCCAACAGAAGGCCAGGTGAAAAAAAATACAAAGCACGTCAAATCTGAATAAATGAATTATCGGTCCACTTGCCCGATCCAACATTCTTGGAGACTTCCTGAACAAAGATGGAATAATTGATGGCCTCGGGTGTAAATCATGGTAAATAACATTTTTGAATTTTTTGAGATACAAAGTAAAATGTGCCATGCATCAATTTTCCAGTGAAATCGCCATGTCATACAATTTGCATTGGACTCAGTGAAGCATTGTGAAATTTTCAAACACAACATGAAAAAAAATATATCTACAGTATAACTTACCATCTTTTACACACGAGCACTTCACTTATAACATTAAATTTTTCTAACATTCACTTGCAAATTTCAAATACGTAAACTGCTTTAATTCTTCTTCATTTTAATATTTGGAAATACTCTCCTTGATCTTATGTCCCACTTCACCAGCCATTTGCGAAACATAGTGCAGTTGAATGTGAGAATATACAGTGCTTTTATCGTCAAGGTGTCCGTGAAGCAGCGGCTAGTGCGGCGTGAAGTATGATCGCGTCTGCCGGCAAACATCCGCGTAACTGGAACCGATAACTGTGTAGTGAGATAATCTCGTACAATTACATTAACAGTTACAATTAAAATGACCATGTACCTTGTTAAAAGAGGTGTTGGAAATTATGTCCTCCTGCACATCAACATATTAATGGCACATTTATAAGAAATTTTCAGTAACACGTATTAGTTCCTCTTCCGAAATTTCTTCAACTTCTCTCATAATATTTTCTTTCAATTATTCCAAAGTATGGTTTCAAGTTGAGAAACTTGGTAGCTCGCTATGCAGACGTCATGAAAATATCTCTTTCTTGTGCAAGGTGGGAGGGAGGGATTTTTTATTGCACTTCAATTTCGTCTAGTTTCTCCTCATTAAGCACATGCCGCTCTACCCTTCGCTTCTTACCAAGAAAATACCATATTTCCCTAAATTTGTTCACAAGTATCCGAACATTGTGTGAAACAAGAACATCTTGCAATTCTGCTGCAAAACGTATTCAAACTTCTTTACAAGAGTTCGTAATGACGTAAGAATAGTACATAGAAATGCTTTGTTTCAAATTGAACGGATAGCGTGGCATTAACGATTGCAGAATAACACCAGAAATACATACATTAAACAAGAGAAATATTTGCTAACGCTTAAACACTTCACAAACATGTGCAAACTGGACACGATCTCTCTGGGTAATGCAGCACTGACGCCTACAGTGCCAAGACCTGGATTCAGCTGTGGGTCTAAATGCCAGCAGACACGATCCAACTTTCCAGCCGCACAGGCAGCCGCTCCACTGACGCTTAGACCATAAAAGGCACTGCATATGCTGCTTCAATTTGAATGTGTGGTAATTGTGACTTCATGATACCTTCCGTCTGTTCTTCCGTAAGTCTGTGGCAACGCTCTCTCATCCTTCTACTTCCGTCTTACAACGCTACTGTAATTTTGTTCGCTTTGAGCTGCAAAACGTTGTTTCATAATAGCCGCTTCTAGTACGCTACATTTTTGACCCCTCTGCACCCTCGCGTCTAGTTGGTTGCATGGTGTAACACCCACTCGTCTACTTCTTTGATTTGGTGTTATGTTTTGTATTTGGCGCCTGCATCGTTTGCACTACCTTCTGGAGCAGTGTACTATGAAGTATATCGTTCATTGGTGCGAGTAAGCTATACTCCATGAGGCCTTAGAAAGATCGCTTCGCGGGCTTGCAGCAGACGACAATATGGGAGTGTGTCTGCGAGAACCAATCAGGTCCGCGAATGAGCGAGCCCGGTTGCCACAGCTAGCTCGCTGCCCCCTTCTGGAAGGGTGAGCGACCTCTGTCTTTTGCTACCTCTGCCTGTTTGTTCGGCTGAGGAGCAGAAGACACGAGAGTATCGGCAATAGTGTTCGAGTGACATCTGCTGTTAGCCCGCGAAACGCTCTTTCTAAGGCCTCCTGCAGTATAATCAAATGAACTTATAGAACAACAGACAAACATTTGTTGCATGAACACTGCTATTCTTCTACTTCGTTGAATTTCATTTCCTTGCACCAGCCTGACACCGGGATTCACCTGCACGACACGTCTAGTTTACTTCACTTTTGACATTAGGTGTTGTTTAGGTATATACCGTTTTCAGGCTAGTAGTGTAAAATACAATACAACCAGGACCGGAAAGTATGAACCCCTCTCAGGCAGATTTGCCTACACTTAAAACAGGCTCAACATGCCCATATGAGCTTTTTGCTCAAGTGTGGAACCCTGCCTAATCAAAGATTTTTGTGAAAATGCCCTCGGGAATTTCCTGAGAAAGTATGACCCCCTCAGATTGATTTGCCTACACTTATAAAAGGCACTTCTGTGAGATTGTTGTCCATAATCCTGTCAAAAATATGCCCCTCTTGATATTTTTTGATATCTTAAGTATAGTGACTGCTATAGTGCCCTAGCATGTATAGATTTCAAAATATTAACAATTCTGTTAATATTGCATTTTTCAGAAAATTCTATTTATAAAAATTAGGCATTTACAGCTTAAATATTGCATATAACAGGAAAATTATAGAGACAAAAAATGTAAAGAATCATGCCTAGAATATGTCTACAAAATTTCAAGTCTCCAGTACTGATAGTTTTTGAAAAATCTCAAATTCAAAAAATTATCGATTTTTTAACAAAACTTCTAAACAGCCTTTAGATTTCAAATATGCAACCCCCATGCACCTATCTTGAAAAATAGGCAAGTTATTCAAGATCTAGAGAACAACAAGAGATTTTTGAAAAATTATAGAGATCAAAAAGTTGCATCTTGCCATGCCCAGGCCAAAGCAACAAACCCCATGTCTCTAGGATTCATGGTTCCAGAGATAATCAAAATCCAAAAAATTATCGATTTTTTCACAAAACTTCTAAACTTCAAATATGCAACCCCCATGCACCTATCTTGAAAAATAGGCAAGTTATTCAAGATCTAGAGAACAACAAGAGATTTTTGAAAAATTATAGAGATCAAAAAGTTGCATCTTGCCATGCCCAGGCCAAAGCAACAAACCCCATGTCTCTAGGATTCATGGTTCCAGAGATAATCAAAATTCAAAAAATTATCGATTTTTTCAAAATTTGAGTATTTTGCTCTGGGGAACATGCAGAGTCACCCCCAGGAATATAACTGGCCTAGGATCAAAACTAGTGAAAATTGCAAAAATAAAATAATCGATTTTTTCAAAATTTCAGTATGTTGCTCTGGGGGCCATGCAGAGTCACATAACTGTCCTAGGATAAAAACTAGTGACAGAAATGCAGAAACAAAAATTATAATAGGGCTTGGATACAGCTACCAGCCACCATATTTTTATTTTGAACACAGCACTTAAAATTAAGCCAAGATGCACCCCCACCCACCCACACCCACACGCACCCACCCCCATACATATTTACTTCCAGTCCACTTCTATTGCATCATGTTGTGCAATATTATGCAATAAATTATTGGGCATGTGTTGTTGATGATGTGGTGTTTTCTGATTGGTTTAAATTAGCAGGGTTTCTATTGGCTCTATAAATCTATATAAGCCAGAGCACAGTGCAGATTCTTCACCATTGCTGGATCGGCAGTGGAACCCACATCGCGGGGGATAGAACCTGAACAGGCTCCACCAAAGTATAGGAGACTTGAAGCATATAATTTGGCTGAATAACTTAAGTAAGGTCATAGAAACAATATACACTGATACAATAAAAGCCAATTTTTGGCAGTGGGGCCAAAGTGGTTCCTAAATACAAAATAATTAATATCTCAAGAACTAATTGACATAGAGCTATGCAGTTTTTTTGTCTGCACTGAACTCAACTGATATTTTTTATTAAGCATAGAATTTTGATTTGAACCCCAAGAAATTTTATATAAATACCAAAGCCAAAAATATTAACACACACACATACACATACACACATACAAAACACACTGCTGAACCCAACTGATATTTCTTTATTAAGTATAGAGTTTTAATTTGAACCCCAAGAAATTTTATATAATAAACATAACAAAATTCTAATATTTATTTTTGTTTAACAGGTACAACAAGTTCTGAGCACATAAGCAGGTTCTGAGGAATACAAGGCAGCAGCAGCAGCAAGCAATTAACTTATAGAAGGCAGTGTGTATCCTATCTAATTGCATGGATAATCTTGACACAGGATTTTTTGAGAGAAGATGTATTTCAAAATACATAAAATCTAAGTCACTTGTTGATGATTTAAAGCTTAGATTCTTTGGCCTGTCCGAGTATGACCTGTTTACAGTGCAAAATGAAACTGAAATGCAGTGGGTTCTTGCCAGTGACAGGCCATTCCAATACCTATTTCTCAATTTTATCACCAAGTTTGAAAGGCTTGTATACAACAAGTACAAGAGAATTGTTGGATTGTTTGTTAATTTTTATACAGACAGGTGCCATTATTATTTAAGGTTGAAATTGTTTGACAATTATTGGTTCAACAATTGCTATGAGCATTGTTTTGAGTATAGGATGCCCATGATTGCATCTCAGAGTTTAAATTGGAGACATTATAAATATTCAAATAAAATTATTAACAGAATATCTAAGAATAAGAAGATTGAATTTGTTACAACTGATAATGGGAATTTGTACAGTGGTGAAGATTTCAATCCAGAGTTTGTATCTTATTCCAACTATATATATTTGAATGAGTTTGTCATGCATTTTATAAGGCAAAAATTTAGAGATTGCACTTATGATTGTATTGTGGAGGCACTGGGGCAGAATAATTTGCATGACATATGCAACTGTGGGAGAGTTTTATCCAGCCTCTCAGTGTGATTTCAGGCACAGGAATCTGGCAGTTGGGAATCAATCCGCAGCAGGCAGCCCTGATTATTTCAGCAGAGACAGCAATCAAGGTAAATAAATATTTGCTGCAAGTGCAAATCCCTGCCCATCACAGCCAGGCTCGGGTCTGTATGCAGGAAGAGGCAAGAAATTTGTTTGAAATCTGCTTGGGTATAATTTTCTGATCTTTTTATAGCAGAGGTGTGTTACTGTTATTGGAATAGGCTTCAAATCACACACAGGTACCCTAAATACTTAATATCATCATACCTGACAGAGCTGTGTTGTTAGTGGGGAAGAATTGCCATATCTCTATACATAACAGAGATGTGTTGTTATTGGGAACAGGTTTCATATCCCAACACAGATACTATTATAAATAGGTAACAGATTTTGAATAATATTTTTCCAGAAATTTATACTCCATATCCCTGTACAAAACTGTGCTATGTCCTGTGAATTCTCCAGACACAAACACAGAAGATAAATATACTCTTAACACCCGCTTTAGCTGTGAGTGCTGTTATTATGTATAAGATTCAATTACACGTGATTATCTAGATATTTTAATAGATAGAAGATACATACTTAATTAAATCTATATTCAATATCCCTATCCCTAACAATTACAAATCCCACCCAGAACCTTGCCGATATTGCTACAAGCATGAAACTGAAAATAACAGAACTGTGCTGTTATTAGGAACAAGCTTCAAATCCCACACAGACACAGAGCCTTGTTGAGTTTAGAATTATTATAATAGATATTTTAATAGATAGAAGATACATACTTAATTAAATCTATATTCAATATCCATATCCCTATCCCTAACAATTACAAATCCTACCCAGAATCTTGCCGATATTGCTACAAGCACGGAACTATTGCCGTGAAATAACATCTAGATGTTTCCTAAACATAACAGAACTGTGCTGTTATTGGAAACAAGCTTCAAATCTCACACAAACACAGAGCCTTGCTGATATTTCGGAACTGTTGCCGTGAAATAACATCTAGATGTTTCCATAATTTCTATACATAACAGTGATGCTGTTGTTGGGAACAAGTTTTGAGGTTCAGGCACTCAAGATGGTTGAAGCCATATATTGATACAAACAAGCTTCAAATCTCACACAAACACAGAGCCTTGCTGATATTTCGGAACATAACATCTGGATGTTTCAATAGTTTCTATACATAACAGTGATGCTGTTATTGTGAACAAGCTTCTCCCACACAGATACAGAGCCTTGGAATCTAGATATTTTAATAGATAGAAGATACATACTTAATTAAATCTATACTCAATATCCCTATCCTAACAATTACTAATCACTCAGATACAGAGCCTTGCTTGGAACTGTTGGTGAAATAACATCTAGATGCTTAATCCCTGACAGAGCTATGCTGTTATTGGGAACAAGTTTTGGAATCTAGATATTTTAATAGATAAAAGATACATCCTTAAATCTATACTCAATATCCCTATCCCTAACAATTACAAATCACACAGACATAGAGCCTTGCTCGGAACTGTTGCTGAAATTACATCTAGATGTTTCATCCCTGACAGAGCTGTGCTGTTATTGGGAACAAGCTTCAAACTTGGAATCTAGATATTTTAATAAATAGAAGATACATACCTACTTAATTAAATATATACTCAATATCCTATCCCTATCCCTAACAATTACAAATCACAGAGACATAGAGCCTTGCTCGGAACTGTTGCTGAAATAACATCTAGATGTTTCATCCCTGACAGAGCTGTGCTGTTATTGGGAACAAGCTTCAAACTTGGAATCTAGATATTTTAATAGATAGAAGAAACATACCTACTTAATTAAATCTATACTCAATATCCCTATCCCAAACAATTACAAATCACACAGACACAGAGCCTTGCTGATATTTCTACAAGCACGAAATTGTTGCTGTAACATCTAGATGTTTCATCCCTAACAGAGCTGTGCTGTTATTGGGACTAAGCCTCAAATCCCACACAGATACAGAGTCTTGGAATCTAGAGATTTTAATAGATAGAAGATACATACTTAATTAAATCTATACTCAATATTCCTATCCCTAACAATTACAAATATTTCTACAATATTTACATGTTTCCTATACATAACAGAGCTGTGCTGTTATTGGGAATAAGCCTCAAATCCTACACAGATACAGAGCCTTGGAATCTAGAGATTTTAATAGATCGAAGATATATAATTAATTAAATTTATACTCAATATTTCTATCCTAACAATTACAATCATGGAACTGTTTGAACTAAATCTGCATAACAGAAATATTGAGTATAAATTTATTTAATTATATATCTTCGATCTATTAAAATCTCTAGATTCCAAGGCTCTGTATCTGTGAAGGATTTGAGGCTTATTCCCAATAACAGCACAGCTCTGTTATGTATAGGAAACATGTAAATGTTGTTGAAATATTTGTAATTGTTACGGATAAGAATATTGAGTATAGATTTAATTAAGTATGAATCTTCTATCTATTAAAATCTCTAGATTCCAAGACTCTGTATCTGTGTGGGATTTGAGGCTTAGTCCCAATAACAGCACAGCTCTGTTAGGGATGAAACATCAAGATGTTACAGCAACAATTTCGTGCTTGTAGAAATATCAGCAAGGCTCTGTGTCTGTGTGATTTGTAATTGTTAGGGATAGGGATATTGAGTATAGATTTAATTAAGTAGGTATGTATCTTCTATCTATTAAAATATCTAGATTCCAAGTTTGAAGCTTGTTCCCAATAACAGTACAGCTCTGTCAGGGATAAAACATCTAGATGTAATTTCAGCAACAGTTCCGAGCAAGGCTCTATGTCTGTTTGATTTGTAATTGTTAGGTATAGGGATATTGAGTATAGATTTAATTAAGTAGGTATGTATCTTCTATCTATTAAAATATCTAGATTCCAAGTTTGAAGCTTGTTCCCAATAACAGCACAGCTCTGTCAGGGATAAAACATCTAGATGTAATTTCAGCAACAGTTCCGAGCAAGGCTCTATGTCTGTGTGATTTGTAATTGTTAGGGATAGGGATATTGAGTATAGATTTAAGGATGTATCTTTTATCTATTAAAATATCTAGATTCCAAAACTTGTTCCCAATAACAGCACAGCTCTGTCAGGTATTAAGCATCTAGATGTTATTTCAGCAACAGTTCCAAGCAAGGCTCTGTATCTGAGTGATTTGTAATTGTTAGGATAGGGATATTGAGTATAGATTTAATTAAGTATGTATCTTCTATCTATTAAAATATCTAGATTCCAAGGCTCTGTATCTGTGTGGGAGAAGCTTGTTCCCAATAACAGCATCACTGTTATGTATAGAAACTATTGAAACATCCAGATGTTATGTTCCGAAATATCAGCAAGGCTCTGTGTTTCTGTGAGATTTGAAGCTTGTTTGTATCAATATATGGCTTCAACCATCTTGAGTGCCTGAACCTCAAAACTTGTTCCCAACAACAGCATCACTGTTATGTATAGAAATTATGGAGACATCTAGATGTTATTTCACAGCAACAGTTCCGAAATATCAGCAACGCTCTGTGTTTGTGTGAGATTTGAAGCTTGTTTGCAATAACAGCACAGTTATGTTATGTTTAGGAAACATCTAGATGTTATTTCACGGCAATAATTCCGTGCTTGTAGCAATATCGGCAAGATTCTGGGTAGGATTTGTAATTGTTAGGGATAGGGATATGGATATTGAATATAGATTTAATTAAGTATGTGTCTTCTATCTATTAAAATATCTATTATAATAATTCTAAACTCAACAAGGCTCTGTGTCTGTGTGGGATTTGAAGCTTGTTCCTAATAACAGCACAGTTCTGTTATTTTCAGTTTCATGCTTGTAGCAATATCGGCAAGGTTCTGGGTGGGATTTGTAATTGTTAGGGATAGGGATATTGAATATAGATTTAATTAAGTATGTATCTTCTATCTATTAAAATATCTAGATAATCACGTGTAATTGAATCTTGTACCTAATAACAGCACTCACAGCTAAAGCGGGTGTTAAGAATATATTTATCTTCTGTGTTTGTGTCTGGATAATTCACAGGACATAGCACAGTTTTGTACAGGGATATGGAGTATAGATTTCTGGAAAAATATTATTCAAAATCTGTTACCTATTCATAATAGTATCTGTGTTGGGATATGAAACCTGTTCCCAATAACAACACATCTCTGTTATGTATAGAGATATGGCAATTCTTCCCCACTAACAACACAGCTCTGTCAGGTATGTTGATATTAAGTATTTAGGGTATCTGTGTGTGATTTGAAGCCTATTCCAATAACAGTAACACAAATCTGCTATAAAAAAATCAGAAAATTATACCCAAGCAGATTTCAAACAAATATCTTGCCTCTTCCTGCATACAGACCCGAGCCTGGCTGTGATGGGCAGGGATTTACACTTGCAGCAAATATTTATTTACCTTGATTGCTGTCTCTGTTGAAATAATCAGGGCTGCCTGCTGCGAGTTGATTCCCAACTGCCAGATTCCTGTGCCTGAAATCACACTGAGAGGCTGGATAAAACTCTCCCACAGTTGCATATGTCATGCAAATTATTCTACCCCAGTGCCTCAACAATACAATCATAAGTGCAATCTCTAAATTTTTGCCTTATAAAATACATGACAAGCTCATTCAAATATATATAGTTGGAATAAGATACAAACTCTGGATTGAAATCTTCACCACTGTACAAATTCCCATTATCAGTTGTAACAAATTCAATCTTCTTATTTTTAGATATTCTGTTAATAATTTTATTTGAATATTTATAATGTCTCCAATTTAAACTCTGAGATGCAATCATGGGCATCCTATACTCAAAACAATGCTCATAGCAATTGTTGAACCAATAATTGTCAAACAATTTCAACCTTAAATAATAATGGTACCTGTCTGTATAAAAATTAACGAACAATCCAACAATTATTTTGTACTTGTTGTATACAAGCCTTTCAAACTTGGTGATAAAATTGAGAAATAGGCATTGGAATGGCCTGTCACTGGCAAGCACCCACTGCATTTCAGTTTCATTTTGCACTGTAAACAGGTCATACTCGGACAGGCCAAAGAATCTAAGCTTTAAATCATCAACAAATGACTTAGATTTTATGTATTTTGAAATACATCTTCTCTAAAAAAATCCTGTGTCAAGATTATCCATGCAATTAGATAGGATACACACTGCCTTCTATAAGTTATTTGCTTGCTGCTGCTGCTGCCTTGTATTCCTCAGAAACTGCTTATGTGCTCAGAACTTGTTGTACCTGTTAAACAAAAATAAATATTAGAATTTTGTAAGTTTATTATATAAAATTTCTTGGGGTTCAAATCAAAATTCTATGCTTAATAAAAAAATATCAGTTGGGTTCAGCAGTGTGTTTTTATATTTTGTGTGTGTGTGTGTATGTGTGTTAATATTTTTTGGCTTTGGTATTTATATAAAATTTCTTGGGGTTCAAATCAAAATTCTATGCTTAATAAAAATATCAGTTGGGTTCAGTGCAGACAAAAAAACTGCATAGCTCTATGTCAATTAGTTCTTGAGATATTAATTATTTTGTATTTAGGAACCACTTTGGCCCCCCTGCCAAAAATTGGCTTTTATTGTATCAGTGTATATTGTTTCTATGACCTTACTTAAGTTATTCAGCCAAATTATATGCTTCAAGTCTCCTATACTTTGGTGGAGCCTGTTCAGGTTCTATCCCCCGCGATGTGGGTTCCACTGCCGATCCAGCAATGGTGAAGAATCTGCACTGTGCTCTGGCTTATATAGATTTATAGAGCCAATAGAAACCCTGCTAATTTAAACCAATCAGAAAACACCACATCATCAACAACACATGCCCAATAATTTATTGCATAATATTGCACAACATGATGCAATAGAAGTGGACTGGAAGTAAATATGTATGGGGGTGGGTGGGTGTGGGTGTGGGTGGGTGGGGGTGCATCTTGGCTTAATTTTAAGTGCTGTGTTCAAAATAAAAATATGGTGGCTGGTAGCTGTATCCAAGCCCTATTATAATTTTTGTTTCTGCATTTCTGTCACTAGTTTTTATCCTAGGACAGTTATGTGACTCTGCATGGCCCCCAGAGCAACATACTGAAATTTTGAAAAAATCGATTATTTTATTTTTGCAATTTTCACTAGTTTTGTTCCTAGGCCAGTTATATTCCTGGGGGTGACTCTGCATGTTCCCCAGAGCAACATACTCAAATTTTGAAAAAATCGATAATTTTTTGAATTTTGATTATCTCTGGAACCATGAATCCTAGAGACATGGGGTTTGTTGCTTTGGCCTGGGCATGGCAAGATGCAACTTTTTGATCTCTATAATTTTTCAAAAATCTCTTGTTATTCTCTAGATCTTGAATAACTTGCCTATTTTTCAAGATAGGTGCATGGGGGTTGCATATTTGAAATCTAGAGGCTGTTTAGAAGTTTTGTTAAAAAAATCGATAATTTTTTGAATTTGAGATTTTTCAAAAACTATCAGTACTGGAGACTTAAAATTTTGTAGGCATATTCTAGGCATGATTCTTTACATTTTTTGTCTCTATAATTTTCCTGATATATGCAATATTTAAGCTGTAAATGCCTAATTTTTATAAATAGAATTTTCTGAAAAATGCAATATTAACAAAATTGTTAATATTTTGAAATCTATACATGCTAGGGCACTATAGCAGTCACTATACTTAAGATATAAAAAAATATCAAGAGGGGCATATTTTTGACAGGATTATGGACAACAATCTTACAGAAGTGCCTTTTATAAGTGTAGGCAAATCAATCTGAGGGGGTCATACTTTCTCAGGAAATTCCCGAGGGCATTTTCACAAAAATCTTTGATTAGGCAGGGTTCCACATTTGAGCAAAAAGCTCATATGGGCATGTTGAGCCTGTTTTAAGTGTAGGCAAATCTGCCTGAGGGGGGTTCATACTTTCCGGTCCTGGTTGTATTGTATTTTACACTACTCAGGCTGATGCAAGGAAATGACGTCCACCCAAGTAGAGGGATGGCGGTTTTCAAGATATTCAACAAATGCAAATTATGAAGAGTTTCTCAATCGTGGATAAGAGGAGATTAATTTATGTGATGTGCTTCCATACTGTGTTTTGTAAAACAAACCGCATTCATACTTTTATCTACCGTGAATATAATTACAGAACAGAAAAATGATGTATGTATTCCATACATTGGTATTTACTTAAGATACCTATTATTTTCGTCTAATTTCTTTAACTTTGTCGACTAGGATTGAAACATTAAATGGACACACAGATTCAATGACCGATGTAACGGGGAAATTGGACCCCGTAGAAAAGTGGGTGTACAGTCATTTCTCTATGTAGAAAAATGACTGTACAGTCAATTTCTATGGAGATATATGCCTGCCATTTTCATTTCCTGTCACTTAAGCAGGGGATACAATTTCCCGGTAGAAAAATGACTGTCCCCATAAATCCTGCTTCTATTAGGATGCATAAATTTTTTTCGTAGAAAAGTGACTACCCACTTAAATACTGCTTATATTAGGAGGGGGTACAATATCCCCGCAGAAAAGTTACTTCACCCTTAAATCCTGCTTATATTAGAGGGGGTACAAAATCCCCGCAGAAAATTAACTGCCCCCCTAAATACTGCTTATATTAGGAGGGGGTAGAAATTCGCCGTAGAAAAGTGACTGCCTTCTTAAATCGTACTGAAATTTTGAGGGGGTACAAATTTCCCGTAGAAAAGTTATTGCCCACTTAAATCCTGCTGAAATTAGGAGGGGGTTCAATTTCCAGTAGAAAAGTGACTGCCCCCTAAAATCATGCATATATTAGGAGGGGTACAAATTTCCCGTAGAATAGTGGTTGTCCCTAATTTTGCTCTGGAAGGAGAAATGAGTCAAAATTGCCCGTAGAAAATGACAGCCTTATTTATTTCCTGTTTTTCGAGTTAGTTGTGTGTAAGGAGTTATTGTAGAATGATGATTTCCTTGTCAATTTTTTAAATAACATGGAGTCAAAATCGACCGCAGAAAGATATCGACTTCCATATAAATTTCATTTTAGTTGAATAGGGAATTCAAATTCCCCGTGAAAAATAATTGTACAATCAATGTTATCTTCTATAAGGAGTGAGTAGATATTCCCCGTTGAAAAATAGCTGCTCATAAAGTTTCTCTATATATTAGGGGCACGTCATATTTAACCTAGAAGATTTTCTGCCAACTAAATACCATAGTTTCCTTTTAGTCATTTCAGGTCAAATCAAAGCAAGAAGCAAAGCGAAGCAATATATTGTCACACAACATTTCAGATTTCGATGAAATTTTGGGTACACCCTTCCCATATGGTTGGAAGAAACCCCTTATTTTGTTTACTCTAACTTAAACTGCTTTCGTTTTACAGCACTTCGAAATGTCATTAAATCTGTGTTGTCTATCACTTTTGAGATCCTCGATACAAGATACCTTTACTTATATTATTTTATTTTCATACTTAACCATTGATCAGATCTCTTTGATCACAAAACTCAATGGAATAATGAGGATTTCAGAACAAAAATACATCAGCAGTTAAAGAAAATTATAAGAGCCTCAAGAAAGACTAATATTCTACATTTAGTCTATTTTTTGTGGTGGATAACCAATGTACGGAAACCTAAATTTTATGCATGTGGGCATGACGGAACTTAAAGTTCTTGATGTTGAAAAATCATTGCAAAGACATGCTCTTTCTCTAATTTTTTTTTTACTCCATGTAGCGAATATTTTTCGCTTTTTGGAAATTGAGAAAAAAATCGGAGTCAATCCTTACCAAATGGTCAGTCGACCGTTTTTTTTTAAATTTTAGTTTTTTTGTTGTAACCTCTATGCGAGGGTAGTTCAAAACAGGCATTATTATATTTTTTTGGACTTTGTTTAAACATGGTGGCTATTTTTGTTTAATGACTTGCTGCATTTTTGCAGACAGTTGAGATAATTTTGATAAATAAGAAAAATAATAGAAAGTTACGGTAAGGAAACATTGTTTTCAGTACATTTCAAGCTACATTTTATGTTCTGTACCTTTTCTCACCATCTCTAATGCAAATGACTGAAATTTAAGGCCAAAGCTGCTGTCCAATTTTCAAGAAAAATCAGTATTTACGATTTCTTAGTAGGGAAACAATGTAATATCAGATATTTTTTTTGTAGGAAACATATAAATCTAAAGTTTTAGTAGAAGATATCTGAGCTATTTAACTAGTTCCCGCTTTTAGTTATAGCTCTTTGGAAAAAAAAACTTTTTAAGTTGTTTCTTTTTTTAATTTGGACCTTAATATTTCTTGTGGGAGACCTAATAAGAAATTGATATTTACACCATAAAGAGAACTCTATGAGAGGTACCTGCAAAAATTCAAGATTGATATTCTATGGGTAACGAACTTACAAAAGAGGTAAGTTGGGTAAAAGCTGGCAAATTTACGTTATTAATTACAAATACATACTTACTCTTAATGAAATATTATGCTATTAAAAATATTGTATTTATTAATTACATTATACGAATGTCTTAGTAAGTTCGTTAGTAGTTATTTTGAGTGAAAAGTGTGTATTGCAGTGTGTCAAATGTTTTCTTTTTCCTCTAAAAAATATACCTGTGATATTACATTGCTTCAAATGTACTGAAAGCAATGTTTTCTTACCGTAGCTTTAATCATTTTTCTCGTCTGAGTTATCACAATTATCCCAACTGTCTGCAAAGGCCAAAATTTCCGCAAATCATGAGACATAAATGGCTAACATTTTTAAACGAAGTGAAATAAAAGGAAAATTATGGTTGTGTTGAACTACCCTTGCATAATATTTTTTTTAAAAAATGGTCGAGCGACCAGCAGCGACCAGTGTTGGGCCATTTGGTATGGATTGACTCCAAATTGTTCCTCAATGTCCAAAAAGCATAAAAATATTCTTCCCACGGAGTACAAAGAGATAAATTTCATTCTTTGTAGAGAAATAGCATGTCTCTGTAATGATTTTCAACATATAGAACGTTTGGGTCCGTCATGCCCACATGCATAAAATTCAGGTTTTGGTAATCTAGTTTTTCACCACAAGAAATAGGCTACAAGTCCATTATTATTATTATTTTTTGAGACGTTTATAATTTTGTTTGACTGCTGATATCTTTCTGAAATCTCAATCATTTCATTGAGATTTGTAAAATATCAAGTTCTTATAATTGGTTAATTAGAAATAATAACTAAAATATATGCAAAGGTGTTTTGTTTCGAGGGTCTCAATAGTGACAGACAACAGAGATTTAATGTCATTTCGAAGTGTTGTGAAATAATAACTGTTTGAGATATAGTTAAAACATTTTGAGTGTTTCTTTCAATCATAAGTGAAGGATGCACACAAACTTGCATCGAAATATGAGATGGTGAGTGACATGACCTCATTGAAATTGTGTGGAATGACCGCGTAGAAATGTGCTCTATTAACATCAACTTAGTTTAGAAGCGAGTAAAGTTTTCCAATAGAATAATTCATGTAGCACTTTGAATAATTTGAGAGTGTATCTTAGCTTGTCCGTTACTAGCTGGATGATAAACCAGTTAATGCATTATAGCAATCCCTTGATCTTCACAATACTTCTTGAAATCTGCTGATTGGAAGGGAGAACCATTATCCTTAACTAAAATGTAAGGCTAATTGAAGACTAAAATTGGTACACGCTGTAAGTGCCACAATAATTCAAACACGGCATTGCACGTTGAACTGTGAAATGTGCCAAGCTTTATAATGTGGTAAACGTGAAATGTGGCTGGTAGCCCTCTAAGTAGTTCAAAGGGGGTGTCAAGAGGTCACAAGTGTGAACGTTCTTACGGCCCGATGTGCGGAACGATGTGATTTCCCAATACTTTTGGTTTTGGCATTTACAATGTTTACCACTTTTAGTCGTCAATTATATCTTGAAATTAGCTACGAAATGAATTTTCTTACATCCTTGAATGATGTAGTTTATAAAACTTCATATTTTGGAAAATTTTGTAAATGCGTCAACTACGAGAAGCAAATCTTCCCTTGAAAATATAAAAAATTCCATGTGTGCTCTCTTCCAAGGCTTCGTCACTTCATTCCAATCATTGCATTCTTTCTTTCAGGCGTTGGGGTTCACACCATTACATATGTCGCATGATTTTCCTAGATCTTCATCGCATTTCTCTATGTTAGGCGACCAATATCTTTCACACAACAGCAACTTCATTTTTACTATGCCATTGTGATTCTAATGAGCTTTCTCTAAAACTTGCTACCTAATTGCATTAGGTACAATAACTCTAGAACTCATCAGCAAAATATTTTCTTCACATTCAAGTTCATTTCTTCTTCTTCTGAGTGCTTCGAAATCCTTTTTATCTACTTTTTAATCCATAATATTATATTCTGGCCGACCACCTATAACGTACTTTTTAACCTTTCCAAGCATCACATATTGTTATTGCATAGTTCGGAAGCCATCTTTCAGACTATCCGTAAGATTGATTGCATTAACAAACTGAACACCGTCGACAACAACTGTTTCTCCTTCCAACGGCAACTTTGACAATAGCCCTGAAAGGGGTTAAAGTAGAGGCAATTTGCAATAAATTTGACCATATGATACCCCGTCCGAAAATTAGTAGTTTTCGAGATAATCGAATTTCTAATTTTTTAATAACAATTTTCCACATACGAATTGAGAACAGCTTATTGTATGGCACATACTTCAGCGTTTTCTGGTAGCTAACAAATACAGGAGGTCCAAAAAAATGTACTCACTGTTTGATAGTCCATATCTTCTGACAAAATTGACTTGTGGGTACAATTTTTGACACTGAGAGAGAGTTATGTTAGATGTTCAAAATAACCACCAGCAACTTGTAAACAACTCCTATGGCGCCGAACTGCAGACCGTACTACGACCGTCAGTGTATCTGGCATAATGGCAGCACATGATGCTATTTTTTTTTCACTTAGCTTGTTGAGTGTAGTTGGTTTTGTCGATACACATCATTCTTGACGGTCCCCCACAGGTAGAAGTCCACTGGTGTCAAATCAGGGGACCGAGGTGGGTACTCAATAGCACCGCGTCGACCTATCCACCGTTCGGGGAGTGTGTCATCCAGGTACGACCTGACATCGCGATGGTAGTGAGGCGGGGCTCCATCTTGCTGTAGGTAAAATATTTCATCGCCAAATAGGGTTCGGATGGCAGGCAGAATCCTTGACTGAATTATTTCGAGATACACCTCACCGGTTACGGTACCCTCGAAGAAGAAGGGGCCAATCAAACCACGCGATGACAGACCACACCACACGTTAAGCCCCGGTAGATTCACCGCCTTCTCCATATAAACGTGAGGATTGACGGGCGACCAGTAGACACAATTGTAAAAGTTCACAGTACTGTTAAGTTTGAATTGCGCCTCGTCAGACCACACAACTGTCCCTGCAAATTCTCTATCCTCGCGAACCATGTGCTCAAACCATTCGCAGTATTCGACCCTACTATCCGGATCGTCCTCGTTGATCGCGTGTAGCAGTATTGGAATGTACACTTTCCACTGTGCACCCTTCAGAATGCGTCTTACGCTAGACAGGGTATTAACTGGTTTCGCTGCTATTGGTGGGTACTCATTCTTTGCTAACATCCAAGACTTGGTAAGTGGTAGTACACCATGTTTCAGTTGAAGTGTTCGGTCTGAAAACTGCTCTTCTTTCTCCAGAGGAAGTTCGGTGGTTGATGCTGGGGGGGGCATAGCATATGGATTGCGCACCCAATCATAATTGTCGACAGTAATGAAGAAAAAATATTGTGCCATGTTATTCTAACGTCAGTCACCACTCGCACTGTGACCAACTCGTACGTTAGTGTGCCGCGGGATCTACTACAAAATACTATAGTGCGCCGTGAGAAGGAGGACGTTGGGAACCACTGGACTACACAGTGCTAGGAACTGTCCCAGGGTAAGGGCCCTCCTCGAGAACATAGTGGTAATGTCGTCGCCTTATAATCAACGGGTCCCGGGGTTGATGCCCGTTGGAGGCATATCGTAACGAACTCCGAGGTTTGCGAGATCGAACCAAGAACCTTGAACTATTGAGGTGGGTGATGCAACTCGAGGTATTATTCATTCTCTTGATTTGAGCACTCGCTCTTCATGGTAAGTCTAATAGTAACGAGCAAGAGGTACTAACTACACACTTGGAAATAGCAAAACACGAACATTTGGATTTATACCTACAAGTCTAGATCAACATGGTTGGAATGGACTATACCTGTCTGTCTTTGATGATAAAGTTCCGCTGAAAGCTGATCAATCTCCTCAGTTGCTACTTGTTCGACGACTCCAGGCAAAAAACCCCACACCGCCCGTTGCTCTCAGTTTTGTTCTCTTGCCTGTTACCCTGGTCAGAGTAACAACGTTGAAACGTTCCAGTAAACGTTCTTATACGTTCTTAAACGTTGAAACGTTTATATAAGAAACGATAAAACGTACTGTGATACTTATCTTCACGATTAGTCAAACGTATCATTCATTCGCTCTTCATATTTTCCATCCTTAAATTCTGATAATTATGTATTTTATCTAACAACAGATTAAATTATATACCAAACATTATCGAGAAGCAATTCTCAAAACATTATACTAAGATATTAACATTATAATAAGTGTCCTTCCATAGCCATTTCAGTCTTCAAACTGCTTCCAACGGCTTCCGTACGTTGATTCGCGATTAGTCAAACATATCAAATGTAACTGCTATTAGTAAACGTACGAGGAAAAATAAGTTTTGTAGAAATTCTCTTCTCAATAAGAATACTATATTACTACCTTCATTATATTAAATATTAATTAATTAATTAATTAATTCTCTAGCACTCTTGATTCTCAAAATTCGTAGTTACAGTTCAATTTGTACTTATCCTGAGCAAAATTTATATATATATTCTATTCCAATCTTTACAGATTTCTTTTAGATTCATCTCCATGTTCGTTTTGGTCCTTTACCATCAGGTTTCCCAACAAGATTCCTGTAAAAATCTCCTTTATTCCTTTCTCATTCGTGCCGGTTTAAAAAAAACATAGAGAGTTAGTTAGTTAGTTGTTTCCCACTGTACTATTTCAATTTTTGAATAATCACATGTTAGTTATGAATGCATCGTTGACATCCTGTCTGATCATATATGTGTTTGGGCTGAGGCTCCGTATCTACCTGCAACATTATTTCTTCTTTTTTCTTGTTATCTGCTTTCTATATTTAACATTAGAAACAACACATTCCCATTAACAATATTTCATGTTATGCAAAACATTTAAGTTTTATACACCATCAGAGGTGTGATTGCAACAAACGTTACCACTACGTCATCCGACAAAAAAGTTAGAATCGGTATTGTTATATTTTATTGCTCAGGTCATTTCATATTTTTTTAATATGTATAGCTATAGTGAATATACTAACTTAAGCCCTCAGACTCGTAAACCAACAAATATACACACCTCTGTTAACTGCCTTGTATTTTGGCGAGAGGGGGACAATTGTAGCTGTTGGTGCAATACACTTTGAAGTTTTTGTTTTCTAAGTGCCACACATCAATTTCATCATAATTATCATTATTCATTCTTATTGTTGCCATTAGCCTCTTCTTTTTTTTACAAATTTTTTCGTACTGATATTGCCTTAGCAGATTAACAGAAATCGTCTAAAATTTGAACTCGTGACACCTCCCAATACCATTGCAAGCTTACTTGTGATTGTCCCCCTCAATTATTCAAAATACCTCACTTTCATATTCAAATACACACAAGTAAAAAAGTTCATATTACATTAGTGATTTTAAATTTTATTCTTGGGGCCACTTTCTAACATTGTTGCCTGATATTAAAATAAGCGAAAACACTCTGCTATGCTTAATAAAAAAAACAACATCTATTCATTGCCAGATTGTACAACTGTATAGGTCGAGGTTCATAAGCCTCATCCATTTTATTCTAGGGGCTGCATATTTTGTATACAGTTTTTGTAGTGGAATCAAAACACAGGTTGTTAAGAATATCGTCAGTAAATATGAGAATTCTTGCTGTGAAATTTCTATGCTGTTTAACCTAATAGAATTCGAATCTCTGAGAAAGCCAAGTACTAAGCTTTAGCATGCCATATTAGCAAAACCTTTATACGTACGTATTTATAACCTCAATTTACTAATCAAAAAATCCCCCTTAACCAACCAATTAGCACATTTATATGACCTTCTATAGAGGAAGAGGACATGACATTTCCGAGCCGGTATTATTAATGTGACATTCTTAACAGGTTAATGCATCAATCTTTAAGCAAACACTTAGGAATGTTTGAAATTCAAACAATTCTTGTGACAAAAAACAAATAATTAGAAAATTCTTTTTAACCAAACAATCAACACAAATCTCCTTCTGCATCTCGTGCTCGTGTTTCGAATTTTGATGTATCAGAAATGGTCACCGGGTATTCGATGCCAGACATTACACTTTCAAAACTCAGACTCGTATTGTTTGTAATATCCAACCCACTGTGGATTATTTTTGCAATAAAAAGGATGCAGTGCAGCCAAGATACACCAAAAAAACACTTGTTATCGCTGTTCTGTATATTTAACACAGCCCTCTTGTGTTAGGTTAGGTTAGGTTAGGTTAGGTTAGGGTGGGTTAGGTTAGGTTAGGTTAGGTTAGGTTAGGGTGGGTTAGGTTAGGTTAGGTTAGGTTAGGTTAGGTTAGGGTGGGTGTTGGCAGCTGTCGGTTGTTTAACTCTTCCCTCTCTCTCCCCTCTTCTCCTTTGCTGTATGACAAATAGCACAAACATAAAAATCAAGATTTTGGAGAGCAAAACATAAAATTTGCATGCATCTGATGTCGAACCGGGAACTTTTATCTTTCGGGGAGTCAACATTATTTTTTACTCAGTCGTCATATAACATGAACACACGCAAACATTCACATGTGCTTTTTATTATTTTGTGTTCGGTAAGTACAAGTATATTCTTACATAAATTATTGTTTAATTTAATAAATTGTAAACTCGGAGCCTGCTATCCTAACACTCCTTCTGTCTATTGAAAGCGAATGTTGCGTGCATGCGGAAATAACACAGAAAAAAAAAGCGGATGGAAGCAATTTAAAATCAGTAGAGCAAGGTTAGTATTACGAGAGCGTAAAAACACGTGCTTTCATTCAACTTCGAAAAATAAGAATAAATATGTGCATACAGAACACATATGCTTTCTTTTCACAGTTGTAAAATCATATAAATTGTACATGAAGTAAGTTACGGGAAGGCTCTCTCTTTTATGTCTGTGTATATGTTGTACAATTAGGTACAAGTTGTTGTACAATTAGGTACAAATTGTTGTACAATTATTTTCCCCAGTTGTCCAGTTGGAGTTGGGGGCATAACACTGGTACTATTTGTAATCACAGTGCTTACTCATGTATTTTGTTTAATATTTTATTTTAAATTTACTGTTAGAAACTAGTGTTGCCAGTTCCTGGATGTAGGTTTACCTATTCTGTTGGTTGTCACTGTCAAGCTCCCAGTATTCATACAGCATAAAAAGCTATAACCCCCCTCTCAAAATATATACATTGTATACGCCAAGATGCTCAATAGCCTAGCAACACATCATGAAAAAACATGTCAAGAGAACCCAGTGGGTTTATAAGTCAGTGTTACCAATTTCTATTTGTAGGTTAGCTTAGCCAGTAAAAGATCATATAGTGGAATTTTCTTCGGATGGGTTGGTAAAACCCAAGCCTCAAACAAAACATCCAATAGAGTTGCCAGATGTAAACAGAGGGCAATAGACCCCCCTCATAAAAAGCTACAGTAAACCCACAGTGTCGCCAACACTAGGCCCCCCCAACAGTATTGCCAGACATAAAAAAAATACATAGGCCCCTCAGGTCCTTTGATAAAAATTTACAGTGAAAAACCCAGTAGGTTAACAACACTGTCAAAAAATCTACGGTAGTGTTGCCAGATGTAAACAGAGGGCAATAGACCCCCTACATTTCAGCCACATCATTTTGCGAGTTCAAAAATTCACAAGTTAATGCATCACATCGCATCATTGTTACCTATGCTGTTAACTGGCATCACTAAAAAACAGAAAGTATAACTTCCGTCGTCCCAAAGCCTACGGCAGATGGCAATCTGTGACGCACGCGATGACTATCAGAGCTATGAAATAAATAACCGGAAAATTAATTGTATTTTAGTAGTGGTATTTACATAGGGACAGTGCCCGAAAGTATGAGCCCCCTCCAGCAGATTTGCTTATACTTAAAACAGGCTCAACATGCCCATATGAGCTTTTTGCTCAAGTGTGGAACCCCGTCTAATCCAAGATTTTTGTAAAAATGCCCTCGGGAATATTTCGGAAAGTATGACCCTCCTCAGATTGATGAGGCTACACTTATAAAAGGCACTTCTGAGAGATTGTTGTCCATAAACTTGTCAAAAATATGCCCCTCTTGTGGCCACACTTAAAACTAGGCCAAGCTGCTTATAAGAACCACCTACACACACACCCATACATATTTACTTCTGGTTTAAGTTCAATTGGATACCAGCTTCAATTTGTTTATTAAAAAAAATGCAATATGCAGAGACCCTCTAGAATTGCTCCGTGACCCTCTCATTTCTTACATCATAAACATATGTTTTTTCCCCTATGAGAATAACACTACATATGGTGTCATCTGGTAATGCCTCATGGAATTCACAGATAATTTCAATGTTTGTCCTGTCATTCACCACAACCTGTTTTCTTTTTGAAGTGTTGATTACAAACATGGGCCTCTGTGTCTTGAATTCATCTGGTGTGTAATACATGTCAGTATTGCCTGTAGTGACACGCTTGAAAGCCGAAAATGCCTCATATAATTTGAGAAAATCATCCTTGGAAATGTCTAAATTGTAATTTTCTCTAGGAAATACCTCATTTCTGCCATTTTTAAGATAAATGTTCTTGATGTTGCAGTTATCAAATCTACTCGAATTTTTTTCCTGATTGTTGTGTCTTCCAGTCTGAAATAATACCACCACAAAATCCGGCATGTCATATTGTATGCTGGAGAATGAATTTGTAGCATCAAATTCATAATATGTACCAGATGCGGGCTTCTGTACACATTGATATGTATAAAATTGCAGAGGAACCTGTGGATTTTTTATTATATCAGCTTTGTATTTAAGAGCATAACTGGCCTCATATTCAACAACCGGTATTCTTAACTCCATAGTCTGAATAATGCATTTGCCTTCATCAGGTAGGGTATTGGGCAAAGCTTCTCCTGTAGGGTTTAATGTGCTGTACCTCATCAAAGCATTGCTATCATTTGCAGCTCTTCTAAATGTAATTCTTAAACCGCCCTTCCACATAATATCTTTGTAATCTGAGGAGAATCCTGGCAACAGGCGCATGGGGAACAGCACTGTGTGGCTCTTGGTTAATATCTTATCACCAGCCTCAAATCCACCGATTTGGTAGTATGAAGCTTCTGTTTTGGATAATTTTAGAGTGGCCAAAGCTGTGGAGGTAATGCCGGGATAATCCACTCTGTTTATAACAACACCATGTTTTCTGATCTCAATTTCAGAGAACAGATGCGGTACAAAATTGTCCACCAATCTTATATTTGAATTTGCCGGATAATCTGTTCCATCCAGCTTTACAACATCAAATTTGATGTATAGATCTGCTCTGTGAGGGTGTATAAATCCATCCCCTACATCAAGATCAACCTCAATTTCTGTGTTGGGTTGATTTAAATTTGCAAATGTCCTCCTGTTTGGGGGGAATGATTGTAGCTCATAACTCTCAATATTTTCCATTGTATGTATTTAAATATTAATCTCTATGATAGCAGTTGTTGTGGCTCCAGCAAAATCAACTAATTCTTCTTTTTCATTAGTGACCATCAATTCAATGTAATCTATTCTATTATGGCACACAGGAAAATATAATGTTGGGGATGGATTGTAGATGATGGGCTCCATAAATTCAGAGTTAGGTTTGAATGTTGCAATGATGCCAATTTGTTTGTGAGTGCCTATGCCATTTGATTTGGTGATCATACCCTCGGCCACATTACAGTGAATATTCAGAGTCTCTATGGCTAAGAATTTAGGTATATTCATAGCAGTGTGTTTGATGGCCGGTTCAAGTTTTGTGTTGTTCTCAAAGCCCAACAGCTCTCCTATAGTACCCAGATCCACTGTTTCTGTAGCAGATACAATCTCTACTCTGTGAGTGACAGAATTTTGACTTAACACTACACCTCTGGGTAATTGAGCATTTAGAGTGGACAGATTATACTGCCCTGGAGTGATGACAATTTTTTGATCCCCTACTGCAATTGTGTTGTTGTGGTGTGTAATATTAGGTATCAAGTACATGCCGTAAAATGCTCTGAGAGCTATTGTTTTGGGATACACTATGTCATCATGTAATTTGAGTTTCAATATTGAATTTTGGCTGGTGAGATGGAATACCCCCATGATGTTTCAAATACCACAAGGCCTTTTGAAAATTTTCAATTGATGGTTTATTTATTTGAGACATATATCTAAGAACAGATAAACACAGATGTCCGCAATTAACATCTTTGAAGTTTTGAACACGGGCATTATTGTAATAAAGATTAGCTGAATTTAGATATTTTACTAAATTTTCAGGTGGAACACCTCCAAATGAATCAAACACAAATGCCTCATTGTTTAAATATTTAAGATAACAAATCCAGTGAGTGCCCTGATTTTTGTACTCATCCAAATTAACAATGCCACACTCTTTGTTGAGTGGTTGCTCTGGTAAAGAATCAGACATGTACACACCTCTAAAATTTTTGATGCCCAGTGGCTTGATTAAAGCTTCAATATCTTGGTTTGTAAGCGGCTCTTGTTTTTTTTAAACTTATTCATGGCTCTCTTAACACCCTTGCCTTTTTTCTCCATGGCCAGGTTATGGCGCCTCTGCTCATCTAATTCTGCCCTATTTTTTTTGGCATCTATTACTGTTTTTGCTATGGCAGCTGATCCCCCGGCCAAGCTCCCCACAGCCCCGAGAGCAGCTAAGATGGCCGGGATAGTAAATATGAAACCCCCCACATGTGATTTTTTCCTGGATTGCTGTAATTTTTTTAATTGGGGGGTGCTAAGCAACAATTTCATACCATGTCCCTTTGCAAGACAAGAGCTTTTTTTCTTGCGCTGCTTTTTGGTTAAAAGACTATCAATAGTTTTAAGAGATTTGAGACCTGCATAAGGTATTTGATACATAACACCCTTGGCCTTCATTGTAGGTTTATTATTTACAAACCCCACCCCAGTTTTTGTTTGGTGCTCATAGCTATGGTGGTTCCCAATGCTGCTATTTTTTCACTCAAAGATGCATCTTTGCTTACAAATCTACCAAATGCAGCCTCTTCTAATTTCTTGTCTGCAACATGTCTCTTGTCAAGATCAGTATGTGTGTTGTATGCTACGTCATGGTCTCTACAAGCAGCATCTAGGGGATTAACACCAGGATCACCTCTGTTTAATCTATGATCCAGTTTTGTACCTGGACCACAATACTGATAGCCTGGAATATGTAGTTCAAATGGCAGCTTGTTTATAATGTCATTAACAAGCCCCCGACCCTCAGAAATATTCCAAAATTTAGGTGGTAGAGTATTAATAATTTTTATAAGATATCCAATCCCCTTAGTGTCATTCACTATAAAATTAGATAATTTGGTGCTTATCATGTCCATAATTCCAACCTTTTCATTGTAAAAATTGTGGTTCCCAGCATTTTCCTCCCCAGCTATCACCAATAACCTATCTACAAGTTTCCTGACATCATCAACCCAGACAAATTCTTTAGGCAGGGTGTTGTATTGTTTGATTCCACTGCCAGTCTTGATCTGTGACCATATGGGCTTGATTAAATTGTTGTATTTTGCTCCACTGCTCGACTTGACTCTTTTTTGTGTGGGATCATTGTTCTGGTATAGAGCATCTGATTTTATTAATATTTCTTTGTAATGTTCATAATCTTGATCTGTATAGCTGCCAGGCCTTTTCCTAGTCATCAGTTCCCACAACCCAGGTGTTCCGGGGTACTTAACAAAACCACCTTTTTCTCCGAGACGAGATTCTGAATAAACAATCAGATCATCCCCCATAAATATTACTCTGAAATTGCCAATTCTATGTATGATGCTACCATCAAGCTCTGTGTCAGCATATAAGCCAAAGACCTCATCTTTGTTGTCTTTAGGTGTGGTTAAATATTTTTGAGCAAGAAGACCCAATTCAATAGGATCCTGAGTAGCTTCAATTCTTCTAGGAGCAACAGGACTAGGTGTATGAATACTGGAAAGTGGGGTGAATGGATAATCTAATATGTTCCTAGCAGCAACAGGTACAAGCTCTGTGATCAAATCTTGATTTTGCTCTGTAACAGTTTTCATATTTTTACCTAAATTATTAATAGCATCAATTACAGGCTGTTCTGTTTGTTTGTGTTTTTCATAAATTCCTCGGTTCTCTGATTTCCATCCCTTAAATCTTTTTACAAGATAATCTCTTAACTTAAGATCATCAACGATTGGTCGTTTCATGGTTGTTTATATACGTCTCTACGTCTAGAAAATTGTTGATTTTATTTCTGTATTTGCCAGTATTGGGTGTTCTTGTCATATCAATTGTGACAAACCCATAACTGTCCTGGTTCCAGCACCTACTGCAAAACTTGGAAAAATTATTGTAGCTCAAGTCCCCACCTACATATTCATCGTGTATGTGTTTGAGGTTGGTATGATCTTGATGAAACACACATATAAAATTGCTGTTGTCTCGGATCAGCTGCTTGGGTATTTTTGAAAAGTCTGTGCCAGGTAGAAGCAATCAATGTTTTTGTGTCGGCCCTGTGTAAAGAAATTTCTAACCTTGTTTTGATTATCCAGTATAATGTCATCAAACACAACAACAGAATTATCGAGACAGTCATCAAGTGGCTTAACATCTGGTTCAAAAGTGGCAATATCCAATCCATCATATAGCTTCATCAGCTGCTGATATTTTAATTGTTCCAAGCTCTTAGAGAAGATATACAAGTGCCTGTTTTTCCAGTCTAACCAGTTGGGTGCCAATAAAAAATTATCAATCATTAGTGTAGTTTTACCACAAGCAGATGGCCCAACAATAAGACACCTAATATTATCAGGCAGCAAGTTGCCATTTCTCTTATTCTGTTGTTCAGGTTCTGGCAGCCTTTTTATAACATCCCAGGTGCTCATATTATCACTTTGTTTGCCTCGATCCAGCTGTTTTCCGGATGACCCAGCCATTTGACAAGTAACTTGTTGCCTTTCCTGCGGATGATTTTTTCTATGAGATATGTGTCAGGCTGTTTAGTTTTGCTGAGTTCTTGTTCATAAAACCGGCCTTTGAGAATTTCTCCTCGGTGATCTTTTATTATATATGTGTTAAGGGTCCCAGGTTTAACTTGAACCACTGTAAATAATTCAGTGCTCCAGTTTCTTGTAAAGCCTCTTTTGAATAAGTGCTTATATTTGCTGATTCTTACTTGATCACCCACCCTGTATTTGGCCTTTCTTGTTGTTGGCTGGTATCTAGGATAATAAACAGTCCTGATCAATTTTTGCTCATCAGATGAAGTTACTTCAGAGGGTTTCATGTTGATTGTGGAATGGACAGAGTTGTTATATTTATGTAGAAGTTCTGGAAGAATATTAATCCATTTATAATTACCTTGAAGTGTAAATTGTTTATACATAAGATTTTTTAAGGTTCTGTTGAATCTCTCTACAATTGAGGCCTTGAGGTCACTGTAACTCGAGTAATGTTTTATTGCCTGGCTTTTAATAAATTGTTGAAACACTGAATTATAAAATTATTTGCCATTATCTGTTTGCAAATAGCGCGGTGATCTTCCACTCTGATTGATGATTGTCCTGAGGGCTTCTGTAACACATTTTCCAGTCTTGGATTTGAGTGGCACAGCCCAGGCAAATTTTGAAAATGTATCTATCACAGTGAGTAGATACTTGTAGCCCTTGTTGATTTTGTCTAAGTTTTTCAACTGTCCACTTGACAACTCAATCAAGTCGCTCTGCCATAAATCATCTATGCCTTTTGTGACTACTGGCAGTCTCTTATAATTATGTCTGGCTTGTCTGTGTAATTCATCAACAATAATTTGTCTAGACATAATATGTAAACAAGAATATTGCAACTATAGGGTGTTCAGCAGCTGAGACTGCAGGATTTTCTAAATATAATTTATCCCCTATTTGTATTTTAAATTCCAGAGAGCCATCATCTTCAGCATAAGATGTTTCTAATGTATTGGGATCTGTAAAATCCTCCAATTCTACACTGGTGATTTTTACTTTGTTGTCAGCATTTGTTATTGATAAGGTGGGGTAGTGGTGTGCCTGTGGCTGATGCCAATATTTGATCTTGATTGGTCTCAATGTGCCCCCAACAAAAAACTGGTAATAAAATTGTGCAGGGGACAGCATATATATTTTGCCACCTGGTGTAAATGGAGAATCATATTCTTTGTTGGGGATGCTGTACAATTCAAGAATTACTGTATGTTTTGGATTCTCGATTATGCCTGTTATTTCTTTTTCTGCTGTAAGCAATCTGCTTGTTACAGATTCAAGGTGCTCATTGATGGTCCTAACAACATCATCATGGCCTGGCTTGATTTTTATGTCCACAATAAGTTTCTTGTATTGTTGCACAATCTCTTGAAGCTGGGTGGCAAAAACAGACAGAGCATTTGCTTGATTGGATTCCATGGTCCCTAGCTGTTGCTTGATATTAGCTACAATTTGTTGCAAATTTTCAACAACTGCCAATTTTGAATTTTGAGCAGTAAGATCATGTACCTGTCTTCTGATATCCTCAAACAGGGCATGCAATTCATTAATATGTTGATTGGTTGGTAGAGTGGCCACTGCCTGAGTGAGTTGTTTGATCTCTGTCTGGATATTCTTGATATCTTCTGATTTCAATATGCGATTCACTGCCCTCTTAATATTTTTAAGTTCCTGTGATGTAGGAAGATTTGATACTGTATTTTGCAAAGATTCAAGTGCCAATTTTACATTGTTTAATTCAGATGCATCAGCCACATTTTGCATAGCATTTTGGAGCAGGGCTATATCTGCCTGAGTGGGTGTGGATTGTTGTAAAATTTCAAGTTTTGTTTGGATATCATCGATCAAGTGATGAAAATGTGAAAGCTCAGATTCAGTGTTGAGGTTTTCAAGCTTTGTGATTTGGTGCTGGACACTAACAAGAGTATCTACAATACCGGGCAGGCGGGATTCTTGTACATTTGCCAAATCACTTTGCACTGCTGCTATGGTACCTTCAAGATGGGTTATGGTACTTTGAATTTTTCCAAAATCTTCATATGTTTCAAGTTGCAGCTTGATGTTTGCTACACTCCGAGTTATTGCATTCAAAGCATCAGAAGATGGCAAATTGTTCATAAAATTTTCAAGTGTCTCAATTTTATCTTTAACCTCGGCTATGGCATTGTTCAGAGGGTCCAGATTAGGTATCTGGAGTGACTGAATCTGTTCCTTTAGAGTGGAAATCACCAGATCAAAATCTTCTTGTGATTTTATGCTTTTGACAATTGTTTGGAGCTGTACCTGGACATTATTTATCTGCTCTTCCAATTGTTGTTTCAATTGCTCAGAGTTGTTAGCCTGGGTCTTAAATTTGGCTTGAAGAGCTGCTACAGCTTCTTCCAAACTTTGAAAATTATCTAATGTTGCCAGATCAGTATATTTCTGAAGCAGCACTTTGAGTTCTGAGTCAATTTTAAGAAGAGGGTCCATGCATTGTGATTGTAAATTTGTAATTTCTAATTGAAGACTGGCATTGAGTGTGGTTTGTAAAGCTTGTAAATCACTTCTTAATTTCTTGACTCTGACATCAAGCATCAGAATCTCATCACTGTGATCTTCATGTCTTGTATGGCCAAATATATCATTAGGCATTTTTGTTTTAATGGTTATTTATTATAGAGTATCTGATTCTTAATTCTATAAAAAAAGGTATAAGCTTGTCATATGATCCAGGGACCTCAATATATAAGCAGTCACCAGCAGAAACAGTATATACAGTGCCAGAAATCATGTTTGAGTGCTTAATTCTATAAATATTTCTCCCTATTGAAATCTTGACATCACCCTCGGGAGTTGTAATAAATTGCAATTGCCCACCTACAGGTAATTGGTAATGATTTAAATTATTGTTAAATATGTACAATGTTTTCCCTGTTTCATCATCAACATCTGTAAGTATGCTGTTCAGATGAATAATTAACAAGCCACTCAGTTTAGACAGCATATCAGAAGAGGGTTGTGGTGTTGGCAGCTCCATAATAGCCTGTTTCTTGAACCCAAATAAGTTCATAGGCATGTTTATTTATTTCAAATCATGCTCTGTAATTGGGCATTGTTTGCCACTTCTCAAATCACAATGCCCCCATGGTAGAGTATGTATGCCACATGATAAAATGCATCTCTTATCATCATGTGGGTCCAGAGCCACTTTTGTTACAATATTTGAAGTCAACAAGTGATCCTTACTCTGAATTCTATTTTCCGATGTTTTGATTGAACTCTGGGATTTGATGCAATTTTCATAATCTTCAAATTGGAGATCTTTTTCAACAGTCACTTTGCCAATGCCCTTGGCTTTTTTGACAACAGCACTACATGTTTTAAAAGTGTACATCTTGGCACTTAACCCAGCAAATGCCACAGTAACATCACCAAGTGTCTCATCTTTTAACTTGCCAGGCACCTTTTTGTTGTGGGGTTGAATTATTGTATGTTCACTGGTATCAAAATATTTAAACAATTCAGGCTGTGACATATCTTGATAAACATCTTCTGTTTGAATATCAAGAATAAAACTATCCGTGTCCATGTACAATAATTTTACACGATCACCATAAAAAGGTTTCAACACGTCATAATACAATGTTAACATATGTAATTTGGACAATTCCAATATCACAGCCCCTACATAAATAGGTTTATCAAATTTGATCTTTGTTTTCTTCATGTTGAAAAGTGCCATGTGCTCATCATAAATTCTTCTGTAATTGAAATTAGGCTTTGCAACCAATTTTTTGCTCCGGCTGGGGTCAGTAATTATTTTAACATCGGTATGTTTTCTGACATTTTCAATTGTTTTGCCATAGACAGAATTAACCATCAATTTAAACAAGCCCTTATCAAATTGGCTCTTTGCAGATGTTCGAAGCTCCGTGTTTGTATCAATGTATGGTTTCAACCATTCTGAGTGCCTGAACCTCAAAACTTTGCCAACTTTGGTTACTTGAACACCATGTTTCATCAGGAACTGGAGGTTTTTGTAATATATGACATAGTCTTGTTTCGGCTCCAGGGTCATCATGAGCTTCTTCTGTTTAGAGCCAGGTGAGCACTGAACCTCGGGAATTGGGGGCAGATCAGAAAATTTATTGTGCAAATCATCAGGAATTGTCAGATCAACCTCTAAGAACAGGCCATAGTCACTGTCATCAAAATCCTGAAGATCTTCAATATTAAAATCTTCAACCCACTCAAGCCCTGCATATGGCAGTTTTTGCATCATGGCATGACCATAGAGGCTGTTTGCATCGACATACAGTATATAATTTGATGGCCGTGCTGGATCATAATCGGGCATATGCTTGTTATTTGCTCTGGCATATCTCTGGGAACATTGCACCATCCCTCCTCTTATAAATTGCTCCATAAACAGATACATATCTTGATCGTGGATTAGATCCAATTGCATTTTGGTGTTCAAAAACGTTGCGGCCCATGCTAGACCCGGGGCACTGAAAAAATACACTGGGTCCAGTCTATAATTTTGCATGGAAGATTTTCTGAATGCTTGCAATATATCAGCTAAGAGGGTGACATCAAGTTTCAAATATGCCATGTGATAATCACCAAATGTCTTGCATTTTAAATTGTTCCACATCAACTGAGCATGGTGATAATCATCATCAGTGATTCCAGATCCTCTGATTCTGCTGTAAAACTCTTCTTGTGGTGGCAGGGAACACTCATCAAATTTAGAAAAATCTGTAACATAATCATATGGATATACACCCTTCCGCCTAATTAATTTCAGGTCCTGATTTGGAAACAATGCACGTGTGATTTTGAATTGATCATCAGGTAATTGATTTGCCAGTGTAGCCAGGCTAGCAGATAAAAATCTGTAAGAATCAAGAAATCTTATGTGAATAGGAACACCATTAACTTTAATTATCTTGCTAATAGATATATATTTCTCATCATTTTCAGCTAAAATATTTAAATTCTGCTTGTCAAACCCCCCGTACCTGATCAGATGATGGAAATCATAATTGGAACCACCATGGAAAAATACGGGGACAAATCTTGGTCTCTTGATCTGAATATTACAGCTATTACACAGGGCCTGTTTATATCGACCATCTGCATGAGAATGGTGATGAACCTTGATATTTGTATCTGAAAATTCAGAATCACATACCGGGCATTTTTCTGCATTGTTGAAATCCTCAATCTGTTCCTCTGTTAAAGGCAACATAGGCTTTGATTTTAATAAGATGTTAGATGCTATGTCACGGCACTCATTTTCTATTCTATGTTCAAATTCTTTGATGGCATCTGGTCCCATGTATGAATCTTTTTTAGTAACAACACCATCCTGTACAACCACATAACAAAAGCTGGAAGGTTCATGTAGCTGGTATGATGTACTTGAAGATTCATCAGGATCTGGATTGCAGAATGCAATAGGTTTGACGTTCGATTCGAAATCACAGACAATATATGCTGGGTGTTCCAACGAGGCTTCATACTTTTTGAATTTGCAATTTTCACTTGGATTGGGCATCACCATATGAACAGGTTTATGGTTCCCACAGTATTTCTGATGCTCAATTAACTTGTTTTTGGCAATTTCTGCATTCACTTCCCGAACCCCATTCACCATTTTTTGACCATCAAATTCAGTTAAACATCTTCTACACGACTTGAATATTGTATTGGATTTGCCTTGTTGTTTTCTGACTAAAGCTTCAAGACTGTGTATCAGAGTGTAATGGTATGTGCCATCTCCTTCAATTAAGAGCAGATCAATCGGAATAGCAGATTCATCATCAAGTGTACTGATTCTGAGAGGTGCTATCAAGCAATTGCCAGTGGAACAAATAAAAACATTAATAGATAATTGTTTGCCATTGATGTGCCTGGCCCTTTTTTCAAATTTATCAATATTCTGAACTGACATTGGATATTCTAAACCCTCTATTGCATCGTCAAAATCGTGCTCATGTTGCTTGTAATAAGTTATTCTCTCAGGATTTCTTGAAACTGGATACAAAGCAGCTAATATACACCACAAAAAGCATTTCTGGTCGGTGTTTTTTATATTGACCACAGCTCTTTTGTTTTTGATATTAGAAGGTAATGGCACATAAGTGGAACCTTGTAATGGGCTGAATTCAGAAATATTAACATATAACTTGTGCGGAGAGCCGCATAGGCTCCATCCGGACTCTTTTGCTGCAAATTCAGAGTGTTTGATATTCAATTGATTTATCAAGCTGCTTATTATTGTGTCCAAATTTGCATTTGAATATACCGGTACAGTTTCTGTTATGTGGGGGTGTGAAAATTTTGTATCATTTGGTTTCTTATATTGTGCAAACAATTTGAGGGAGAGCTTATAAGAGCCATTTTGTGCATTAAGAATTGCCTGCAGATCAGGATTTACACTGTTCAAAAAATTCTTAATGTCACATCTTGGCTCTGATACAAACCGATAATCCCTTAATTGGCTGTTAAAACTGCTGTGGATGGGTTCATAGCGTGGCTGCTTTGCTGCTCTGGCATTAAGAGGTGCTTCGTGCCTTCTTTTCAGACCAGATGTGGATGGTTGTGTTGATGACTGTACAGAGCAAGTATTTTTATGTATATATGTGAAGTATTGCATGCTATATTCTCTATTGCATTTGGGGCAAATTATTGTGGGAGTTCTGTATTTGTCTGGGTCACAAATCTTTTGGTGCTTAGCCCAATTGGGGCTGGATATATTCTTATTGCATTGATTACAATGTTTTTGATTCGGCATTTTTGTTGTTGTTTATTATATACAATTTCCTGGGATTCAAATCAAAATTCTATGCTGGATAAAAATATCAGTTGGGTTCAGCACTGTGCTTTGTGTGTGTGTATGTATATATGTGTGTATACACTTATTATTTTTGGCTTTGGTATTTATATAAAATTTCTTGGGGTTCAAATCAAAACTCTATGCTGGATCAGTTGGGTTCAGCACTGTGCTTTGTATGTATGTATACACTTAATATTTTTGGCTTTGGTATTTATATACAATTTCCTGGGATTCAAATCAAAACTCTATACTGGATCAGTTGGGTTCAGCACTGTGCTTTGTATGTGTGTGTATGTGTGTATACACTTAATATTTTTGGCTTTGGTATTTATATACAATTTCTTGGGGTTCAAATCAAAACTCTATGCTGGATAAAAATTGGCTTTTATTGCATCAGTGTATATTGTTTCTATGACCTTACTTGGGTTATTCCGCCAAATTATATGCTTCAAGTCTCCTATACTTTGGTGGAGCCTGTTCAGGTTCTATCCCCCGCGATGTGGGTTCCACTGCCGATCCAGCAATGGTAACAAACAGCACTGTGCCCTGGCTTATATAGATTTGTTGGACCAATCAAAACCTTGCTTGCTTTAGCCAATCAAAACTTTGTTTGTTTTAGCTAAGCAAAATTTCTGTTTATTAATTGTCCAATCTTGTTTATTCTTGTCCTGTCTTGTCCAATCTTGTCTGCACTGGTTCTAACCTGTAATATTGTGTCCTGTCTTGTTGAATCTTGTCTATTCTTGTCCTGTCTTGTTGAATCTTGTTCTGTCTTGTCCAATCTTGTTTATTCTTGTCCTGTCTTGTCCAATCTTGTCTGCACTGGTTCTAACCTGTAATATTGTGTCCTGTCTTGTTGAATCTTGTCTATTCTTGTCCTGTCTTGTTGAATCTTGTCTATTCTTGTCCTGTCTTGTTGAATCTTGTCCTGTCTTGTTGAATCTTGTTTATTCTTGTCCTGTCTTGTCCAATTTTGTCTATTCTTGTCCTGTCTTGTTGAATCTTGTCTGCACTGGTTCTAACCTGTAATATTGTGTCCTGTCTTGTTGAATCTTGTCTGCACTGGTTCTAACCTGTAATATTGTGTCCTGTCTTGTTGAATCTTGTCTATTCTTGTCCTGTCTTGTTGAATCTTGTCTATTCTTGTCCTGTCTTGTTGAATCTTGTCTGCAAGTAAATATGTATGGATGTGGGTGGGTGGGTGTGGGGGTGGGTGTGGGTAGGTAGGGGTGGGTGGGGGTGTGTTGGGGGTGCATTCAGAAACATGAGCTATTCTCTAATATTTTTGCCGAAGTACTTTCTTCTGAGTGTATCCCGTTTTTCTGCTGAGCGTACATGCAATCCATACCGCAGCGCCTCCCCACTGAGGCGAGCGGAATTGTCTGGAACTAATGGATGTCAATAGGGAGAGCCGCGCCGCGGCGATCGGTTGATAGGGAGAAGAAATTACAGTCAATAGAGCTCCCGCTTCAAGTATTGATCCTATTGCTTTGGGGCCGTCATGCGCACATATTGTTCAAGTATTGATCTTATACCCTCTCGGTGCTTGATTTTATATATGAACAGATTACAACAAACAAGCTGGATGTAACAAATGCAAAATATCCCAGTTTCAATTCAATCCATTTATCTGAATTGAAGAAACCGACAATTCACATATCCCCATATCATTGTATGCATGCCCTATTGGTACCTCTTTTGCTGTTGTGCTCAATTAATTTTCACTAATTGGCAATTTTCTTGAAGAGGCCTAATAGAACAAGATACGGCGGTATGAGAAATATGTGAATTAAAGATATTTTAGCAATATACGACGTCTTAAGAAAGGCATATTCAGCTCCAAAGTACTTTGTCTAACACTTACTACCATTCCCTATTACTGGCAGAAAGAGTTAAAAATATTGACCTAATGAAAAAAATTGACTTGTTCCCAAGTATTCACCGAGTTCAGACATTTGCACATAGATGGCACTGTTGTTGTTGCTTATCAAATATATATTACATTGTTATAAGAATTACATTGTTTTAATATTAGATAAACAAATTGAAGCTGGTATCCAATTGAACTTAAACCGGAAGTAAATATGTGTGTGTGTGTGTGTGTGTGTAGGTGGCTCTTATAAGCAGCTTGGCCTAGTTTTAAGTGTGGCCACAAGAGGGGCATATTTTTGACAAGTTTATGGACAACAATCTCTCAGAAGTGCCTTTTATAAGTGTAGCCTCATCAATCTGAGGAGGGTCATACTTTCCGAAATATTCCCGAGGGCATTTTTACAAAAATCTTGGATTAGACGGGGTTCCACACTTGAGCAAAAAGCTCATATGGGCATGTTGAGCCTGTTTTAAGTATAAGCAAATCTGCTGGAGGGGGCTCATACTTTCGGGCACTGTCCCTATTGTAAATACCACTACTTATTTTTTCTCTGCCACCAGACTACATATTTGTTGAATTTGTGTCATTGTGTCAACGTTGATAGTATATGCAGAGAGAGGGAACGAAATTGTCGTTTTTCTAGATATCCACAGGCAAAAGCGTAATATTTTTTTCAAATACAATATGACAGTCGCTTTTCGATACCAAAAAACTAAATACAATAAGTATATATATTTACAATATTAATATTTATTTAACAACATCTACCTACGAATTTGCCTCGAACAAAAACATGTCATAGAAAAACATTTTTCCAGCCGTAAATTCAAAAATTTTGGCCCCGCGCGCGCGCGTGCGTGCGTGTGCGTGTGTGTGTGTGTGCGTGTGCGCGGCACGTCGTTCCCCCGAGAGAGAGAAAGGTTTACAAAGGTCGCGATATACAAACGTTGGCCCCCGGGAGTTGGAAAATTACGATGTGGCGCATTCGCTCATTACCGTTCCCAGCCATAAGTTTCTCTCTCTCTCTCTCTCTCTTCATCTTACACCAACGTTGGCATCTCTATTTTCTTTTAGTTGTAAGTAAATTGCCAACACACTCTAGTTAATAATGCTACATATTATACGCACACACATACTGCGTTGCCGTCCACCCATCTCTCTCTCTCTTTTACGGCAGTGCCGGCTCTCCTTGTTTAGTATATGCAGGTTGGCAAAAATTGCTTTATGCGCTGTAAGGCAAGCCTCGAGCAAGTTGCCACCTCCTTGCTTTAAATTAAATTAGACCAAAAAAAAATCTTGGTGATTTATTTTCGAGTGAGGAGTTGGCAACGCTGATTTTTACTTGAGGGGGGTCAACCGGGTTGATTGCACAAGCAAAATTGCCAACTCCTCGCTTTAGGTTAGTTTAGACCCAAAAACAAAAACCTTGGTGATTTTTTTTTCGAGTGAGGAGTTGGCAACGCTGATTTTTACTTGAGGGGCGGTCAACCGGGTTGATTGCACAAGCAAAGTTGCCAGCTCCTTGCTTTAGGTTAGGTTAGAGCAAAAAAAACCTGTGGGTAAGCCGTCGGTTGTTTAACTCTTCCCTTTCTCTTTTCTTTTCTTGTAAAAGGCTATGGCAAAGTACCAGTGGGTTGGCAACCTTGCTTTATGCACTGTCAACCAAGCCTCAAGCAAAGTTGCCAGCTCCTTGCTTTACGTTAGGTTAGACCCAAAAAAAAAACCTTGGTAATTTTTTCGAGTGAGGAGTTGGCAACACTGCGAGAAAATACCTCAAGCAACGTTGCCAGCTCCTTGCTTTAGGTTAGGTTAGACCCAAAAACAAAAACCTTGGTGATTTTTTCGAGTAAGAAGCTGGCAACACTGCTCCTCACTTCAGCTCCTCACAAGAGGACGTTCAACCGGTGCACTTGCTCTACTGTCTTGTGTAGTAGTTCCTCCATTCATATTGGGGGTTAGGCGTAGAGTTGACAACTCTGCACTGTAAAAAGCCATGTCAAGAATCAGCAATATAAGGCCATGGATGTTAGTAGGGGTAATAAGACAGTTCTACGCCAGAAAGTGGCGCTTTTTTTGCAGCCTTAACGGAAAATATCGTAAGGCAAACGCGAAAGTGGCGCGCTCAAGGTTGCCAACCTACTGGGCTCTTGCCATAGCCTTTTACGATGGGGGTTCACGAACATCAAGAGTAGAGGCGGGTGACCGGTTCACAAACCTTAAGTGAGGTTCAGTGTTGCCAACCCTCCCTAAGAAAATTTCACCATGTGATATTTCACAGGTGAAGCTAACCTACCAATATTAGTTGGCAACACTGACTATCAGCGTCTTGGAAAACGTCTTAAGACAAACATCTTAATCTTTAAGAAAGTCGACTTCCGGTTTGTCAATTCCGGCCTGTCAAGAAAATTTTCTTGAGTCAAACATCTTGAGACGTTTTCCAAGACATTGATTTTCTTGGCTCCTAATTGAGCTAGGATGACGATTTTAGGTTTGTTGGATAGGATTCGACGAGAACTATTCGACTGGCAAATGAAATCGATTCTACCCCCTCCCCCTCTGTATTTTCTAGCATACTGCTCTATGGCGTGCTAACCAAACCTCTTTTGAGACAGGGGGCTCTCTTGTAACGCCACGTATGTATGTATGTAATGCGATTTGTGGGAAGAGGGGGCCACAATTTACGACTGGAAGAAATGTTTCTATAAAATAACAATGGAAGCTATGGAAGTGCCCGTCCAGACCACGTCGTCGTCGTCGAGCTTCGACGAACTCCTGCCTTCCATGCTATCTAAACTTAACGATCTGTTAATTATACACTTGAATAGCATCCTGACCCAGTACGACGAGGATGTGGGCAAAACGTTCTATGTATTCAATAACAACTTGAATTATTACCGGTTCCCCATCTCCGGCAAACTTAAGTTCGACATGAACCCCGAGAACAAAGGGGAGGCCAAGGTTTCCTCCGGCAAGAACATCTATCGCATCAAGCACGATAGGATGAATGCGACTACAACGTACGATGTGTCTGCTGGCGATCGCCTGTACGTGGAGTTCTTGGACGACTACGACAAACTCATCCCTCTTTTCATAGAAATGAAAATCACCTACCCTATAATAAATAACCACAGTGGCAACAATGCCTAGCGATATTTTTGGTCACACCAAGCGCGACGACCACGGCGACGAGCTTCTCATGCTCGACGTCAGGGTCAAGAAGCTGCGAAGCGACCTGCAGGCCCTGCAGTCCACGCTCAACCCCAGCCTGCAGTCAGTGCCTGGACCCCGTACTCAAAATCATTGCCGAGCTCAAATCGCTGCTGCAAAAGTACACCGACCTCGCGTCGATAGACAACTTCGACAACTTGGCACTGAGTGTAGGAAAGCTACAGAATGAACTTGTAAAGCTGCAGCAAGCTCAGACCTCCGACGTGGAAAAGCTGAAGCGACACTTGCAGGACCAAACGAGCACCATCCAGACTGAACTGCAAAACATTATCCAGAATATAAAAACTCAATATGACTACGATCGCCAGAATGCCAGTATTGCCAAATGACACGAACAGTTTCAATCGTTCGAAATTCCTACGTTGGAAAGCATCAAGGCTGAGCTTCAAACGGACGCTTTGCATGCAGCCATCATCGAAGTCAAAACTAAACTCCAAACGCTACAGGACTTTATCGAAAATCTACCTTCGTCCAGCGAGCTGAATGTCTTTGCCCGTAGAGTGGCCAACATAAAACTCCAACTTGAGACCTACGAGGCTTTCGGGAAGCTGCAAGGCACCATAGCACATATTGAGGATGCTCTCGCCGTCATCAAAAATGATCTGGCAAACGTACACGAAGCACTGGAATCCAAACTGCCTGGCATCAGTGATACTCTGGCCAGCGTCCAACAGCAGATCACCAAGCTGGAATATCTAAACACCGAATCAGAGTTGTCGCATTTTCATCACTTGATCGACGACATACAGACTAAGGTGGAAGTATTCAAAACTATTTTCGATGAAAGTGGCAGGCGACCTCGATTTCTTCACACGGACAACGGAAAAGAATTCTACAACTCTGTCTTTCGGCAATTTATTCAAAAACAAAGTATTCAACATTACTCCACTTTTAGTCACATCAAAGCCAGCATAGTGGAACGTTTCAACCGCACTCTCAAAACACGGATGTGGAAACAGTTCACGCTTCGGGGGAATTACAAGTGGCTCAACATGCTTCCGGAACTCGTCAACAGCTATAATCACAGTTTGCATCGCACGATAAACATGAAACCGGCTGACGTCAACAAATCTGACGAACGACGTTTAATTTCTACGGTTTATTGCCCAAAGTACAAATTTACAAGCAAGAAACCGAATTACAAAATTGGAGATCAGGTGAGAATCAGTAAATTTAAGCGTGCGTTTGAAAAGGGCTTCACAAAAAATTGGAGTACGGAACTTTTCACCGTAGTTCGAGTCTTACCCGGAAACCGTCACACGTATATAATAAAAGATAATCGCGACAAAATTCTGAAAGGAAGATTTTACGAAGAGGAACTTTCTGAAACAAAATACTCCGACACGTATCTTATTGAAAAAGTATTACGTAGAAAAGGTGACAAACTGTTGGTGAAATGGCTGGGACTAGATGAAAAAAGTTGGATAGACGAAAACGAGGTGATTGTGTAACGGGTGCTTGGGACGTGGTACGGCGACTGCCAGATTTTCCATCGGAACGTCAGGATAGGAAAAATGGCGAGCTTCTACCCGACAACATTCGCTGCCTTATTGTTGGACCTTCTGGATGTGGAAAAACAACGTTGCTCATTGATAATTTTCTTCTTGCACCCAACTGGTTAAACTGGAAGAACAAGCACCTGTATGTTTTCTCCAAAAGCTTGGAGCAATCTAAGTATCGCCAGCTATCGAAACTGTACGAGGGACTAGGCATAGCTATATTTGCTTCTGAAGTGATACCACTAGACAGCTGTCTCGAAAATTCGGTGGTGGTTTTTGACGATGTGATCCTGGAGAACCAAAACGAAATTCGCAATTTTTTTACTCAGGGTCGGCACAGAAGCATGAACTGCTTCTACCTTGCTCAGACTTTTTCCAAAATCCCTAAGCAGCTTCTCCGTGACAATGCTAATTTCATTTGTTTGTTTCGTCAAGACTACACCAATTTAAAACACGCTTACGATGATTATGTAGGTGGGGACATAAACTACAATCAGTTTTACAAATTTTGCTCTTCATGCAGGAACCAAGGTGATTTCGGATTTGTCACAATAGACATGACGAGGAAACCCAATAACGGAAAATACAGAAACAAAATTAATAATTTTCTAAACGTTGCAACATTACAAGAAACGTCATAAATAACTACATACCAAAAAATGAAACGCAAACTTGCAGACAACAACCTGAAGCAGCGTAGCTACCTGGCAAGACGGTTTAAGGGTTGGAAATCCGAGAATCTGGGAATTTACGAAGAGAAAAAGCGCCAGGACCAACCTATCATCGATGCCATCAGTGGACTTGGTAAAGAAATCAAAGATGTCACCGAGCAAAACAAAGAATTAATCAACGAGCTTGTGCCACTTACTGCTCAAAATTATACCATACCCACACCGATATCCAGCATTCACACTACTCCGTTCGAACTTGCTCCGGGTCCGAGACGTCAGGCCCTAGACAGTACCTCTTCGGACAAGCTAGTCGAGCTGGGTCCGTTGGCGAGAGATTACCTGCGCACCGGGAAATTCGAAAAAGACGAGGTATTCGGATTGTACCCGACCATGGAACCCAACGAGGGTGTAATTTGGAAGATTGGAAAGTCGAAAGTCACCTTCGAGGGCGACGACGTGAAAATCAATTTGGGCGAGAAGAACAGCTAGACTAGGTATCCAGGCACGGTGGGACTGTGGGAACTCATCACCAAAAAGCAACCTAAAGATTATACAGACGAGGATTACCAAAGTTACACGGAAATTTGATCATGACGGACGCCCTGTATCAAAACAACGACGCGACACAGAATCGCGCGAAATCTAGCAGTGGAGAAAAATACAGGAACCTCATCAAGCCAATATGGACCCAGCTCAAGACTGGCAGCGGTGTCAAACTCTACAATACCCTTCCTAAAAAGTTTGTTTGGGTAGTCGACGTAAGGAAGCTTGTAGATCGATTGCTGGTTATCGCAGGCGAAGAAAATGCAGGCAATCGCAACTTCCACAACGAGAAGGTGGGCATCATGGACATGATTAGCACCAAGCTTAGCAACTTCATTGTCAACGACAGCAAAGGTATAGGGTACCTCATGAAAATCATCAACACCCTGCTTCCCAAATTCTGGAATGTATCCGAGGGTCGAGGTTTGGTGAACGATATTATCAACAAACTACCCTTCGAGATGCACCTGCCGGATTACCAGTACTGCGGTCCAGGTACCGAACTCGAACAGCGACTGGAAAAAGGAGACAAGGGAGTGAATCCACTGGACGCAGCATGCAAGGATCAAGATATTGCCTACAATACTCACACAGATCTCGATGCACGTCACGATGCTGACAGGAAGTTGGAGCATGCAGCTTTCTGGAGGCTCGTCAGCAGATGCCTCGCTAGGTGAACGGGTTGCTGCATTGGGTGCGACCATCGCCATGAACACAAAACGAAAATTGGTGTGGGGGCTGTAAATAAATAACACCCTGTGAAAAAAAACGACTTGTATAACCAACCTATTAGGGGGGCAAAGCCTTACCTATTTCACGATATATATAAATAACATACTATCACCATGAAACCCAAGGGCGTCGTTTACCAAATACCTTACGCAAACGTCAAGTCTCTCGGAGCTCTTGATGGATTGCTCACCAAAAAGCAGCGCGAGAAGAAACATTCCTGCTTGGCAAAAGGTCATAGAATGAAATTGCTGCTTAGCATTCCTCAGTTGAGGAGGTTACAAGGTTCGCGAAAGCAGCAGCAGAAGACTGGAGGTTTCATATTCAGCATCCCGGCTATCTTCGCAGCATTGGGCGCTGTAGGCAGCTTAGCAGGAGGCAGCGCCGCCATTGCCAAGACCGTCATCGATGCAAAAAAGAACAAGGCTGAGCTGGAAGAGCAGAAACGCCAGAACCTGGCTATGGAGAAAAAGGGGAAAGGTGTGACCAAAAAGCAAAAGACCAACCTCGAAGCTTTGAAAAAGTTTTAAAAAAAGAAGAGCCCCTGTCCAACTTCGATATTGAATCTCTGATCGAATCGTTGAGGGTCAAGCACTTCAGGGGCGTTTTCATGTCTGATTTTCTACCTTCTGTTGTGAAGAAAAAAGAGTGTGGTGTGGTTAACCTAGACAGTTACAAAAATCCAGGTACACATTGGATATGCTACCTCAAAGCCAACAACCACAACAAAGCATTTGTTTTCGATTCATTCGGAGGCACGCCGCCTGCTGGGTTGGTAAATTATCTCAGTGTTGCCAACCTCTACTACAATGACGAACGCATTCAGGGTTTCAGCGATGTGAACTGTGGCCATCTCTGCGTTTCCATGCTTGTCTTCCTCTCGCAATTAAATAACCCAACGATCGAGGATTTCCAGAAAGCATTGTGGCACCTAAAGCACTATGGGTGTATTCCATCTCACAAGCGAGACTTCGCTTCTGAAACTCACATTGCATGACGATATCATCTACCCTAAATCTATTGCTCTTCGTGCATTCTACAGCATGTACCTGATACCTAACGTGACGGTACACAACAATACCATCAAAATTGGCAGCGAGAAAATTAGCATCACCCCTGGCCAGTACAACCTGTCTACCTTGCAGGCTCAATTACCAAGAAGTGTACTGCTGTCGCAAAATTCTGTAACTCACAGGGTGGAACTGGTGTCTGCCACGGAAACCGTAGACCTGGGTACCATCGGAGAGCTTTTGGAATTCGAGAACAACACAAAGCTCGAACCTGGCATCAAGCACATTGGTGCTAACATTCCTAAATTTCTAGCCATCGAGACTCTGAATATACATTGCAATGTGGCAGAAGGTATGATCACCAAATCCTCGGACGGCATCCCAGGGAGTCACAAGCAGACAGGTATTATCGCTACGTTCAAACCAAACTCTGAGTTCATGGAACCAATTATCTACACCCCCTCCCCACCGATATACTTTCCTGTATATCGTAATCGCATAGACAACATAGAATTGGCAATTATCAACGAGAAGGGAGAGGTGGTTAATTTTTCAGGAACCACGACTACTGCCGTCGTGGAATTTAACATATAATATGTAACCATCATGGAGCAAATCGAAAGTTACGAGTTGCAGTCCTTCCCTCCCAATCGTCGCACGTTTGCCAACCTCAACGAAGCGAATCGAGAGATAGAATACGACGTGGACGTCGGGGATGGATTCATTCACCCTCACAGAGCCAATTTGTATATCAAGTTTGATGTTGTAAAAAGAGACAACGGCGAAGCATTCCCCACCAACGCAAACCTAAAACTCGTAGATAATTTTGTGCCGTACTTATTCTCGCAGGTGGAAGTTAGAAAGCATGGCACCGTCATCGATAGTATTGACTACCCCGGGATTACCTCTACAGCTGTGGGAACACTGAAATTCTCCAAGACTGATGCAGCATACTACCAGCCAGGGGGATTCGAAGCAGGTGCAAAAATCAAAACTCAAAGTCACACAGTACTGTTTCCCATGCGCCTGCTTCCAGGCTTCTTCTCCGACTACACAGAAATTATGTGGAAGGGTGGTTTGCGCGTCACTTTTCGCAGAAGCGCCAACGACAACAATGCGCTGATGCGTTACAGCACCTTGAGTGCAGACGGTTCAGCAATTCCCAATACACTACCCGATCCTGCCAAGTGCATCATCCAGTCCATGGAGCTGGGCATGCCCGTAGTGGAATACGAAACTAACTACGCTCTCAAGTACAAAGCAAACATTTTGAAGAATCCCCAAGTATCCATCCAATTTTACGGTTACCAGTGCGTGCAGAAACCTGCTTCCGGCAACCATTTTGAATTTGACGTGACCACACAGTTTAACAGCATCCGGTACGATATGCCAGAGTTTGTGGTCGTGCTCTTCCAGACGGGGGAGGACAACAACCAAGAAAAAGATTCGAGTCAGTTCGACAACTGCAACATCAAGAACATCTACCTCAAAAATGGCAGGAACGAGATATTCCCGCGTTAGAACTACAACCTGAACATTGCAAACAACGACTACCTGAAACTGTACGAGGCATACACAGCTTACAAGAGGGTGACCTCCGGCAACGTGGACGTGTACTACAACCCCAATGAGTTCATAGCTCGCAGACCCATGTTCGTCATTAACACATCTAAGAGAAAGCAGGTGGTTGTTAACGATCGCACCAACATCAAGATTGTCTGTGAGTTCCACGATGCCTTGCCCGCCAACACCCTGTGCAGCGTCATCCTGATTGCAGAGAAAACTTTTGTGTTCGATGTCAGGAACGAGCGAGTAACAGAGCAGTTTTAAATATGCATAGGAAATAACAAGAAATAATAAAAAAGCCGTGCTTGACCGCACAAAGGAACTTCCCCTTTGACCCTGCACATGCCCCAAATTTTTCGTCCCGTAGGACACGGCGGGAGTTAGTTCCGTAAAAAAATATACATACTATATATATTTGCAGAAATTGTTAATTTTTTGTATTCTTTTGTGTAGGTCAACAAAAAAATCTGTTAATTGAATATATAGTATGTATTACAAAACAAGAACTGTGAAATTAATATTTTGAAAAAAATATCCCACCTCCACCCCCTCGTTTTTGCATTCGAGGGCAAAAAAAAACACTAGTAAATCAAATTTCTTTTTTTATTATTTTGGTTACACAGAGCAAGTTTTACCTGTTTTCAGGCGATAGTTAGCCCACGGCAAGCTATGAATCCCACATTCGAAAACGCATCTCTTGTCGTCCCGTGCATCCAGAGCAATTTTCCTGACGGTGTTGGATGTAAGTATATGTTTAACACTCTGGATGCGATTCTCTTTTCGCAGAATCCGTTTTTTGGTTTCGAGGCACTCGACGTAGTCTTCACACTTGTGTTTTCTCTGAACCACCTGCTTGCCTATGCATTTAGCTTCTTTGGTCACAGAACTCTCAGCTTGAATTGCATATGCTTTGGCACAAAGACCAGCAAACTCTAATATAATATCCCCATCTTTTTCATCCTTTAGTTTGCCAGGTAATTTCTTGTTTCAAGCCAGGATTCCATATCGATTTGGTTGGGGATAGCTCGACGTGTCAAACAAATTAACGAGAGCTGGAATCATAGCGATATATTTATATGCGTTAGCAGTGTGGGCATGATATACCAGACTGTCCGTATCTGTGTAGAGAAGATTGATGTTGTTACCATAGTGCAAGCGTAGTATATCATAATATATCTCGAACATTTGCAGCTTGCTTAACTCTAACACTGTGGCACCAACATAGATTGGTTTGCTGAGCTTTACCTCACCACGATTCATGTGTACCAAAGCAAGCTGTTCGTTGTAGATTGTTCGAGATTTAAACAGTGGGCTTGCAACAAGTTTGCGACAACGGTCGACGCTAGTAAGCAACCGTATGTCTTCAAGATTTCGCGTTTTTTCCATTGTTTTGCAAAATATTATATTATTCATGTCCTTGAAAAATTTGCGATCAAGTTCCGAGGTAGCAGCAGTACGATGTTTGGTATTGAGGTCGATGTATGGCTTCAACCAATTTGAATGGTTGAAAATGAGGACTCGGTGAATTGCCGTAATCGTGACCCCTTGTTGCATCAACCACCGAAGATTTCGGTAGTGCAACCCGTAACGCTTTTTGGGTTCGAAATACATGATAAGTTTTTTCTGATTCGACGCAGGTGGACATTTGAATTCCGATGCTGGTGGGAGGTCGTAGAACACATCCTGCAGCTTCTAAAAAAACTCGAGGTCCACCTCGACAAAGAAGCCTCATTCCGAGTCGTCGAAACCTTCTACGTCGAATTTTGAAGGATCAGCCCACTCAAATCCTCCAATTGGAAGATTTTGCACCATGAAGTGTCCGTAAAGATTATTAGCATCCGTGTACATGATGTAGCTGGATGGTTGAGAAGGGTCGTACCAGGTCGACATGTCTTGGTTGTTGGCGCTAGCGTACCCTTGTGACACCTGGACCATGCCACCCCGAACAAGCTTTACCACAAAAAGCATCATGTCCACATTGGAAATAAGCTCGAGCTTGACTTTTGTTAGAAGGAGCATGGCCGACCATGCCAGCCCGGGGAGACCGTAGAAGTATGCAGGGTCCAGCTTGTAGATTTGCATTGCATTTGCGCGAAACGCTTGAAAGACGTCTGCAAGGAGTGTTACATCAAGTTTTAAGTAGGCATCGTAGTATTCTCCAAAATTTCGACAACCCAGTTTGAGCCAAATGGACTGAGCATGCTGATATTCTTCATCGCTGATGCCCGAACCTCGCAGCCGGCTGTGAAACTTAGCCTTGGGAGGCAACAACTCCTCCTCGAACTTGGAAGGGTCGCTGACATACTCGTAGGGGTAGACCCCCGTACAGCTGAAGAGACTAGCATCCAAGTTCAAAAAATTGGCTGAGGTAATAATTAGTTGATTGTTGTTGAGCATCCCAGCAAGAGCATCGAGGCCTGCCTGGAGAAACCTCAGGGAATCGAGAAACCGAAGTTCTATGCCTTGCACCCATTTAGAGATGGCAATGTAGAGCTCCTCATTTTGTGCTACAATATTAATGCGCGCATCGTCGTATCCGAGATGCCTGATAAGGTGGTGAAAATCGTACCCGGAGCCGTTATGGAAGAATACGGGGACGAAGCGCGGGTCCTTAGCCTTCAGGTTGCACCCGTTACACCAAGAATCAATATATCTTCCAGTGAAGTGATCGTGGTGTCGAACCTTCCTATTTTTCCTAGTATCAATAAATTTTTCGTTACAAACTGGACAGTGTGTAGCCTCTTCGTGTTTACGCTTTTCTTCGGGAGTTAAGTCTCGCATAGCTATAGGATCTAACAATACTTCTCGTATCTCGTTTACTTCTACAATCATCCTCTCCAGAAAATGTTTGACTGCATCGGGACCGCGATATACATATGGCTCAGGGGCAATTATTTGATTTCGTCGCACCACAACATAGGCAAAACTGTAGATCTTGTGAATTTGACAAGGCATGGTAGAAGAAACTTCTGGGTTGGGTTTGCAGGTGGACAGCGGTTCATGGAAGGCCTCTAAATCTGCAATGATAATAGCAGGGTGCTCTCCCATAGCACTATGCGCCCGAAATTGCTCCACAGTACCAGGCTCGGGTAAGACTGCAACCCCAGGCCTGTTGTCGTTACAATAGCGCATGTGGTGTGCAAGCTTCTGGGCAGCAATGTTGGAACTTAGAATGTGTTGGTAATCCTGTGGTTTTGATTATCGAACGTGGACAAGCACCTGCGACAGACTTCTATACAACCATCATGCTTGCTTTTTTGACCCGAGAGTAACCGTGAGAGAGAGCGAATAAGCGTGTAATGGTAGCAAGTCTCGTTCTTGATAAGTAACAAATTGATTTCTTGTACAGCTTCACCTTCCATGTTGCTCACTCGAATAGGGTATACAATATTCGTGTTCTTAGTAAAACCGTAAACATTGATAGCTAGTTGCAGGTTTAGTAAGTTGTGTGCACGGGTCTCGAATTTGTTTATGTCCGACAACTGAACTGGGTAGGTAATCCCAGCCATCGCATTTTCTAATTTTGATTCGTAGGGCATGTAGTGGGTAACACGATGCGGATGATCTTTCCAGTGGATACGATGCGGCGCTGCCAGCACCGACCAAACAAAACATTTTGAATCGCTATTCTGGATGTTTAGAACAGCCTTCTTGACTGCAATTATTGCTGGCAGTGGAACATAACTAGACTCAGACAGTGGAACAAACTTGTTAAGACTCAATTTAAGTTTATGCGGAGTACCACACAACGAACCACCCGAGCCTTCAGCCTGATGTTCTTCCTGTTTGGCAACCAGCTCCTCCAAGAATTTGTCGTAGATACTCTCGAGGTTGGTAATATCTGCCAAGTGCAATATTTTTGCCTCGGTATTATGGTGAAAGCTGTATTCCTCATCAGATGGTTTTTTGTATTGGCATCCCAGCGATGCATAAAATTTAGTAGGGTTTAAAGCCAGTACATCACTTAAGATAGAAATTATCTTGGGTCGCACACTCTCTAGGAAGCTACGTACATCGCATAAGCTATCTGAGGTAAAATCAAAATCCTCTAATATATAATCAAAATCAAACCGGCTTGCTTTTGTTTTCGACTTGACGCGTTTAGCAGATGGTAATATGTTAAAAAATCTGCTTCAGCTTTCCTTTTGACCGAGGTCGATGGTTGCAGCACAGTGTTTCCAGTACCCTTGCAATTAGGCATATGCTTTTTGACATGTGCAATTGTAAAGTGTTTATTACACTTAGGACACAATTCGGTTGCTGTTAAATGCTTGCCAATCACACAGGTACGACTATGTCGTGCATAATGATCACTGGAAATATTTTTCTTACATGTAATACAAATCTTTGTAGGACGCATATTTTTTGGGGGGGTTGTTTATTTATATATATAGATATGCTGATGTATGATTTTTTCATATGTCGAATCCACATGTACTGTTGTACAATTAGGTACAAAAAGTTGTACAATTAGGTATAAAGTGCAGTACAATTAGGTACAGAGTATTGTACAATTAGGTACTGAGTGTTGCACAAATAGATACTCCAAAAAAGCACTACAATAAAAAATAACTACTCTTCAATCAGTCTCACAAAAACTCAACTACTGTGTATACAATTTTTAAAAATGAAACAGAAAATATCACCATGTAAGGCAAATCTACGAGGAACACTGCGACAGGACGTCCGTACTCTTCAAGCTGCTCTCGCAGACTGTGACTGACTGCTCTGGCCCCCCTTATATAACCTCGGTTTATTTCTGACGTATTTTTCCTCCAATCAGAAGAGACCACGTTAAGTATGACGTATTTTTCCACCAATCAGAAGAGACCACGTTATATATGAGTCATCATATTACGTCATAATTTCTTTGCGCAATCAGAAGATATGAGTCATCGTATTACGTATTTTTTAACTAATTAGAAAACACAATATCAAATGCATTCGCCTCTAGCTATCTCTGACTGGAGGCAGGAGTTGAGCGTGGACTGCAGGGCCTGCAGGTCGCTTCGCAGCTTCTTGACCCTGACGTCGAGCATGAATAGCTCGTCGCCGTGGTCGTCGCGCTTGGTGTGACCAAAAATATCGTTAGGCACTGTTGCCACTGTGGTTATTTATTATAGGGTAGGTGATTTTCATTTCTATGAAAAGAGGGATGAGTTTGTCGTAGTCGTCCAAGAGCTCCACGTACAGGCGATCGCCAGCAGACACATCGTACGTTGTAGTCGCATCCATCCTATCGTGCTTGATGCGATAGATGTTCTTGCCGGAGGAAACCTTGGTCTCCCTTCGTTCTCAGAATTCATGTCGAACTTAAGTTTGCCGGAGATGGGGAACCGGTAATAATTCAAGTTGTTGTTGAATACATAGAAAGTTTTGCCCACATCCTCGTCGTACTGGGCCAGGATGCTATTCAAGTGTATAATTAACAGACCGTAAAGTTTAGATAGCATGGAAATCAGGAGTTCGTCGAAGCTCGACGACGACGACGTGGGATGGACGGGCACTTCCATTGCTTGCTTCCTGAAGCCAAAGAGGTTCATAGCCATTGTTATTTTATAGAAACATTTTCCAGCCGTAAATTTTGGCCCCCTCTTCCCACAAATCGCATTACATACATACATACGTGGCGTTACAAAAGAGGTTTGGTTAACACGCAATAGATCAGTATGCTAGAAAATACAAAGGGGGAGGGGGTAGAATCGATTTCATTTGCCAGTCGAATAGTTCTCGTCGAATCCTATCCAACAAACCTAAAATCGTCATCCTAGCTCAATTAGGAACCAAGAAAATCAATGTCTTGGAAAACGTCTCAAGATGTTTGTCTGAAGAAAATTTTCTTGACAGGCCGAAATTGACAAACCGGAAGTCGACTTTCTTAAAGATTAAGATATTTGTCTTAAGACGTTTTCCAAGACGCTGATAATCAGTGTTGCCAACTAATATTGGTAAGTTAGCTTCGCCTGTGAAATATCACATGGTGAAATTTTCTTAGGGAGGGTTCGCAACATTGAACCTCACTTAAGGTTTGTGAACCGGTCACCCGCCTCTACTCTTGATGTTCGTGAACCCCCATCGTAAAAGGCTATGGCAAGAGCCCAGTAGGTTGGCAACCTTGAGCGCGCCACTTTCGCGTTTGCCTTACGATATTTTCCGTTAAGGCTGCAAAAAAGCGTCACTTTCTGGCGTAGAACTGTCTTTTTACCCCTATTGATGTTCCCAAGGTAAAATATTCCGGAGGTAAAATAGTCCCCCATTCGGATCTCCGGGTGGGGACTACTTTGGGAGGTCCCTGGACTAAGGATAAGATCTACATTAGGAATAAGGATATTAAATTAGGCACCTGGAATGTTCTGAGCCTTTACCGGCCTGGGGCATTTCAGTGTACAGTTAATGAGATAGTTAAGTATAAATTAGATATAGTAGCTGTCCAGGAAGTTAGGTGGCCAGGAGAAGGGAATTGTAAAACTAAAAATTACACTTTTTTCTATGGCGGTACTGAAAATCATAATTTTGGAACAGGCTTTTTATAAATAATAGAATTATCTTTGCTCTTAAAACAGTAGAATTTATTAATGATAGGATATCATATGCAGTTTTACAGGGTAGATGGTGTAAAATTATTTTAATAAACATACATGCACCAACAGAAGATAAAGATGATAATACTAAAGATGATTTTTATACAGAGTTAGAACAGGTCTTTGATAAATTTTCTCAGTATGATATGAAAATTCTGTTAGGTGACTGTAATGTACAGATTGGCAAAGAAGAGACATTTAAACCCACGATTGGTAAAGAAAGTCTTCATGAATTAAGTAATGATAATGGTATAAGATTGATTACTTTTGCAACCTCAAAGAATTTAATTGTGAAAAGTACCACTTTTAAACATAAAGATATCCATAAATATACCTGGTCTTCTCCAGATGGTAAAACTCATAATCAGATAGATCATATTCACATTGATAAGAGAAGACATACTAGTATAATTGACGTTCGTACACATAGAGGTGCGGACTGTGCCAGTGACCATTATTTAGTAATTGCTAAATTAAGAGAAAGACTCTCAGTGTTAAATCATAAGCAACAAGATCTAAAAGTTCTAAAATTTGATACAGGAAAGTTTACTGATGTAAGAATTAAGAAAGATTACCAAATTAAACTGTCAAATAAATTTGATATTTTGCAGGATTTAAATGATGATGAAAATATAAATGAAACAGGCGTAAATAAGAATTGGGAGCACATACGTAATGCAATAGAATCAGCAGCTAAAGAAACTATAGGATACCATAAACCGAGAAAAAGTAAGCCATGGTTTGATAATGAATGTCATAATCTAATAGAAATAAGAAATCAGGCTAGACTTAGGTGGTTAAATAACTCTGATGATACAAATCTAAACAATTATAATAGAATAAAGAGAGAAGTTAACCGCACGTTTAGAAGTAAAAAAAGAGATTACTTGAAAAGCAAAATAAACGAAATTGAAACAAACAGCAAAAATAAAAATATCAGAGATCTATATAAAGGTGTAAATGAGTTTAGAAAGGGGTGGCAACCTAAAGTAAACTTGATAAAAGATAAAGACGGTGATTTTCTAGCCGACCCAAGCGATATTCTAAATAGATGGAAGAACTACTTTAATGACCTTCTAAATGTCCATGTAGGAGATAAATCAGAAGTGAATGAAGTACACACAGCAGAACCTTTAGTTCCAGAACCTAACTTGACTGAAGTTAAAGATGCTATTAAAAGGCTAAAGAATAACAAAGCGCCTGGCATTGATTTAATACCAGCTGAGTTAATTAAATATGGTGGAAATTCATTAATATGTCAAATTCATAAATTAATTTGTTTAATACGGAATAAAGAAGAAATCCCTCAACAGTGGAAAGAAAAGATAATTGTTCCTCTGTTTAAAAAAGGTGATAAAATGAACTGCAATAATTACCTTGGAATTTCTCTACTCTCAACAACATATAAAATATTATCTAGCATTATTTTAACAAGACTAAGTCCATATGCTAATGAAATTATAGGTGATTTTCAATGTGGATTTAAACGTAACAGATCAACTACAGATCAAATTTTTCACATCAGACAGACACTTGAAAAAAAGTGGGAATATAATCAAAATGTCCATCAGCTATTCATTGATTTCAAAAAAGCATATGATTGGGTCAAAAGAGATAAATTATATAATATATTAGTAGAGTTTGGAATACCTAAGAAGCTTGTTAGTATGATAAAAATATGCACCAGTGAAACAGAAAGTAAAATTCGTGTGGGTATTAATATGTCTGACAAATTTACAATTCATGATGGGTTAAAACAAGGAGATGCATTATCTCCATTGCTCTTTAATTTTGCCTTAGAATATGCTGTAAGGAAGGTAAAAGAAACTAAAGAAGAACTAAAATTAAATGGTGTGACTCAGTTGTTAGCATATGCAGATGATGTAGACTTACTGGGGGATGATGTGAATACAATTAAGAATGATGCTAAAATATTTTTCAAAACTGCTGAAGAGATAGGTTTGGAAGTTAACAAAGAGAAAACTAAATATATGCTTACAGGCCGAAACCAAGTGTTAGGTAATAATCAAAATCTAATTATTGACAACAACTCGTTTGAACCAGTTTCCTAATTCAAATACTTAGGAGTAATATTAACAAATGAAAATTATATTAAAGAGGAAATAAAAAGTAGGCTTAATTCAGGAAATGAATGTTACTTCTCTTTTTATAAACTTTTGTCTTCTCGTTTAATATCTAAGAAACTAAAAGTTAAAATATACAAAACAGTAATTTTGCCTGTAGTATTATATGGATGTGAAACTTGGTCCCTTACATTGAAAGAGGAACATAAATTGAGAGTACTTGAAAATAAGATCCTTAGGAAAATATTTGGACCTAAAAGGGATGAGGAGACAGGTGAGTGGAGAAGGTTACATAATTTAGAACTAGATAATTTGTATTCATGTCCAGATATTATTAGAATAATTAAATCAAGAAGACTTAGGTGGGCAGGCCATGTGGCACGAATGGGAGAAGAAAGGGGAGTTTACAGGATTCTTGTTGGGAAACCTGATGGTAAGAGACCTGTAGGAAGGCCAACGTTGAGATGGACCTAAGGGAAATCGGTAGGGATGGAAAAGAGAATATAGATCTTGCTCAAGATAGGGAAAGATGGAAGGCCTGTGTTGCTGCAGCCATGAACCTTCGGGTTTAAGAAGGCTAGAGAGTTAGTTAGTTAGTTAGACCATGCTATATTTGTTAAATTACTCTGTGAAATACTTGCGACGAAATTTTTACTCCAAACGGTTATCTTGTGTGTTGTAATAATCCCCATGGCCTGTTCATGACCAGCAATCTTTTAGTCTCATCTTTGATTGATTGAATTGTTGTTGTAAGCCCACTTTATGCGCAGAAAGGCTAATCGCGACTGCACCTACAGTTCAAAATGGGAAATGAACCATTATGCCATGTGCGTCCATCGGGTATCGAACCTGGTTCCCCTTAATTACAAGGCGACATCGCTACCACATTGAAATCGGGGAGGCCCTTAGTTTTAAAAGTGTTGCATCTTTTAAATTATTTATCTGGTCACTTAAGGTAAGGTTCATGGCATTGACCCAGTTTTAAATTCAGGTGTAAATATTGATACAATTTCAATTCTACGTATATGCAAGGTCATTGAGTGAGGTGGGAATGTGTTTTGGATTTTCTTTTTAGATGCGAAAGTTTTTAACTAGTGATTTGCACATGTCTTGGTTCACATTAAAGTTCGCCTTTTTGTATGTACAAACGAGCGACAGACATATCAGAATCAATCATACGTTCACACTCATCTGAAAGCGATGTAACTGCATTGAATACGACTACATCCGTAAAGAAATCTTAGTTTCCAAAAGAATTTTTCATATTGACACCAAAGATTGAAGAACTTTTCTTCGAACGTGTGGTCTTCTTCTAACTCCTGAACTTTACTTTTAAAACTGTAGAGAGTCGTGAAGTACAGCTCATTCCGTTATGTTGTTACTTTGTTAAAAGTTCTAAAAATCCACCAAATCTAGATCCCTTGGAATGCGATCGGGAACCATTTCGACTCCGTCTTTTAAAAGTCAGAACAAGACACTGAAGTTCTCAACAAGCAGTCAAACAGCATTAAAAGACGAAGCAACCAGTGGGGGACATTTTTACGTAGTCATTGCAAGACTTGTCAAACGTCAGGGTCGATTTTTCAAACCTGGAAGGGGGGGGGCGGGGGTTGCACGATAGTTCTCCTCAGTAAACGAAAAAAATATTCCAAGATTCCGATAGCTAACGCCACTCTCACTTCTACCCTGAAGGTAAGAGTTACTTCAGCTCTCGAAAGCTAGGAATCTTCCCCACAACTCACCTAGTTGATTACCCGAGAGTATATTTTCATCAAAGGAGAAAAAGTCTTCAGTAATACTCCCTCTGTCCCATAATTATTGTCCGGTACACTTTTGTTTTTTGTCCCATAATATTTGTCCTATAGGCAAACTGTGACATTGGTGTATACAGAGGAAGAAAATTAAACACGGGAATGAGTCATACAACGTTATTACTCAAGGATCAGTACAAATTTGCCAATCAAGTATCCAAAAGAACATAAATAAAAAGTCACCATTTTGGCATACCGGACTATAATTATGGGACAGAGGGAGTAATATTGTTTGAAAGCGTTGCAAAAAGCGCACAAATCCATACGCTGTGAACACCTACCCGGTCCATTTCAGTAGTGATCAAATATTAGAAAAAAAGGTAAATTAAAGGCTCCCTGTACTGTTCAACTGTGTTAACTAAGATTGATTTATAACACCACCTGCGTTGTAAAAAAGGGTGGTATGGCTTTGTTTAAACGTTGTTGTGTGGCAAAGTGGATAAGAATACATGGTATTTCAATCATTCCCTGGGACAGCAATACGTAACTAACTCCTTCGGGTACTCGTCCTGGACCTTCTTTTGCAAATCCGCTAAATACCCCGACATAACTGCCAACCCGTCACTTGCTTGAAGAATAATGAATTTTTCCTCCACTTTCTACTTATTGACAATTTTTGCATGGGCATATAACCCGTCTTATATACAAACGGCACTCACATCAATCAATCCAAAAAAAAAACGTCCTCCTTATGCAGAGACCTCAAGACAGTTGCCAATTGGGACCTACTGTTAACATTAGATGCTTCTTCTAACATAATTGAAAGAAAGTGTAATTTTTCAGTTTATTTTTAAAAAAAGTCACTCACGACATCACTAATTACGTGTATTACATAATTGCATTGCATGCCTTGCAATGTGGGAAATAGCAATCGGAAAAATGTGAATCCTGATGACGTCGGAGAAACCATGCCGAAAACATGGGAACTGAAAATTAAAACCTTCTGTCACCAGACTTTCAAGCGGTCGTCGGAGCAGTCACTTTTCAACGGGAATTTGTACTCTTTCCACATTTAAGCAGGATATAAGCAGGCAGTCACATTTATACGGGGAAGTTGTACCCCCTCCAAATATAAGAAGAATTTAAGGGGCAGTCACTTTTCTACAGGGAAATCGTACCCCTCCTAATATAATCAGGATTTAAGGGGCAGTCACATTTGTACTAGAAATTTTACCCCCTCCTAATATATGCAGGATTTAAGGGGGCAGTCATTTTTCTACGGGGAAATTGTAATCCCTGCTAATAAAAGCAGGATTTAAGGGGACAGTCACTTTTCTACGGGGAAATTGTTCCCCCTCCTAAGATAAGCAGTATTTAAGGGGCAGTTACATTTCTACGAATAATTTGTACCCCTTCCTAATATAAACATGATTTTAGGGGGCAGTCACTTTCTACGGGAAATTTGTACCCCATCCTAATATAAAAAAGGATTTACGGGGGCAGTAATTTTTCTACGTGGAATTTGTAGCCCTTCTTAATTTCAGCAGGTTTTAAGTGGGCAGTCAAATATCATCGGGGAATTTGTACCCCTTCGTAATACACTATCTACCAAAAAGTAATTGGGTACCTATGATGGTGGTTAATTTAGTATCTAATTTGAATCATTTGGTATCTAATTTGATTCGTGTGGCCTTCATGTTGTTCCTTCAGCAAGAGAACCACTTGTGAAAGTGATGGCGCGTAGTGCAGAGTTATCAGACTTCGACAAGGGCATAATTGTGGGGTGCCACCTCAGTGGGCTGTCTAGCAGGGCCATAGCCGAAAAGTTAAACAGGCCCAAATCAACAATAGCATTTGTGCTTCGTAAGTGGAAGGTGCATGGACATTGTGACAATGGTGAACTTTCCGAGCGTTCAAAAAAACTGACTAACAGAAATCGGAGAACCCTAAAACGTGAAATTGTTAAAAAACAGGACACAGCCGATGGCTACCATCAGACAGGACTTTACGGCAGCAACAGGGGCATCAGTTTATATTGGAACGTTGCGAACAGAGGACCACCAACTCGGATATTCCGGAGGAGCAGCGGCACATAAGCAGCATATCACCAAAGTGAATAAAGCTCAGCGTCTCAAGTGGTGTTTGGACCGCCTCACCTGGACACTGGAGCAGTGGAAAGCTGTTCTGTGTAGTGAGGAGTCGAGATTCACAATGTTTCGGTCTGATGGACGTGTATGGGTGTGGTTCTACTCGGGGAACGGCTTCTACCAGAGTGTATAGTGCCTGCCAGGAAATATGTTGATGGTGGAGTAATGGTGTGGGGTTGTTTCTAGTACTACGTTGTGGGACCACTGGTGGTTGTTCGTGGCACAATGAACTCACAGGCATACTGTACAATACTAGACAATGAAATGCTCCCAATCTTGTGGCGTTTTTACGGAATGTACCCCTGTTACTTCCAGGATGACAAAGTTAGGTGCCATGTTTCGGAAGCTACTATGCAGTGGTATGCCAACAACAATGTTCACCGATTGGTCTGGCCTGCATAGAGTCCTGATCTCAATCCCATAGAACACCTTTGGGATGCATTGGACCGGCGGATGAGGTCTCGGGAGATGTGGCCAAATTCCATTGTCCAACTGAGTGAGATATTGGAAGAGGAATGGCGACTTATTCCCGTGGACTTCTTGCACAAACTAGTCGAGAGCATGAATACAAGTGGCTGCTGTTATAGTACCAAGAGGTGGCTCCACGAGGTTCTAACAGGGTTCGCACCACCAAACAACAATTTTTTACAGATGCCCAATTACTTTTGGTAGATAGCGCATAAGCAGGATTTAAAGAGGGAGTCACTTTTCTACGGGGAATTTGTACTCCCTCATAATATAGGGTGCGGCAACATAACTTCCTTATTTCAGAACGCAATAAAACCCATGTGATGAATTAGAATTGTTTAATGTTTTTTTTACACTGTAGGTACATATCTAAATTTATGTTTCACACAGGTTTGAAAATCATATCAGGGAGGTGACGCCCCTCATTTTCCATACACTGACGAAGCCGATTTCTGGTGTTCTTCACGACCCGAACCAGCATATCAGTGGGAATGTTGGCAATTTCTTGACGGATGTTGGCCTTCAGGTCTTGGAGGGTCCTTGGACGGGTAACATAAAAGCGGGAAACCCCACAAAAATATTGCAAGGGAACAAATCGGGGGAGCAGGCTGGCCACTCCAAATCGCGCAGAACGCCGTGTTGATCGCAAGATTGAAGCTCTCACTGCCTCAATGTTCTCACGTGATCGGATGGGCCGAGGGGCTCCTGTTCTTCGTCTTGTGACCCAGGTAACAATTGATTTCCGGTCCGGGACAGGGCCTAACGGGGCTACATGAAAGCGCTTTCGGAAGGCGCGCTGGGTTGCGATAACAGAACATCCGTTGGTAAGTAGGCCTCGACGGGAATCGCACGCTCCTCTCTGTTCCAACGCATGATGTCGACTGACCGGAACGCACACGGAACTTTAGACTCGCGCCTGTCGAATGAGACCACTCCCGCCCCGCTACGACCTCTACAGGCTGCCTGGCGCGCATTTCAAAAAAGGAAGTTATGTTGTCGCACCCTGTATAAGCAGGACTTAAATAGACAGTCACTTTTCTATGGTGAATTTGTAGCCCCTCCTAATATAACCCGGATTTAAGGGCCCATCACTTTTCTAGGTGGAGATTGTACTTCCTCATAATATACACAGCATTTAAGGGGACAGTCACTTTTCTTCGAGGAAATTGTATCGCCTAATAATGTAAGCAGGATTTCAGGTGGGCAGACACTTTTGAAGAAGACTAGATCCATACGTAGAAACACTGACAGGGGACTTGCAGAGCGGATTTGGAAGCAATAGATTAACAATAGATGAAATCTTTGTATCAAGAATGATATAAGATAACGTTTTGAACAGAATATTAACATACATGAATTATATGTTGACTTTCAACAACCATTTGACAGTATACAAAGAGACAATCTCTAGAAGGTAATGAGAGATATGGCTATCCTTGAAAAAATACTAAAATTGTCAGAAATGGCCTTAATAAATTCGAAATGCAAAATTAGAATCCAAAATGAACTATGCGAAGAAATTCAAATTGGAAAAGGACTACGAAACAGGGATAGCCTCTCCACACTAGTGTTTAACATAAGTTTGGAACATGTAATTAGAAAGATTGAAAAAAATCCTGGAGGAACCATCTTACAATACAATACAATGCATTTTCTGATGACGTTGCCTTACAAAGCAGAACATCAAAAGTACTAGAAGATGCCCTGAAACAATTACAACAAGGTGGACATGAGATTGTACTGAAAATATACCAGGATAAGACAAAATATATGATAACAACAAGAAAAAAGATCAGGTATCGAACTATAAATAAGTTTGAAACACAGTCAAATGTTTGAGGGAGTTAGAAATTTAAAATATCTAGGTTGAACAATAACAGAAGATAATAACATTGCCGAAGAGGTAAAAACAAGAATAACAGCAGACAACAGATTCTATAATGCATTTCGATTTTTTTTAAAATTCTCACAAGCGAAGCTTAAGCTGAAACTAAGACTCTACAGAACCATCATGAGACCAATAATGATGTATGGGTCGGAAACTTGGTGTCTGACAAGAAAGGAAAAATAAAGGTAGATATATATGGAAGAGGAAGGTTTTACGTAAGATATATGGACCAATCAATGAACATGGCGTTTGGAGAATTAGGACAAACGAAGAACTAGCAACACTTTTCCATAACCCAGGTATAACAAGTGAAATGAGTTACAAACGCCTTATCTGGCTGGGGCAAGTAGAAAGGATGGAACCAGAGAGAGCGTATATAAGATCTACTAAGGGAAACAGGAAGGCAAGCGGAGTGTTGGAAGACCCAGGAAGAGATTGCTGGACCAGGCAGAAGAACACCTCAAACGAATGGGCATGAGAGGATGGAGAACTACAGCGATGAACCGAGATGAGTGTGCAACTATCACCAAGAAGGAAAAGGCCCTGCATGGGCTGCGGATCCGGAGTAAGTAAGTAAGTAAGTCAATTTTATACGGGGAAATTGTACACTCTCCTAATGTTAGCAGGACTTATATAAACAGGATTTAAGAGGGCAATCACTTTTCAACGGGGAAATTGTACCCCCTTCTAATATAAAAAGAATTTAGGGAGGCAGTCATTTTTCTTCGGAGAATTAGTACCCACTCTTAATTTCAGCAAGATTTAAGTGGGCAGTCACTTTTCTACGGGGAAAATCTGTCACCTCCTATGATAAGAAGGATTTAAAGCATCAGTCACTTCTCTAAGGAGAAATTGTACCCTTACCTCATTTAAGCAAGATTTAAGGAGGCAGTAACTTTTCTACGTGAGAATTGTACTCCCTTCTCATTTAAGAACGATTTTAGGGGGCAGTCACTTTTCTACGGGATAATATTACCCTCTCCTAATGTAAGTAGGATTTAAGTGAAGAGTCACTTTTCTATGGGGAATTTGTACCTCCTCCTAAAATAAGCAGGAGTTCAGGGGGGCAGTTACTTTTCTAAGGGGAAATTGTACCCGCTCCTAATGTAAGCAGGATTTAAAGGGGCAGTGACTTTTATACAGGGATATTGTACCCCCTCATAATATATGAAGGATTTAAGGGGGCAGTCACTTTCCTACGCAGAAATTGTACCTCTTCATTTAAGAGAGAATTGAGAGACAGTCATTTTCCTAGGGCAGTCACTTTTCTACGGGAAAATTGTAACCTATCCTAATATAAGCAGGATTTAAGGGGTCAGTCACTTTTCGTAGGGGAAATTGTACCCCTAATAATTTAAGCAGGATTTAAGATGGGAAGTCACTTTCTACGGGGAAATTGTTCCCTATCCTAATTTCAGCAGAATTTAAAGTGGGAATCTTTATCCCTTTTGAGCATAAACAGGATTTAAGAAAGCAGTCACTTTTCTACGGGGAAATGTTACCCTATCGTAATATATGCAGGATTTTAGGACGTAGCCACTTTTCTATGGGTAATTTGTATCCCCTGCTAATATAAGCAGGATTTAAAAGGCAGTCACTTTTCTACGGTGAATTTTTACCCCCTCCTAATATAAACAGGATTTAAGGGGCCAGTCACTTTTCTACGGGAATTTGTACCCCCTCCTAAAGTAGAACGTAAGGGAATTTTTTTTACGGGGAAACTGTCCCCCCTGCTTAATTGATAGAAACTTAAAAGGGCAATCACATATTCCGTAGAAAATTGACTGTACAGTCTCTTTCCTACCGAGTCCAAATTCCCCGTTACACCGGCTTAGGACATACAATAGAACACTTCCGTAGAACACCGCGGAATATAGTGTAATCCTGACTATTAACTAATTTATAATTTGCATGAAAATCATTTGATGGACATTAATAAATGATACAACAAGAACGTCGGCAATTTACCTGTTACGTCTAGCATACTGTGGATTGCTTTTATACGTTTCCTTGTTCTTCCAAATTTGAATGTGATTGTAAAGTGTCCAATTTCTCCAGGGTGATCTATTTCAGGACCCCTGTGGTAAAAGCAGAAACTCTTAATTCTTTACCATACATTTTATCTAATTTTCTTGGGCACATTTCAGGAAGTGGAAAAATATTTCATTGGCGTTATTCGCCATCAATTTGTGACACAGTGCGAACAGTAACTGAGTGCTGACTCCGGCACTAGGTGTATATAGTGTCAAAGATACAGTTCGTCTCAAGGTCTAGTTCTCCGTAGAGCGGCGGCTAGCGTGCCGAATAGCAAAAGCGCTTCTTCTCGCAAACTGGATGCAGCTTCCGCGTAACCCGAACCGCTAGTTATGTAATGAAATAAGCTCGTACAATTACATGGACAGTTACAAACCCATTAGTGCACAAAGTATATTAAGAAGTTATGAACATTATATTTGTTATAAATCGTCAATTTATGATCCAAATTATGAAAATATTTTGTTAGATTCCGTTGATGCTGCATGTGAAGGGAGGGACGCCATGCACTGTGAACATATCCAACCAAATATGAACATTTGTTTGTGTAATATATGTTTTACTTAAAGAGCATATTAATACATTATTTTAAATTATAGTAACAAACTTTTCACACCTATTACGTAGAAATTAAAATTTTCCATTATAGTAACTTGTATAATAATAACAATAATAATAATTGTCCTTTAGTTTACAAAATCAAGTCATTCAAATTATCATTTTCATACACAAAGTATAAAATATCATTTTCATTGAAGCAGTCTCATTTATTAATAATTGAACACACTATTTCCTCACATGATACTGGAAGACGCATCTAGGGTGAAGTCCAACTTTACACTTTGTACACATGAACTTGGCTTTCCCCGAACAATTTTTATTTGCACATCGTCGCACCTTTTGTAGTTCTTGAGGACAGTGATTCAGTCCACCGCAGCGGACATTCACAAGAGAACGGGGGACTTGCTTTCCCCGATGCGAAGCAGTACCACATTTTTGTAAGAGGCATAATGTTATGTACCTCCTGAATGCCAAAAGGGATTCAGTGCATTGGATTGTTTTGGCCTTTCTTGCCAGAATCCACGCATTTCAAAATGTTACATCCAGAAAATAGGCAAATATTGGCCACCACCATTTTCTTTGTCTTATTCTTGTTTGGTATGTAGAAAGATTTTGATCCATTTGGTCTACTCTTCCCACCACCTTGTTCTACTGTGCTAATACAAGTCATTGCTTCATATCTTGCACGACTCTGTTCAAATCGTGGATCAGCTTTCTTCCACTGAAAGTATCCTCCATCACTCAAATCCAAATGTTTCTTCAAAGTACATCCTTCTGAAGCATTGTTATCATATACAGAAGTTGCATTGTTTGTACATTCAGTTTGTAGTTCACATCCAGTAACCAACATTGTAAGTCCAAGGTGGTTTAGATTCATTCCCCTCATCATGTATCACTGTCTTCATCCGTGTCTCTTGTTTCATTAGGTGGACTGGCAAATATGAGATGACCCTCATCTCCTTCACTTTCCTCTAAAATTGCCAATACTTCGTGCTCTGCTAACCTAGAAAAGAAAGACAAATATATTAACTTTATGTACTGAAATTATCCCAGTTATGATTTTCAAGTACTTACAAAAATATCATAGACATTTCATATAGTTAGTAATATAGTTTCTTTCTCCAAGACATGGCAACACTGCTACATGAAAATGATATCCTTTTATAACAATCGGGTCTCTGTCGTGTATCAAACGAATTTGTAAACAATTATATTTACATTACAGAATCAAGCAAGGTTGTTGCCTATAACTCCATGTAATGGTGCACGAATTGTTCAGTCAAGAAAGCTCAACAAGACAAGTGTGTGTTTCGTGCATAGCGTCCAATCTGTTAGACAGCCAGAAATTGTTTAGTCTAATGATCATAATACTTCAAATATAAACTTCACATATGATTGATTATTTGTAAACTCTAGGCATCAGACTTCAGATTATTACAAAAAAATAAAACATCAACAAATAATAATAACAACAATGATATTAAAGTTTTATTTACACGGTGCGTGAAACAGTAAAACTACCGAAATTCATTTTTCTCAATTTCTTCTTTTTCCCACGCGACGTGCAACGCAGTTGCCAGAACAAGTGCGAAAAGATATTCCTTTGGGTCTTAGCATTATGTTCCAAGTGTATGGAAATGTCGAAAAAGATTTTGTTCTCAAACAATCCGCCATATTATAGCGTGCAATTTATTGTACGTTATGCACTAATGGGTTAAAATGATATATTAGCACGTTACAAGAGGTTTTTAAAATGTTGTCCTCCTGTATCCATACATTTACGGAACATTTTTAGGAAATGTTCACTAACACACATAAGTGCACAATACACTCCAATTTTCTCATCAGGTAATGGATCTTCGTGTACATGTCGGGTTTATTTGCGTTCCAATATATGCTATTCTACAACGGAACACGGACATGTAAATTGAACCATGCTTCAACATGGAAAAAATATTGTGAACTAATTACCCTGTCAGTAACATTGCAACACCTAAATGCAATCAACTCTCGTGATCCCGTGGTATCAACTCGTAGACTACAGTGACCTTATATGGCTTCAGGTTATAAAAGCTTGGTGTCTCGCCACGCAAACGACTTGAAAAATGTATGTTTCTTGTGCCAAAAGGATTCTTCAGGAGTATGTTCTAATTGTGCTCCAAAGTCGTCTAATTTCTCCTCAGTAATCACACAATGTTTCGCCCTTCGCTTCTTGTCAAGAACATACCCTATTTCCCTAAATTTGTTAACAAGTTTCCGAACACTTTCTCTGTGTGGAACGGGAACATCTGGGAGTGCTGCTACAAAACACCTTCAAACGTCCCTACAAGAATTCGCAATGACGTAAGAGTCGTACATAAAAAAATGTTGTTTTAAATTGCACGTGTAGCGTGGCATCCTTAGACTGCAGCAAAGCGTAAATTAAAACCACCTAAATCACAGTTTAACACCTAAACACTTCACAACCTCGTGTAAACGGACACCAGCTACGTATCTGGATACTGAAGCACTGACGAGTCTAGTGCCAAGGTCAGCGTAAAGCTACGAGTTTAATGCCGGCACACACACTCCCACTGCACGGTCCGCTGGCCGCCACTCCGCAGGCAACTCGACCATGAGACGCAGTGATTGTAATTAGACTAAAGGCACGGTTTCGTTTGTGCGGTGGTCGCATGCGATTCGCTTTCGTGCAGTGATTGCTTGCAACATACCCATGAGTGGGGAGTATCGTTTATACAGCAGACGCATGCAAGAGTGACAGCTGGAATTATCTGCAATGAATCACGTCAAGAGACAGATGTGTTTGTACATTTCAAAGCAAAAAGAAATAATGTCGTATGTTACTAGAATGTTGACGAAAGCACGCACAAGGAAGAGAACAGATGAGATGTTCAAAAGGATAAATGAAGCATACCATTTGAACTTAATTACAAAATATCTCTTAACCAGACGAAGTTCGCAAATTTTTCGTTTAAGTAAACGAAGTAACAAAAATCATGTTTACAATTAATATTTAGTACTCGTAGTGGGTTCTAATAAATGGATCGGTACAATCATCAAACACAGACGAATATTTTATTGATAACGTTTACCGATATTTCCTGAATATTTAAATCGTATTTGTGGATTCTGATATAATCACAATATTTTCCACACTCAGCGCCTCATTAGTGTCTTGATTTGCATGGATTTACATTTTGCCTGTGACTGCAAATGCCGTTGCAATTTTCACCGACATTGCCAGACTCTTGTAAAATAAGTCTACCTTATCATCTCGTCGATCAACACTCATTCCTATTCCTGGATTTTTGCGTAGCCAAAGCTTGCAAAATGTGTAGATATATCACCGAAATATGTAAGAATGTGTAACTATGTTAAAATAATATTTTCGTAGATTGCAAAACGTCTGTCAGGGCCAGTAATTAAACTGCTTCCCTGCAGTTTCTATTCATCTGTTCTATTCTCCAGATGTGAGGGTACTATGTTTTCCCAAATATTATCCCTCAGCACCACATCTTTGCAGTCTTTCTGAGAGAGATCCCATAATTCCTGTTGAACTGCAACCATGAGTTTTGAATCATCCTCTTTGCTGAGACTAACTCATTCTTCCAAGAAATAAACACAGGTTGCGCAATCGAGGAACACCAGAACCTACTGGAACTGCAGGTGATCGCTGGAGGCTGACTTCTCCCAGAGGAGTCGTTGCGTTCGACGCACAAAATAAACCACTTCTTGTAAATTCCCTTTGACGTGTATGTGTGCAGCGACGACACGCAGTCATTGAATGCGACCATCACACAAACGAAACCGCACCTTACGTCTAACACTTTAACACAACTTCCTGTTGATTTAATTCCAATAGATAACTTTGTTCTGAAGATAATGTTTCTCTGACTTGATTAAATGCTACTTACATTATTTAAGCTTTACTTAAACACTAGAAGATAATCCAAACTGCGACATTTGAAAAATTTTACCCTCTAATTTCTTGTTGTAATGAAATATCAATATGCCAATTGTCTTAAGATTTAAATACATTGTCAATTAGGATTTTTCGTGTTTGTTGGTGCAGGGTCGACTGTAATTTGCCTTCAACATCATATAAAGAGCTTGTTTTGGCCATTTAGGGAGTGTTTCTATTTGCTTAAAGCAGCCAGTGTGTGGGGGCAAGTAACTCCAAATTAGGTCAGTCAACGTGGTAAGGCACTGTCTAGTGTAGAACCAACTTGCGTTTTTGTTTTATGCAGGCTTAAAAGAAAGCGAGAAGTCTAGCGTATTAAGTATTAGGTCAGTACGTATGATGTCTTCCTTTCCCATGGACAACATGACTCTCTGGAGTTTCGATAACTTGCGCATATTTTACAACATGATTTGCAAGTAAGAAAGATTCGTTTTTCGTTTTCCTCTGGTGACAAATAAATTTATTAGTGAAAGTATGTGTGTATCATCACCCGATACCGACATCATGCGAACTGAGCAGAGAAGTAAGTGCCGCTTGCAGTTGCTCGTTGCGGTATGAATCTCTCATGTCGCTTGTCGCCGGAATCTTTGAAATCTCCCTTTGTTGGTTTTCTTCACAGCAATTCAAAAATGTTAAAGAAAATGTAATTAATATTAACTGGAAACAAGAAAACATGATTTAAAGTAAAACCTTGACTTTCATATTATCTTATCAATATAAGGTATGTATTTACATGATGTATATATTGGAAGCACGTGTAAGTTACCGGTAAAAATGATCAACATGTGTTACTTCAATCATGATGATTTGTATAAAATTTACACACTTCATTGTTATCACATAATTAATAATAATAATATCAACAGTGTGCAAGATAAATACTGTAAGTTAACGAAAACTCAATATGCTGATAAAGGCAGAAATTTATTTTATTATAAAGCATAAACGTTTAGTTAATGTTTTATAATAAAATAAATGTCTGCCTTGGTCAGCATATTGAGTTTTTCATATCATGGAAACAAGGTTTAATGGTGTTATAAGTAAATACATTATTTTTGTCGATTTTCTGAAGCACTTTCCATCCAATGACGTAATTTATGTATTAGATTTTTTTGATTAGGGCCTAGAATATTTCTTAATAAAAATTCTTACCACTGTCTGCTAGTAAATAGCACATGTGTCTCAGTACAAGATCTTAAACAAGGGCAGTACAATCCATACAATTTTGGTATGTATGTGGATACACTTAACAGGTCATCTGTGAAATAGAAAAAATAATAATATTTAATCACCAATTATAAATGTCAGTCAGAAAAGATTATCACTAATATATTAAAAATGCGGTGGTCGTGCGGAAGAAAACTCGTTATTAGTCGCGCGCAGCACTATTGTGATTCATAGAGTATATCGGTATTTACCCAAAATTTGTCAAAATTTATCTGGTTTTATAGCAAGAATGTCCTTTATGAAGTATTCTGGTTCACTTAAGAAATAAACATAAGTTACTTTACAGGAGGGAGGAAATTCTAAATCTAGAGAACTACATTTAATGAATCCAATAAACAATACGTGTCTTATAATCATACTTTTATTAATCTTTTTCCACATATGACACAGCCACTTCAAACATTTATAACGGATCTTAGAAACACGTACGCATATAAATGAAAATACTACGTATCTGAAAACGCTATCGTCAATAGTCACGCGAATCAGTATTGTCCTCCATTGAAATGTGATATCTGTAACAAATCAACAGTGGACCCTTTTAAAATAAACGCTGAAAGAAAAGAGTTCCTGCACTGTTCCAGGAAGATACACTTTGAGGTCAACAGCGTTGCCAAACCGCAGTAGAATGAGAATATAAATAAGTGGATCACTGTAACAAGTACAGTGTTAAAAAGTGTAAAAGGATATGGAGCAGCGACATTATATTCTCCATAATTGCTTGTAATTGTCTCCAAAGATGAATTAAGTTGCAAATGGAGCATATATATTTTACATACCGTGTATTCTTGAAGAAAGCATGAGACTACTAAAGTTAATGATTCAACAATATAAATTGTATTTCCTCAAATATTTTCCTAAATATTAAAATAATTTAAATAATTATCAAAGTTCTAAATACCCGTTTTTCTAAGAGTTAATAGAGAACCAGGAGCTTAATATAAAGATCACGTGTGGATGCAAGAAGGTACTAGTAAGCAGCATCACCTATGGCGAGATCAACGGGACCAAACCCGCCCATCTGATTCAATAAAATTACCAGATTACCTTTTCTATCCGCTTCCAAATGTCTGCAATTTACTGATAGTTTCGGAATTTCTGCGATACGAAACTGTATTGGGACTGTCAAATCAGTTATATTTTTTTTCCCTCGAGTCTTCTTAAAGTAATTTGGTTTCTAAAACTCTGCGTAAGAAAACCAGAAAAAAACTGTAACATTCTCAAGTTGTTTGACACAAGACGAACAGAAAAGTATCAGAAATTAAGGGGCGTGACTTCTGGAATTGTATTCATTAATTCACCAAGTACTAGTAGAGAAATATTTTAGCAAGCTCTTCAGTTTATTCACTGTGTATCCTGTGGGGAGTTTGAAATATCTCCACTTGTTGTAATTTTTTTTTCATGCAGAGCAAGATTATGTTGGGCATCTCAAAAGGTGAACTATTCAGTACTGTGAACATGCCGGTATTCTAATACAGATTTTTTAAAAAAGAAACTAAGAGTGAGTTCAGAGAATTTTAATGAAATTGATTCCAAAGCAGATACACTACTTAAGGAAGAAATCAAGAGACCTGGAATACCCAGCTGTCAAATCTGAGGAAATAATGCTCCAGCTGAGAGCACAAAAGAATATCACTTTCGTTGTCCATTCTTGGACAATTTCGTAGTAGAATTGAACTAACGTTTATCTGAACTCAGTCAACTTATTCCAAAATGTGAAGTAGCTATCCCTCATCATTGGAACAGTGTGTCAAAATGTTGAAATGTTGACATGTTCTCACAGTTTAGGAAAACGATACGTTAAAAAATATGAGAGCCAACATTATTAATATATTTGATTCTCTTTCTTTAATTTTAATAATACGAATGATTAACTTAGCTACGATCTCTTGACAGTATTGTAACTCACTATCCCAAGGCGTTACAAGAACCACACGTCTTAAAATCAAATGTTTGAAGCCATGTGGTGTGTGCATTTGTTTCAATTAAAGTTCTGAGTGGCTTATAAATGTTGTATTTATCGTTTCATGTGTTACAACGATATGTGAATTGGTATTAATTCTGAGAGGCTTATTTCTTTCACTATGAACGTGTAACGCAATGCACCCCATTTTTAGTAAGTCTTACTTTGAAGCAGAAACGTCAATAGGCAGAGGATAACATCTTATTCATATCAACAGAAGTCCAAATTTTAACACAACACGGGACGTACAATAGAAACAATGAAAAGAGTGATGGGCAAATTACCTTATATTATCTTTGCCGTTGTCTGTACAATAGCCATTCGAGCGAAATAAGCATTCAGGATTTCGAAAGATAATATTTTCATAAATCATCAATCTTTAACTGGAAATTAATAATTGGAAGTATTTTATTTCCAAAGCGATTCATCTACTAAATCGCTCATATAGCTGGGAATTGGTAACGGGGAAATATCCTCTCGTTATTAAGAGCACCATAGGTTCCTGGTGTTCCTCTTCCATGTCACTCCCGTCGAGATGAAGTTGTTCTAGGTCGGCTGCGTATTGTACACAGCCGTCTCACCCATGGTCACTTGTTGCAAGGACTGTATCCTCCAATGAGTCATATCTGTGCTGTATTTTTAAGTGTTCGGCATATTTGTCTTGAATGTGCCGATCTTGCATTGCTCAGGAAGGCTTTTAATCTTCCCAACTGTTTATATCATCCCTGTTGGGAGGTGGTTAAAATTTCGTATGCTGTGAGTTGCCTCACTATGTTCCCACAAACATGTATCCATGGACATCCTTTCTCATGTGAATCTTTGAAAATACGTCCAGTCAGTTGGCAGGTCAAGTACACCACGTTTCGACTAACCTTGTAATTTATTAATTTTAATAATATTCGCCTGTTACAGGTTTAATCTGCATATAATCGCCCCTGTTTCCTATGCCCTTCCTTCAACTGCCAACGTGTAGTTGAAGTCATCAACTGTCATCCTGGTGATGAATGATGCTGAGTACTGATGGACGGTTGAAAGCTTTCCCTACATATCGATGGGTCGGGAGTAGTGTATATTGGCCGGTTCAACGCAGTACTTAGTAGGTATGTTTTTTTTTATCAATCGAATATAAGTTTTTGACATATTTTGACAATTTTTTGTCGATGTTTTAGCGTTTAGCGATGTTTTAGTACAAATTTTCACTATACTTATTTTTTTTTCCACTCATACTTGGTAGGTATATTATGATTTTACGTGATACAACTTAACCTATTTTTTTTTTTACGATTATTTAATTTTTTTTACGATCCTAAGTGATATAACTTAACCTATCATTTTTTTTATTTATGCACTGTTTGAATGTTATTATTTGAGGATCATATTTTGTAGGTATTTTTTTTTATCAATTGAATATAAGTTTTTGACATATTTTGACAATTTTTTGTCGATGTTTTAGCGTTTAGCGATGTTTTAGTACAAATTTTCACTGCACTTATTTTTTCCACTCATACATGGTAGATATATCACGATCTTACGTGATACAACTTAACCTATTTTTTTTACGATTTTTTAATTTTTTTACGATCCTAAGTGATATAACTTAACCTATTATTTTTTTTATTTACGCACCGAACTAACCTACAAGGGACTCTGTTTGTTTTAATATTTCAGTATTATAAGGTTTTCACAAATTTTATATAACCTAAAATGTGTTGGATGTTGATTTTTAGTATGTGGCAATTTTTTATGAATTTTAAAACTGTTCCCTCACCCTCTCGTTCTTCACGTCGTGGACGAAGGACTTCTCTGCAATCAGGATGACGCTGCATAGAGTATCGGCAGGCAGCGCGTCGTGGAACTCGCAGACGACCTTGATGTTGGTGCGATCGTTGACCACCACCTGTCTTCTCTTAGATGTGTTGATGACGGTCATGGGTCTCCGTGTTTTGAATTCGCTGGGCGTGTAATACATGTCCACGCTTCCCTCGGTCACGCGTTTGTAAGCCGTGTAAGCTTCGTAAAGTTTGAGGTAATTGTTTTTGGTTGTAATTCTCGCGCGGGAACACTTCGTTCCTACTGTTCTTCAGATAAACGTTCTTGATCTTGCAGTCGTCGAATCCGCAAACAGATTTTTCCTAAGTCTTACCGTTTCCAAGATAACCCCACTTCCGGTCGCCATTTTGAATTTCCGAGCATAGGTTCTATTTATATTTTACTTATATATAGGCGTACGTAATGAATCCGCAAACAGATTTTTCGCAAGTCTTACCGTTTCCAAGATAACCCCACTTCCGGTCGCCATTTTGGATTTCCGAGCATAGGTTCTATTCATATTTTTTCTCACGTATAGGCGTACATGATAAATCCCCAAACAGATTTTTCCTAAGTCTTACCGTTTCCAAGATAAGCCCACTTCCGGTCGCCATTTTGGATTTCCGAGCATAGGTTTTATTCACATTTTACTTATATATAGGCGTACGTAATAAATCCGAAAACAGATTTTTGCTAAGTCTTACCGTTTCCAAGATAACCCCACTTCCGGTCGCCATTTTGGATTTCCGAACATAGGTTCTATTTATATTTTTTTCTCACGTATAAGTGTACATGATAAATCCCCAAACAGATTTTTCGCAAGTCTTACCGTTTCCAAGATAACCCCACTTCCGGTCGCTATTTTGGATTTCCGAACATAGGTTCTATTCATATTTTTTCTCACATATAGGCGTACGTGATGAATCCGAAAACAGATTTTTCCTAAGTCTTACCGTTTTCAAGATAACCCCACTTCCGGTCGCCATTTTGGATTTCCGAGCATAGGTTCTATTGATATTTTACTCACGTATAGGTGTACATAATGAATCCGAAAATAGATTTTTCCTAAGTCTTACTGTTTTCAAGATAACCCCACTTCCGGTCGTCATTTTGGATTTCCGAACATAGATTCTATTCATACTTTTTCTCACGTATAGGTGTACATGATGAATCAGCAAACATATTTTTCCCAAGTCATGAATTGGAGGGTTCTATGACCCTGTTTGTCAAAAATTTGAGATATTTTGCAATTTAAGATTTTTAACGCTGGACTTGGAAAATTTTCGATTGATAAAAAATTGGTTCCATGATAATCTATGCCAATTTTGGTATGGGAGGACAGAGGACACCGAGACTCGACCGACACACTAAACCCAAGGTTAGGTTAGGTTAGGTTAGGTTAGGCTAGGTTAGGTTAGGTTAGGTTAGGTTAGGCTAGGTTAGGTTAGGTTAGGTTAGGTTAGGTTAGGCTAGGTTAGGTTAGGTTAGGTTAGGTTAGGCTAGGTTAGGTTAGGTTAGGTTAGGTTAGGCTAGGTTAGGTTAGGTTAGGTTAGGCGTTCAAAAGTTACGAGTGATCAAAGTTTTGGGAGGGGGTGGGCTAACTTCTTACCCCTTGACCCCAGGACCACCAAAACTTGGTATACGTATTCTACATATCCAAAATCGACAGGGGGGGTAGCTTTGCTACCGGGATGGGGGTGTTTTTCGATATATTTTTTCGATAACTTTTACCATTTTCGAGATATTTGCAATTTAAATTTTTTTAACGCTGTGGACTTGGAAAATTTTCGATTGATGAAAAAAAAAATAGTTCCATGACGACCTGGTATGAGAGGAGAGACGACACCGAGACTCGATGAACTAAGTGGTGCTTTGTTTGTGTGTGCAATGCTTTTTGCACTTGGTTATCATCACCTAACATCTTATTAATTGTTTTTTAAAATTAATTACAACTGAAAACTAATAATTAATATTATCTAAAGTTACTAATTAATATTATACAAGTAATTGATATATTTTTTTTGTTCTTGTTGCTAGTGTTGGGTAATTATAGTTGTTGCAAAATATAGCTCTCGCGTATGACAGTTTCTGAGTTTTGTTGGGTATATATAGACGAATCGAAATTTTACTTGTTATGTTAAATTGTATGTTAGGGTACATGGTAGGAGAAATCATTGTATATTAGAGCGCTCTTTTAATGATTTGCCTATAACTGCATACAGGCAGCCGTAAATTTAGCATAAAATATCCTGATCCTGTTTCTTCTAGCATGTGCGACGTTTGTTGTGGTGGGATCATTGGGGGAAATGTGATTCTCCCAATATGTCATCTGACTTACTAGCATATGCGATACGAAGAACAGGTGTGTATGTGGCTTACTAGGATTAGGCTCATGGTAATGAGGTCCTAGTAGCTGAAACGTTGTCGGGGTATTTTGCATTTTTTTTTTCAAATATGAACACGTTAAAACTGAACTGTCTCGGATTTTTGAGTTTTGTATTCGCCCTGAGAAAATTCTATATAAAATAACATACCTGAAAATTATATTCACAGTAGATTTATTTTTTTGAGTTTTGTAATTACCCCAAGAAATTCTATATAAAATAACATACCTGAAAATTGTATTTACAGTAGATTGAATTCTTGAGTTTTTGTATTCGCACACAAGAAATTCTATATAAATAACATACCTGAAATTCTATTTACAGTAGATTGAATTTTTTGAGTTTTGTAATCACTCCAAGAAATTCTATATAAAATAACATACCTGAAAATTGTATCGCTATATACTAGATTTTTTGATTTCTGTGATTTTGGAGAAAGCAATGGCATCCACCACCAGTTTCAATCGTAAAAATGATAAAACTGAATGTGTTACTTGTGGGAAGCTAATCTCAAGGAACAATTTATCGGTACACAGGGCAAGATGTAGCGAAACAGGTTCGAGAATTAATCGTTCGTTACCTTCTAAGCCCTGCGCTCGATGCGGAAAAATGATCAGCATTGCAAATTTAAGTAAACATCTCAAAATTTGCAAACCATCGACCGAACAAGGAACATCGAAAAGGAAAATCGATAATTCAGAAACGGAAGCTTCCACTTCCAAGCAAATTAAATTATCTAATGAACGCAAACCAATTAGATCTGCATTTAACGACCAACTCCAGGATTTTTTCAATTAAGTCAGAACCAGGTCGTGACATCCTTAGTTTCTTGGATGAAACGAAAACATCTGTACTAAATATTTTAAAAGATAAACTTGAAAACAACTCTATAAAAGTATACGCTGTTCTGTTTTCTGAATACGAGAAAGTTGATGGCACAACGAGTATTTTTTATCATCGTACAAAAAACCAGACTCTTTATTTGGCGGACGTCGAAAATTTGGACAACTTTTATTATAAAGTTTCCAACGAGCTGGTTAAGAAACATGACGATTTCGAGGCTAAAGGGTCGGGATGGTCTCTATGTGGAAGTCCTCACACTTTAACTGTTTACGTGAACCAATTCTCGCCTCTTCGCGCTTCCAGCTACGTTCCTCTTCCACCGAACATTCAACACAAGAGGGCTGTGTTAAATATACAGAACAGCGATAAAAAGTGTTTTCTTTGGTGTATATTGGCTGCACTGCATCCTGTTTATTGGTCAAATCATCCAGAACAGGTTTCTAATTACAAACAATACGAGACCGACTTTCAAAGTGTAATGTCTGACATTGAATACCCGGTGACATTGTCGGATATAACAAAGTTCGAAAATCGTGCAGGAAAACGCATCGCTATTAATGTATATTCCTTCACGTCAGATAAATATCTCGTGCATCCCGTCAGGATAAGCGATATCGACGATGACGATGCCTGTGTAATAAATCTCCTTCTCATTTCCAACGAGGATGTCTATCATTACACGCTAATTCGTTCAATGTCTCGATTACTAGGAAGCCAAACAACCAAGCATGAACATTGCATCGAAGTTTGTCCGAGATGTCTAACCATGTTCGACGATCGAAAACAACTCGATTATCAAAATTACACCGGACGTCAAATTGCTATCGATAAACTTGTCGAACATAAAATTTATTGCGGCAACAACAGACCGGCTAGAATGTTGATGCCCGAAACGAACGAAGTCGAAGAATTCAAAATGCACAAGGCATTGTTGGAACATCCCGCAATCATCGTCGCAGATTTCGAGTCTTTCCTGAAACCACTCTCCTACTGCGAACCGGATCCTGAAATTTCCTCCACAACGCCGTACCAGCTTCATCAACCTAATAGTTTCGGCTATGTTGTTGTGCGACGTGATAAAATAAATGAAGCATATATATACCGCGGGCCAAATGTAATCGAACACTTCCTGGAAAAAATGGTGGAGGAGGTTGAGGTAATTGGTAGCGTACTGCTTACATCAAAACCGATGGCACCTTTAACTGAAAATGAACTTCAAAATTACAATTCCACTGAGGTGTGTCCGGTATGTGATCAAAGTTTCACTGATGAGAACAAAAAAATATTCCACCACGATCATTTCAGCGGAAACTACATAGGTGGAATTTGCAACACGTGCAATCTTAAAATCCAGAAACCTAAATTCATCCCCATATTCTTTCACAACGGAAGCGGATATGATTTTCACCACCTGGTGAGACATCTTGGCTACGATCCGAAACGTATAGGTGTCTTGGCCGAGAATGAAGAACGCTACATTAGTCTCAGCAAGCAAGTGTCGATTCCGAGAACGAAAAATACAATCGAGATGCGCTTCCTGGATTCGTATAGATTTCTCTCTGCAAGTCTGGATGCTTTAGCGAACAAACTCACCGACGATCAATTTAAAATAACTAGAGCTAGTTTTCCCAACGTAGACATAGAACTCGTTAGACGTAAAGGGGTTTATCCTTACGAATATGTTAGTGATGGTTCTAAATTTAACGACGACGCTCTTCCACTTCCAAGATAATTTTACAGCAGACTCAGAGAGAAATCGAGAAAGTATTGCGTAGGAAAGGTGACAAACTTTTGGTCAAATGGCTGGGACTTCCGGAAAAGAGTTGGATCGACGCGGACGAAGTGATCTTGTGAGTACGTGGAACGTGGTGAAGCGTCTACCGGATCCGGAAAGTCAAACGAGAAAAAAAAAGAACGGCGAGTTGCTTCCCGACAGCATCCGCTGTCTGATCGTAGGTCCTTCGGGGTGTGGGAAAACGACACTGCTCGTGGACAATTTTCTCCTCGCACCGAATTGGTTAGATTGGAAGAACAGGCACCTGTACGTGTTCTCGAAAAGTTTGGAGCAATCCAAATACCAGCAACTGATGAAACTGTACGATGGTCTGGACATTGCAACGTTTGCCTCGGAAATAAAACCACTCGACGATTGTCGTGAAAATTCAGTCGTTGTGTTCGACGACGCCATCCTGGAAAATCAAAATGAAATTTGCAACTTTTTCACGCAAGGTCGTCACAAAGGAATGGATTGCTTCTACCTAGCTCAAACGTTTTCCAAAATTCCAAAACAGTTAGTACGCGACAACGCTAATTTCATATGTTTGTTTCGTCAAGATCACACCAACCTCAAGCACGCGTACGATGACTACGTAGGCGGAGACATGAACTACAATCAATTTTCGGAACGCTGCTGCTCTACTTGCTGGAACGGTGACGATTTCGGATTCGCGACGATCGACATGACGAGGAAACCCAACGACGGAAAATACAGAAACAAAATCAACGACTTTCTAAACGTTGCAACGTTGTGAGAAACGACGTGTATAAATAACGTCATGACGAAACGAAAAATCGAAGACGAAAATCTCAAGCTTCGCGATTACCTCGCCAAGATGTCTCACCAGGTGGTGAAAATCATATCCGCTTCCGTTGTGAAAGAATATGGGGATGAATTTAGGTTTCTGGATTTTAAGATTGCACGTGTTGCAAATTCCACCTATGTAGTTTCCGCTGAAATGATCGTGGTGGAATATTTTTTTGTTCTCATCAGTGAAACTTTGATCACATACCGGACACACCTCAGTGGAATTGTAATTTTGAAGTTCATTTTCAGTTAAAGGTGCCATCGGTTTTGATGTAAGCAGTACGCTACCAATTACCTCAACCTCCTCCACCATTTTTTCCAGGAAGTGTTCGATTACATTTGGCCCGCGGTATATATATGCTTCATTTATTTTATCACGTCGCACAACAACATAGCCGAAACTATTAGGTTGATGAAGCTGGTACGGCGTTGTGGAGGAAATTTCAGGATCCGGTTCGCAGTAGGAGAGTGGTTTCAGGAAAGACTCGAAATCTGCGACGATGATTGCGGGATGTTCCAACAATGCCTTGTGCATTTTGAATTCTTCGACTTCGTTCGTTTCGGGCATCAACATTCTAGCCGGTCTGTTGTTGCCGCAATAAATTTTATGTTCGACAAGTTTATCGATAGCAATTTGACGTCCGGTGTAATTTTGATAATCGAGTTGTTTTCGATCGTCGAACATGGTTAGACATCTCGGACAAACTTCGATGCAATGTTCATGCTTGGTTGTTTGGCTTCCTAGTAATCGAGACATTGAACGAATTAGCGTGTAATGATAGACATCCTCGTTGGAAATGAGAAGGAGATTTATTACACAGGCATCGTCATCGTCGATATCGCTTATCCTGACGGGATGCACGAGATATTTATCTGACGTGAAGGAATATACATTAATAGCGATGCGTTTTCCTGCACGATTTTCGAACTTTGTTATATCCGACAATGTCACCGGGTATTCAATGTCAGACATTACACTTTGAAAGTCGGTCTCGTATTGTTTGTAATTAGAAACCTGTTCTGGATGATTTGACCAATAAACAGGATGCAGTGCAGCCAATATACACCAAAGAAAACACTTTTTATCGCTGTTCTGTATATTTAACACAGCCCTCTTGTGTTGAATGTTCGGTGGAAGAGGAACGTAGCTGGAAGCGCGAAGAGGCGAGAATTGGTTCACGTAAACAGTTAAAGTGTGAGGACTTCCACATAGAGACCATCCCGACCCTTTAGCCTCGAAATCGTCATGTTTCTTAACCAGCTCGTTGGAAACTTTATAATAAAAGTTGTCCAAATTTTCGACGTCCGCCAAATAAAGAGTCTGGTTTTTTGTACGATGATAAAAAATACTCGTTGTGCCATCAACTTTCTCGTATTCAGAAAACAGAACAGCGTATACTTTTATAGAGTTGTTTTCAAGTTTATCTTTTAAAATATTTAGTACAGATGTTTTCGTTTCATCCAAGAAACTAAGGATGTCACGACCTGGTTCTGACTTAATTGAAAAAATCCTGGAGTTGGTCGTTAAATGCAGATCTAATTGGTTTGCGTTCATTAGATAATTTAATTTGCTTGGAAGTGGAAGCTTCCGTTTCTGAATTATCGATTTTCCTTTTCGATGTTCCTTGTTCGGTCGATGGTTTACAAATTTTGAGATGTTTACTTAAATTTGCAATGCTGATCATTTTTCCGCATCGAGCGCAGGGCTTAGAAGGTAACGAACGATTAATTCTCGAACCTGTTTCGCTACATCTTGCCCTGTGTACCGATAAATTGTTCCTTGAGATTAGCTTCCCACAAGTAACACATTCAGTTTTATCATTTTTACGATTGAAACTGGTGGTGGATGCCATTGCTTTCTCCAAAATCACAGAAATCAAAAAATCTAGTATATAGCGATACAATTTTCAGGTATGTTATTTTATATAGAATTTCTTGGAGTGATTACAAAACTCAAAAAATTCAATCTACTGTAAATAGAATTTCAGGTATGTTATTTATATAGAATTTCTTGTGTGCGAATACAAAAACTCAAGAATTCAATCTACTGTAAATACAATTTTCAGGTATGTTATTTTATATAGAATTTCTTGGGGTAATTACAAAACTCAAAAAAATAAATCTACTGTGAATATAATTTTCAGGTATGTTATTTTATATAGAATTTTCTCAGGGCGAATACAAAACTCAAAAATCCGAGACAGTTCAGTTTTAACGTGTTCATATTTGAAAAAAAAAATGCAAAATACCCCGACAACGTTTCAGCTACTAGGACCTCATTACCATGAGCCTAATCCTAGTAAGCCACATACACACCTGTTCTTCGTATCGCATATGCTAGTAAGTCAGATGACATATTGGGAGAATCACATTTCCCCCAATGATCCCACCACAACAAACGTCGCACATGCTAGAAGAAACAGGATCAGGATATTTTATGCTAAATTTACGGCTGCCTGTATGCAGTTATAGGCAAATCATTAAAAGAGCGCTCTAATATACAATGATTTCTCCTACCATGTACCCTAACATACAATTTAACATAACAAGTAAAATTTCGATTCGTCTATATATACCCAACAAAACTAAGAAACTGTCATACGCGAGAGCTATATTTTGCAACAACTATAATTACCCAACACTAGCAACAAGAACAAAAAAAATATATCAATTACTTGTATAATATTAATTAGTAACTTTAGATAATATTAATTATTAGTTTTCAGTTGTAATTAATTTTAAAAAACAATTAATAAGATGTTAGGTGATGATAACCAAGTGCAAAATGCATTGCACACACAAACAAAGCACCACTTAGTTCATCGAGTCTCGGTGTCGTCTCTCCTCTCATACCAGGTCGTCATGGAACTATTTTTTTTTTCATCAATCGAAAATTTTCCAAGTCCACAGCGTTAAAAAAATTTAAATTGCAAATATCTCGAAAATGGTAAAAGTTATCGAAAAAATATATCGAAAAACACCCCCATCCCGGTAGCAAAGCTACCCCCCTGTCGATTTTGGATATGTAGAATACGTATACCAAGTTTTGGTGGTCCTGGGGTCAAGGGGTAAGAAGTTAGCCCACCCCCTCCCAAAACTTTGATCACTCGTAACTTTTGAACGCCTAACCTAACCTAACCTAACCTAACCTAGCCTAACCTAACCTAACCTAACCTAACCTAGCCTAACCTAACCTAACCTAACCTAACCTAACCTAGCCTAACCTAACCTAACCTAACCTAACCTAACCTAGCCTAACCTAACCTAACCTAACCTAACCTAGCCTAACCTAACCTAACCTAACCCTGGGTTTAGTGTGTCGGTCGAGTCTCGGTGTCCTCTGTCCTCCCATACCAAAATTGGCATAAATTATCATGGAACCAATTTTTTATCAATCGAAAATTTTCCAAGTCCAGCGTTAAAAATCTTAAATTGCAAAATATCTCAAATTTTTGACAAACAGGGTCATAGAACCCTCCAATTCATGACTTGGGAAAAATATGTTTGCTGATTCATCATGTACACCTATACGTGAGAAAAAGTATGAATAGAATCTATGTTCGGAAATCCAAAATGACGACCGGAAGTGGGGTTATCTTGAAAACAGTAAGACTTAGGAAAAATCTATTTTCGGATTCATTATGTACACCTATACGTGAGTAAAATATCAATAGAACCTATGCTCGGAAATCCAAAATGGCGACCGGAAGTGGGGTTATCTTGAAAACGGTAAGACTTAGGAAAAATCTGTTTTCGGATTCATCACGTACGCCTATATGTGAGAAAAAATATGAATAGAACCTATGTTCGGAAATCCAAAATAGCGACCGGAAGTGGGGTTATCTTGGAAACGGTAAGACTTGCGAAAAATCTGTTTGGGGATTTATCATGTACACTTAAACGTGAGAAAAAAATATAAATAGAACCTATGTTCGGAAATCCAAAATGGCGACCGGAAGTGGGGTTATCTTGGAAACGGTAAGACTTAGCAAAAATCTGTTTTCGGATTTATTACGTACGCCTATATATAAGTAAAATGTGAATAAAACCTATGCTCGGAAATCCAAAATCGCGACCGGAAGTGTGCTTATCTTGGAAACGGTAAGACTTAGGAAAAATCTGTTTGGGGATTTATCATGTACGCCTATACGTGAGAAAAAATATGAATAGAACCTATGCTCGGAAATCCAAAATGGCGACCGGAAGTGGGGTTATCTTGGAAACGGTAAGACTTGCGAAAAATCTGTTTGCGGATTCATTACGTACGCCTATATATAAGTAAAATATAAATAGAACCTATGCTCGGAAATCCAAAATGGCGACCGGAAGTGGGGTTATCTTGGAAACGGTAAGACTTAGGAAAAATCTGTTTGCGGATTCGACGACTGCAAGATCAAGAACGTTTATCTGAAGAACAGTAGGAACGAAGTGTTCCCGCGCGAGAATTACAACCAAAAACAATTACCTCAAACTTTACGAAGCTTACACGGCTTACAAACGCGTGACCGAGGGAAGCGTGGACATGTATTACACGCCCAGCGAATTCAAAACACGGAGACCCATGACCGTCATCAACACATCTAAGAGAAGGCAGGTGGTGGTCAACGATCGCACCAACATCAAGGTCGTCTGCGAGTTCCACGACGCGCTGCCTGCCGATACTCTATGCAGCGTCATCCTGATTGCAGAGAAGTCCTTCGTCCACGACGTGAAGAACGAGAGGGTGAGGGAACAGTTTTAAAATTCATAAAAAATTGCCACATACTAAAAATCAACATCCAACACATTTTAGGTTATATAAAATTTGTGAAAACCTTATAATACTGAAATATTAAAACAAACAGAGTCCCTTGTAGGTTAGTTCGGTGCGTAAATAAAAAAAATAATAGGTTAAGTTATATCACTTAGGATCGTAAAAAAAATTAAAAATCGTAAAAAAAAAAATAGGTTAAGTTGTATCACGTAAGATCGTGATATATCTACCATGTATGAGTGGAAAAAATAAGTGCAGTGAAAATTTGTACTAAAACATCGCTAAACGCTAAAACATCGACAAAAAATTGTCAAAATATGTCAAAAACTTATATTCAATTGATAAAAAAAATACCTACAAAATATGATCCTCAAATAATAACATTCAAACAGTGCATAAATAAAAAAAATGATAGGTTAAGTTATATCACTTAGGATCGTAAAAAAAATTAAATAATCGTAAAAAAAAAATAGGTTAAGTTGTATCACGTAAAATCATAATATACCTACCAAGTATGAGTGGAAAAAAAAATAAGTATAGTGAAAATTTGTACTAAAACATCGCTAAACGCTAAAACATCGACAAAAAATTGTCAAAATATGTCAAAAACTTATATTCGATTGATAAAAAAAAACATACCTACTAAGTACTGCGTTGAACCGGCCAATATACACTACTGTCGGGCTGGTTAAAGACTCGGGTGGGTGTGGACGAGCATATTTACCGGGAGTGGGCCGGGGACGAGTAATGCAGACGTCTAGAACTTACCATGACCATGACTGTACAAATATTGTAATACAAGTGATGCATATGGATTAAATTATTCTAACTATTTTGATTTAAAAAGTAACTATCGAGTTGAAAATGTGTGAACCCCTTCCTTCCATTTAATTTTATATCACTGTGCAATGAACCTGTCTTACCTAAATAACTTTCAAGGCAGGCTCTTCCATATTTATCACAAACTGTTTGATTTTCTGCAATGAAAAATAGAAATGGTCAAAATCAGAGTTAAATTCCTTTATATAAGTAGAAAAATTGTTAGTCTTCCACTTGCTAATACCAAACATAATGTTTAATATATTTTATAATCAATGCACTGATTTCATGGATTTTAAGAAAATTAAAATGTCCGTTATTTTTACTGTTTCGCCAGTAAGTTACGCTAGGCTTTTCAGGTAATGTATTTTGATGTGTCTTCCCATTAGTAGATTTTTGAAAATATTAAAGTATAAACCTTCACACGATTTCATGGTGCATCATCTGATTACGGGTTTTACATTGAATTTTTGAAGATGTGCCCGGAAGACCAACGTGTAAGAACCTGAGGTTATCACATGAATATTGAATTGAGGTGTTGTTGTTTCGAGCATACTCTATGCACGGAAAGGCTAATCGTTACTTAAAGTGTGATTCGAACCACTGTGAGCCTCCGCCGGGTATGGAACCTGGGACCCCACATACTTAATGATAACGAGATGAGGTAGTATATATTGGATCGGATGGATGTAAAGCACGGTGGGTCGGCAACTAGCAGTTTCTAAAGTTTAATTATATATTGCATTCGTTGTAACCAAGACGTCATGTAAGCAAAGCATCGATTCACGAATATTATTCTAAATTTATACAAAAAATCGGATGTGATTTTGAAAAAACTGAACACTTTAGGTATTGGTAAGCAAGAAAGAGCAACAACTTAACTTACCCTTAGGGATTATTTAATATTTAAACTATGTTGCAACACCCAACGACAATGTAAATAACTAAATAATATCTACGTCTACCACTGTCAAACACACCATTTTTTCCTTTTTTCCTCATTCGATAAAAAAAGTCTAAGCAGCTCTCAATAAAATAAAGCCCAGGGTTGTAGGAAACTTTAACGTAAGTTCGCTCTATATCAAAAACTAACAACGTTATCAGTTGCAGCACACAATAGCTGATTAGTGATCATCAAGCACTGTCCAAAGCCCTCTAACACGTTATAAACTAACGAAAACAGCAAATATCTGGGCATCGACTAAAAATCTTTCGTGCTCGTACCAAAATATTCAGTCAGTAGAAGAGTCTCATGGGTGTTACATTTCCCTGTGTTTCTTAAACATTTTCTACCTATTAGCATACAAATCTTACTCGTATAAGTACTTGTTTTTTCACACTTCATTTGCTGAGAGTCTGTCCATTTCGACCCATCAGATGACCTGACGCAATGTCTTCAAAGAAAGAAAGAAGCCTGTGATCGCATTATCTTCAGTCTGAAATACATGTATCATTTATCTGTTTTCTTCTACGCAAAACTAAGTTGGCTCAAATTAATTTATCGGCATAACATACATAACCTTACCCTCCTCTGTAGGGCAATCACTTCCAAATAAATTGCATATCTCTCGAGCAGACTTTCCCATTGCTTCCTGAGTCCCACAGTCTCGACACCAAACCGCGTTAAAATACTCAACTACCCATTCACGTTAATAATTAGAATTTCTGTTCACATTTCCATTTCCCATCTTTGGAATTCATTGGTCTTCCAAATCCAGGAAGCACTTTTAGTATATGGTCTTAAGAAGGAAGTCAGACACTTTTCAATACGTACGCATACTTAGTTCATTAGTTGAAGCGTACGTTGGACGCAAATTGAATTCGCTTAAATGCAGAAAACTGCTGGCACCCACAAATCAACACACTATTTTAACCTTCATATTATTTTGAGCAATACATGAGCATATGTGTGTGTGGGTATGTACTTTCTTTGACGTTCGACGTCCGTGCGTATAGATTCGACTTTTATTCTTGTATCTAATTTCATCTTTGTATTTTTACACATATGTAATTTTTATATTTTTTTCCTTTCAAATATTTCACCTTATGTAATGACTAAAATGTAGCCTCCTACATTCCCTATACAAAATTATTTCTAAATATGGTCAAGAGAAAGTCAGAACATAAATTATCCTTTCCTGTAAGTAAATTTGCATACATATCAGCTTCGCTAGTATACTTGTAATTACACCTACAAATAATAAAGGACATAGGTCCTCTGTCAAAAATACCTTAGGTGATCTTGAAGATTGGACATTAGCACCAACGATAATTAAATATATTTTTCACAAACATCAAATGATCAAAATATGAATAAGCAAATGAATCCCGTCTATATTTTACAAAAGAAAACGAAAACCTGTTACGTGTAGATGACGCTGAGAACTACCATGTAGGTCTATATCATGCTTGGAAACGATTTCGCATCTACAATACAATTATATTGTAAATAATGGAGCTTTCTACTTTCCTATATTGTGTCCCATCAATGAGAAAGTGCAGTTGCAGAGCTGAAGGTGCTTCTCCAACACACACTGGGCTATGCAGGCAGAGTAGCTGTAGTGCTTGAAGACCCAGAGTCCTTCGTTCTCCTGAGGGAACTTGTATTTCCTGGACTCCACGGGAATACTAAGGACGTTGCCGTCCGTTTCTTCCTGCATTACCAGAAATTCATTTTTAACAGTTTTTCTTGGATATCCAGCGTCTGAATAAACTGTTCCAAAGTGTTCTAATAGAGGTACCTCGTACTCAGACATTATGTAGAACTATATAAAAAATAGTCGACATTTGTAAAATTTATAACGATAATTCTCAAAATACCTTGCAAATAGTATTGTTTTAGAACCAATTCATTTAGAATGATATTAAGAGGTTAGCATTCTGTGAGACAAGAGCATGTTTCATTTGTGGAAGAAGTACAATTGTTACCTTTAAAAACACATGGATAAATTCCATGTATACACATTTTACTATGTGTGTGATTTCGTGCGTGAGAAGGATTACATGAAATAAGTCCATTCTGTGGAATAACGCGCATTCGTTCATAACAACAAACTATTTTTAACGAAATTACTAAACATATTTCATACTATAATAACAAAATTCCATTCAAAGTTCATAACCCTTCGATCACATTAATATTTATTTTAAATTTTGTTGTTGTATAAATTATGCAATTAATACCGTGGAATTTCTCTACTCTCAACAACATATAAAGTATTATCTAACATTCTTTTAGCAAGACGAACAACATATGCTAATGATATGAAACGTGATTATCAATGTGTATTTAAAAGTAACAGATCTACAACAGATCAAATTTTTCACATGAGACAAACACTTGCGAAAAAGTCGGAATATAATAAAAATGTACATCAGCTATTCTTTGACTTTAGGAAAGCATGTGATTCAGTCAAAAGAGATAAATTATATAATATATTAGTAGAGTTTGGAATACCTAAGAAGCTCGTTAATATGATAAAGGTATGCACCAGTGAAACAGAAAGTAAAATTCGTGTGGATATTAATATGTCTGACAAATTTACAAATCGTAATGGGTTAAAACAAGGAGATATATTATCCCCATTGCTCTTTAATTTTGACTTAGAATACGCTGTTAGGAAGATAAAAAAACTAACGAAGGACTAAAATTGAACGGAGTGACTAAGCTGTTAGCATATGAGGATGATATAGACTTATTGGGGGATGATATAAATACAATACAATAAATAATGCTAAAATATTTTTGAAAGCAGCTAAAGAGATATGTCTGGAAGTTAGCAAAGAGAAAACTAAATATATGTTTACAGGCCCAAAAAAAGTGTTACGTAAATATCAAAATCTAGTTTTTGATGACAAACTCGTTTGAACCAGTTTCCAAATTCAAGTACTTAGGAGTAATACTAACAAATAAAAATTATATTAAACAGGAAATAAAAGGCAGGCTTCATTCAGGAAATGCATGGTACTTTTCTCTTCATAAACTTTTGTCTTCTCGTTTAATATCAAATAACCTAAAAGTTAAAATATACGAAACAGTAATTTTGCCTGTAATATTATATGGATGCGAAACGTGGTCCCTTACATTGGAAGAGGAATATAAATTGAGAGTATTTGTAAATAAGATCCTTAGGAAAATATTTGGGCCTAAAAGTAATGGGGAGACAGGAGAGTGGAGAAGGTTACGTAATTTAGATGTGCATAATTTGTATTCATTTCCAGATATTAATAAAATGATTAAATCAAGAAGACTTAGGTGGGCAGGTCATGTGGCAGAAATGGGAGAGCAAAGAAGATTTTACAGGATTCTTGTTGGGAAACCTGATGGTAAGATACCAGTAGGAAAACCAAGACGAAGATGGAGGGATAATGTTGAGATGGAACTAAAGTAAATTGGTAGGGATGGAAAAGAGTATATAGATCTTGCTCAGGACAGGGACAGATGGAAGGCATGTGTTGCTGCAGCCATGAACCTTCGGGTATTTGGCTAATTGTTACCACGTTAAATCATAGGAGCACCCCCACCCCCAGCTAACTCCATGGCTCGTCTTTGTTTCTTTTTGACAACTGGAAAATGTAAATATCAATAAAGGGTTTAGTTTGTTTCAGTTTGGTTTTAAAGCCACTTTATACACAGAATGGCTACTCGAGACCGAAAATACAGTTTCGAATAGGATCCAAAACACTATATGCCCCGCCAAGTATCAAACCCTAGACCTCTTGGTAAAAAGCCGACAACGTTACCACTACTTCATCCTACCACGCATACAGCCAATGTAATGGTAATGTCAGTGAAATTTTAATTGTTAATTGAAATGGTCATTCCCTAAAATCTGATAATATCATGTTAGCTATTGCTATTGATCTACACAGTATCATAACCAATTTTCTACTTTGCTCTCTTTGTAAAAGCATTACGAGTTTCAGGCTATAATCCTCCTCCACACCGTATTGATTCCAATGAAGTGAATAAATCAGATCTATGGACCATGTTTTGGGTAACTTCGATTATTATTACAACAGCGGCCGATGCAAACCACAACCGTTCTACAGTAGAGTCATGCCTTCTATTCTTTTATCACCAATCCACTAGATTGAGCTTTGAGAGCCAAACAGACTGAACTAAAACAAGTCCTATGAGCAAGTTGGACTCGAGAGTGTTCAACAGATGAGTGCGTGAGTGCATGGAGAGGTAACGCAACTGCAGCTACCAGCTGTTTGTTTCATCGTGCACTGTGTTTTCCGTCCATACGCATTATCCCCTTCTCTACAGTTGTGCGCGACTCTGCTATACAGATCCAAGGTACAGAGTGTAACTAGGCTACGAAAAAGTACTTGAAACAATCATGTGTAAAGCACAACAATATGAGAAAAGCAGATGAGAGTTGTATTTTTCTGAAGTAGGTATTTGCATAGAGGGTACTTTAATATTTTCAAAATAAGACAATTAAAGTTGTATATGCTATCAATCTACCTCACATGAGCTACTTTAAAATGTTACAAAATATTAAATGTATTGTTTAAATGTAACACATATGAACAAAATACATCAAAATGTGCGCATTTTTGCGGAACGCCACAAGAGTTTTGAGTCCACACAGCGAGTGAAAGTGTGCGCATTCAAACTTTATTTGCCACAGGCCAAATTTTAGTAGCAATCTTGTAATCATTGGTATGCTATTAAAGATAATGTTATGCGCTATAACCTTTGTTTGAATAATTTTCCAATATTATTCTTTGTAACAAAAATGCAGTACCAAAAAGAAAGAAGTAAGTATAAAAGTTTACTTTTTTTCTTAAAATTACTCAAAAACCATTGGGAATATTTGAAACATGAAGAGGACCAACCTTATAGAGAGTAATGTTAAAACTGAAATTAAAAAAGGACATCCCGATATGTCCTCTAGTTTCAGAGATATAGACGTTTTCCTAAAACACTGCATATTGAGTGTTCAGTCGAACGTAGGGGGAGAAGCTAGAGGGGGAGGGACGTGAAGGAGCACAGACAGCGCCATCGAGATTTTTTTTGGGGGGGGATTTTATCCCTTTTAAATAACATAAAATTCAACATTTATATATTCTTCTAAAATATTAAAATATATCTAGAAATTTTACACTTTAGATGCACTATATTTAATCCATTAGATGAAGAAAAGGAAGTACTTAGGGGCAGGGGTGCACATATGTGTGTTTGTGGACGTCCGTTGCGCCCACCCAATTTGGGAGGGTATTTTTTATGATGGAAATGTGACGTGAAAAATATGGGATTGGACACAAGTTACCATTGCTGCTATAGAAATAACTTAGAGTAGACTTAGAGTAAACTTCCAATGGAAATGTAAAGGGTAATATGTATTATCGGAGGGTGGGGGGGTGAAAATATCCTAATCTTACATATTGAAACATGGATTCTGGGGTGGATTGGAAATTAAACGTGGGGGGGTGGACAAACTCTTGAATATCGTATCATTCTAAAGAATGATGGGATCTGAAGCAGTCATTGTGCAATTAATTGCTGGGTGATGTAAGTTACTCATCATTCATCCTCTGATGAGAGCACTCGTCATTGGCATGACGAGTTAGCGCTTGGCAATACGAAAGGTACAAATAATATTAAGGAACTAAACTGCAGAAAAGACAATGGTCACTCGTTGGGTTTTGTGAACCTTTGAACCTGAATCATGGCTGGGTGTTAGGATAGTTACCTGTCTATCTGATAAATTAGGATGAATAGAATATACGAAGTCCTCTGTTGGCTTCTCAATTAGTTGACCAGAGCGTCGTCTCAAACCTCTTCTCCCTTCTCAACTACAATCCAAAGTCCGTCACCTCTCAGCTTGTCTCCCCTCTACATCACTAGGCCATGGAGCTCTTCCTCCACGCCGAATCGTGTTTTTAATTGCCACTATGCAAACCGCCGACTCCATAGGCAGAAGAAACTACCTGTTTCCTGCATAGCACAACACTGTGCATTGTTTACATGCCTCAGAAGCTGAGAAAACTGAGAAAAACAAGTAAATGCCCTGGTCAACGTGAAGCATTCAGAGAGGCCGTATAAAATAAACTTATAATCTTAGGGATTGATACGATACCAGTGTTAAGTTTTAGATTATATAGGGTATTTTACTTAGGGGGGATTGAGCATTAAATTGAGGAGTATTCAATTCTTGTATGTTACTATTGACTAGACTGTTGCGAAAATTCTGGTGACTGAGAATAATTTTTTTTGGAGAAAGTAATATCCACTCTTCAATGTAAACAATAAGTCTAAAATTGCCACAGAAATGCTTGTGGGAGTATCGAGTATTAAATTTAAAGGGGGAGATTTGAAGCTCTTGATAAAGTGTTGAATCTCAGATTGTCAATGGATTTTCGTAGTGGGGGAGAGTTCGAATATTATATTTAGCGATATGGTATCCACACGTTTTTGGCGTCGAACCTGCAAAACGATAAGCTGGAAAAGAGCAAATATCGCAGGGTCATAAAATTAATATTCTTGAAAGACTGCAAACAAATGAATATAAAAATTTTCTTTCTCGCTCCGCTCGCAATATTCTTTTACGGAAATGCGTTTTCCGCATTATACTACAATTTTATACCATAGCAGCATCACATAACATCAGTTCTTGACATGTAATGCTTATAGTGTTGTCATTCTGCTTAATTTAATTCCCTGCAGTGAGGCGCCAGGTGGAGTATAAGGACCAAATTTTATTTAGGGCTTTGGTAGCTAATGACGTCACGGGCTTCCCTGTGAAAGAAAGTAAGAAGCTAGCGGTGACCCCAACCTCAGCTGGGAACTCGCAGTAGCCAATCGGCACCCCCGACGAGTGGGACGTAGGAGAAGCGGCACACCCTGGTCAATAACCGGTTTGATGCTTCCGTCAAGCGGCGTTAGGTCAGGGATTTAAGGATGCCGCGACAAACCCGGCGTTTGCTTGGATTTGGCAAGCCAACCGATGTCTCCTATACAGGGACGGCAGGTTAAGAAGGAAGGTCCTGGTACACCCAGTCAAGCCGGGCAGGTAGAACCTAAGCACCTATCAGCCGAAGCGATTGGGCCACGTAGGTAGATTGCTGCTAGGCTCTTCTTCTTCTTTCTCCTTCCTTCTGGGATGGCTGGTGGGCTTCTGGCTGGAAGGCAGGTTTACCCTGGATGTTCGCCAGTTAACATCAGGGAACCAACTGAACTCCCGTTTTTTTCTTTTGTTCAGTGGCAGGTTTCTCGCCTCAATATCAATATTTATTTTCTGACATCTCATATTTCAATCACAATTAGTAATTAGATATACAAGCTTTTATTTACAGATTTTTTTACAAATTCTCCAGCAACTGTTGCTGGGGGAGTTATTCGACAATATTTCCGGACAAATACTTTTCTAACTACTACAATATACAATACATTTAACAAAATAAAAATATATACATTGTACTGTGTACAGTAAGACGGGAATGCGTTACATAATATGTTGTTTGATATTCTGATTTTATCGTTCTGTTTGCTTGTAAACAAAAAGGTATGTGTTTGTTTCTCAAATATTACTTCCCTTGTCTGGAAGAATATGTGTTGTGGTCTTAATTGTTATGGTCGGGTTAGGGGGACAATGTTCCTGTGGGGCCTCAATTTTCCCATATCTTTGATGAGCGGATTTGAATAGACTTGGATTTTTCTTAAAAGTTTTGCTTGAACCGAGTGAAAAGTTTCCATGAGAGGTGAGCACTCCAAATCTTCGTGCATTTGTTGTATTCGGATTGTTCTTGAGAAGTGTCCTATAGCTCTAAGAGCTCTATTTTGCACCACTTGGAGTTTTCAATGATGGATGTGTGCTTCGTCACTGGTCCTGCGTACAGTAATATGGGCCGGATCATCATCCTATATATCCTGGCTTCTAGTTGAACGGGCGAACTGAGTATTGGGTATGAGTATCCAATGCGTCGTTTTGCTCGGTTGGCAATCTACTCGGTATGTTGGCTGAATGTGAGATGACCAATGTCACTCCAAGGTAGGTGACGGATGTTGTGCTAGGAACTGCTTTCTCGAATAGCTGGATGTTTATATTTTTGGTGGAAAGACCGTTTCCAAATTCTATGGCCTGATTTTTCTCACAATTGATGTTTATCCTCCATTTGCGTTCCCATACCTCGAAAGTTTGGAAGTATTTCTGAATAGCTTGTAAGCTTGGAAGGGATCTTCTGCTCCATCCAAAAATGGCAGTATCATCGGCGTATATAGGGCTCCGTTACTTTGTAACCCCATATTTTTGTACCATTAAAACCTCATTTGTCAAATTTTGTACTATTTTTGTACTACTCAAAAATGTTAAAAATAATTTTTGTACCATTCAACTTACCGTCGAAAAACAAGAATCAATTTTGGGGTTACAGGTAACGTCTCAAACTCATCATCGGTTTCGGTGAGTTATACACATCAAAATATTATTCTATTTATGTAACATTTTGTACCACTATTTAAGATTTTTGTACCAGTCAGGAACAGCCAGATAAAAAGGCGGGAAAATTTGTACCTTGCAACCATATACTTTTGTACCGTATCGAGTTGCTTCATAGAATATTATGCTATTTTTGTACTAATTTTTAAAATTAAACCTTCTACACACCTACTTTGCAATAAGTGGATATCCGATTAAATACCGTTCTTAAACCCCCCCCCCAAATTTTCAAATTTGTATTTATTACTTAGAGGCAGCAATTCACGGAAAAAATTGGACAAAAGTTTATCGAATTTGTGAGGTTTATGTTTGCTTAAAGTTTAAATAAAATCTTATGAATCAGTACTATATATTAAGACCGTTTCTGATTTTTGTACCTTCACGTAAAACCTGGGAAATATTTTTTTTATATTCTTACTTCTTTGCTAAGACACGCAGTTCACAAGAAACTGTGGACGAAATATTATCGAATGTGTTAGGTTGATATCTAAGTATTATCTAAATATAATCTTCTGAATCAGTACTTTAAATTAAGCACATTTTTGATTTTTGTACCGTCACGGTAAACCCGGGAAATATTTTACAATTCTTCCTTCTCTGCTGGGACACAAAGTTCACAAAAAACTATGGACGAAATATTATTGAATGTGTGAGGCTAATATCTAAATATTCTCTAAATAGAATCTTCTATATCTGTACTTTCTACTAAGCCCCTTCTTGATTTTTGTATCGTCACGAAAAAATCCTGGAAATATTTTATAATTCTTGCTTCTTCGCTAAGACACGCAGTTCACAAGAAACTATGGATGAAACATTATCGAATGTGTGAGGCTAGTATCTAAGTATTCTCTTATAGAATCTTCTAAATCTGTAGTTTCTACTTAGGACCTTTCTGATTTTTGTACCGTCACGGAAATCCTGGAAAATATTATATAATTCTCCTTCTTTGCTAAGACACGAAGTTCACAAGAAACTATGGACGAGATGTTATCGAATGAGTGAGGTGAGTATCTGAGTATTCTTTAAGTAAAATCTTCTATATTTGTACTTTCTACTATTCCCCTTTCTTATTTTTGTACCGTCACGGAAATTCCGAGAAATAATTTATAATTCTCATCTTCTTTGCTAAGACACGCAGTTCACAAGAAACTGTGGACGAAATATTATCGAATGTGTTAGTTTGATATCTAAGTATTATCTAAATATAATCTTCTGAAACAGTACTTTAAATTAAGCACATTTTTGATTTTTGTACCGTCACGGTATACCCGGGAAATATTTTACAATTCTTCCTTCTCTGCTGGGACACAAAGTTCACAAAAAACTATGGACGAAATATTATTGAATGTGTGAGGCTAATATCTAAGTATTCTCTAAATAGAATCTTCTATATCTGTACTTTCTACTAAGCCTCTTTTTGATTTTTGTACAGTTACGGAAAAACCGGGAAATATTATATAATTCTTCCTTCTTCGCTAAGACACGAAGTTCACAAGAAACTATGGAAGAAATATTATCGAATGTGTAAGGTGAGGATCTAAGTATTCTTTAAATAAAATCTTCTATATTTGTACTTTCTACTAAGCCCCTTCTTGATTTTTGTATCGTCACGAAAAAAATCCTGGAAATATTTTATAATTCTTGCTTCTTCGCTAAGACACGCTGTTCACAAGAAACTATGGATGAAACATTATCGAATGTGTGAGGCTAGTATCTAAGTATTCTCTTATAGAATCTTCTAAATCTGTAGTTTCTACTTAGGACCTTTCTGATTTTTGTACCGTCACGGAAATCCTGGGAAATATTATATAATTCTCCTTCTTTGCTAAGACACGAAGTTCACAAGAAACTATGGACGAGATGTTATCGAATGAGTGAGGTGAGTATCTGAGTATTCTTTAAATAAAATCTTCTATATTTGTACTTTCTACTATTCCCCTTTCTTATTTTTGTACCGTCACGGAAATTCCGAGAAATAATTTATAATTCTCATCTTCTTCGCTAAAACACGTAGTTCACAAGAAACTATAGACGAAATATTATCGAATGTATGATGTTGGTATCTAAGTATTCCTTAAATAAAATCTTCTATGTTTGTACTTTCTGTTAAGCTTCTTTTTTATTTTAGTACCGTCACTGAAAATCCGAAAAAAATCTCAAATTTTAGTCCTTTAACTTCGATATACCACTTCGTATGTATAAAGGGACAAAATGTTATTTTATTTGTGAGGCTTAGAGCTCTTTAATCCTTCAATAATATTTTATTGACTAGTATTTGTATGAAGACCCGTTTTGAATTTTGTAACGTCACGGAAAACCCAGGAAATATTTTTTCAAATTCTTCATTCCTCGCTAAGGCACGCAGTTCCCAAGAATATACGAACCAAATATTATCGAATTTGTGAGGTTTATATTTGCTTAATGTGGAGGGGATAATTATACCAAATGTATACATTTACGATATGAGAAAAGGCGATTTTAGTATAAAACACATTCACGTAGTTACTCTTAGCATTTGTAATTATTTTTTCCTTCCGATTTACGTAATTGGTCGAAAATTTAATCTAATCCATCCTCGGAAGTGAATCTCGACATCTATCATTGTTGCTGCAATATTCTCCCCCAATTATACTTAAGAAAATATAAATTCGCGCACAACTCTACAGATTTCATGTCAAATGCATGAAAATTTCGATGCGTCTAACGCACGATGTCTAACTTCTTACGTAACAACTCTTTTCATTACCCATTCACGTATCATTCTCGCAAAGTCGTTACAAGACAAGATAATTCGCCACATCTGTCACCACGTAACATTCAGTAAAAGCTACAAAGCTCTATTATTTTCATCATATTTCGGGGTGAAATAGATGAAAATCCCAGCACTCCACCACGTAACATACCCTTCGGTATGTGGGATCTAACTTGGGTGATGTAGCTCTCTCATCATTCATACTGAATGTTTTCATACCCGCTGTTCACGGTTAGTTTAAAGGTGAGTTGCGAGAGGTACTAATTACACACTTAATGGCAAAACACAACACTTGAGTTTAAAACCCCTACAGACTTAATCAGCATGGCTAAAGGAAAAGGTACAACAGCTGGAGTTTGCGGAGAATGGTTATGGTCGCGACGGTACAAAGAGTCGGATTTGCTACTCGCCTCAATACTCTCTTGCCCCGTGTCGTTCTTCTCTCTCTAATTCCACAATGTTCGTAACTGACTACTAGCTTCAAAACTAACGACTGACACCTCTATTACTATATATTTAATCAGATTTATTTATTTTACTAAACAAATGCAGTAATATCTTCCTTGACTGCGATTGTTCTACACCTGTTTACAATGCTTGCGATCAAGGAAGCCTAGCAATGTCTGACATGACATTCCTCAGATGTTTCTAGCTATTTCCTGTCTGGAGGGGTGACGGCTGGGATTTGGAGTTCTTTGTACTTAAGATATGCGATGATTTTATGGACTATTACAATTTAAGGATTAAAGAGTTCTACACCTCACCAATATCATAATATTTTATCCATGTATTCATAAGAATTAGTACATCGAAGTGAGAAAAACAAAATTTGAAAATTATTTTCTGGTTTTCCGTGACGGTACAAAAATTAATATGGGGCTTAATAGAAAGTACTGATTCAGAAGACTTTATTTAAACATTAAGGAAATGTAAACCTCTCAAATTCGATATTATTAGGTTCATAGTTTCTTGTGAACTGCGTGCCTTAGCGAGGAAGTAAGAGTTAAAGAAATATTTCCAGGCTTTTCCGTGACGGTACAGAAAAAAAAGACTTGATACAAAGTAATAGTCCATGAAATATTATTGAAGGATTAATGAGCTAAAAATCTCACAAATATAATAACATTTTGTCTATGTATTCATACGAAGTAGTACATCGAAGTGAAGAAACAAATTTGAGAATTATTTAGGGATTTTTGGTAACGGTGCAAAAATGAAGGGGCTTAATAGAAAGTACTTATTTAGGACATTTGATTTGAACGTTAAGCAGATATATACCTCTCACATTCGATAATATTTGGTCCATATTTTCTTCTAAAGAGTGTGTCTCTGCGAGGAAGGAGAAATTTTAAAATATTTCCCGGGTTTTCCGTGACGGTACAAAAACCGGAAAGGGACTTGATACAAAGTACATTTCTTTAAAATTGTATCGATGATTTGAAGACCTCTAAACCTCACCAATATCATAATACATTGTGCATGTATTCATAAGAATTAGTACATCAAAGTGAAAAAATCAAAATTTGAAAAATATTTTCGGGTTTTCAGTAACGGTACAGTTATCAAAGAGGGGCTTATTAGAAAGTACTTATTCTGAAGATTTTATATCAACATTAAGCAGATAAAAGCCTCACACTTTCGACAAAATTTTGTCCAATATTTTCCGTGAATTGCTGCCTCTAAGTAATAAATACAAATTTGAAAATTTGGGGGGGGATTTTTAAGAACGGTATTTAATCGGATATCCACTTATTGCAAAGTAGGTGTGTAGAAGGTTTAATTTTAAAAATTAGTACAAAAATAGCATAATATTCTACGAAGCAACTCGAGACGGTACAAAAGTATATGGTTACAAGGTACAAATTTTCCCGCCTTTTTTTCTGGCTGTTCCTGACTGGTACAAAAATCTTAAATAGTGGTACAAAATGTTACATAAATAGTATAATATTTTGATGTGTATAACTCACCGAAACCGATGATGAGTTTGAGACGTTACCCTGTAACCCCAAAATTGATTCTTGTTTTTCGACGGTAAGTTGAATGGTACAAAAATTATTTTTAACATTTTTGAGTAGTACAAAAATAGTACAAAATTTGACAAATGAGGTTTTGATGGTACAAAAATATGGGGTTACAAAGTAACGGAGCCCGTATATAGCGATGGGTCCTCTTTTGGGTTGGTGGATATCAGCCGCGTAAATGGTGTAGAGGAGTGGAGATAAAACTGAGCCTTTGGGGACTCCTGCTCTTACTGGTCTTCTTTCAGATCGTCGACCGTTGAAGGTAACTGTGAAGGATCTTCCGAGTTGGTAGTTGGCTAGGATTTTGCAATTGCTGATCGGGAGCCTCATATTGTAAAGTTTGTAGACAAGATCAGCGTACCAGACACTGTCAAAGGCTTTATGGACATCCATAAATATTCCCTGAACACGTTGTTTTTGATCCATCTGCACGGCAATATTGTTCACTACTCGCAGGAGTTGATCGACTGTGCCATGTTGGGCTCTAAATCCAATCTGGTTATTGGGGATGGTGTGATGTTCTTCACAAAAGTCAGTGAGTCTTTTTTCTGAAGACACCTTCGAATAATTTGGCTAGATGTGACAGAAGGCTAGTTGGCCTATTGTTTGTTGGTATTTCTAGATTTTTTTAGGGTTTGGGAATTGCAATGATATTTGCTAGTTTCCAATCCATTGGGAAATACCCAATCCTTAGTATATCTGTGAACAGTCTTGCCAAGAAAACCGTCCCTTTTCTGGTGAGATACTTTAAGGCCGCTGACTGGATCTTAACAATCCCCAGTGCTCATTTGGTTTTCAATTGCTGCTGCCACCTCACGTGGGGTAACGTGATGTACATCCACTCTCCTAGGTAGTATTTTCAGTTCGCCAAGTCCTTGTTTTACTACTTGTTCCGTGTCTTTGTCCCGAAGGTGATGATGTGGGACAAAGGATGCTTAAAAGTGATCAGCCATCATATCAACCTGTTTAACTGTATCCATTTCGTGTTCTGTTCCAGTTCGTTGAAATGGGGCTGCCATGATGTTCTTGTTCTGCAATGTTCTGGCTAGCTTCCAGAAGGAAGTGTCCAGCGGAGACAGATAAAGTAATGTATGTTCACATCTATCCATTCTAACACGGAGAAGGTAGTTGTGTGAATGTTTTTGGACCATCATCCAATCAGCCTTGTGTGTTGGAGCTCTGGATCGTTGCCATCGTCTTCCGGTCCATCTAGCCAATTGAATTAGAATAGTTAGCATCGGTGTTTCCCGTAATACTTCAGGTTCATTGCTGTAGGAAGTCGCTTTATACATAGCCTTCTTTACAATGTGCGTGAATTTGATGACAGCTAGATCAATGTCCCTTGGCGAATGCAGGTGTATTCTGGGGTCCATCTCGGCATGAATGTGCTGTCGGTATTGATTCCTATTGGTGGTAGATTGCTGCAAAGTCTGGAATCGTTGGCAATAGATACCTTGTGCCAAGGATACTATTATTTGAAGGTGACACGACGTTAGTTCAGGGACCGCATAGGGGCAGTACTAGTGCCCACTCCTGTCAGAAGAAGAACATCTAACACATTTGGAAACTTCCGTTACGTGGATAGAATGTGAGGTCCTTTGGTGACATAATATGGAAATCTGTACCTTGGATTATATTATATAATATATTTCCATCTGTGCTGGAAGTCCTTGAGGACCATGACGGATGTTTTGCATATAACTCGCCTCCCACCACCAAGTTTGCTCCCATGTTGTCTAAATTGATGATATCGTTACCATCCGCTGGTATGATGGGTGATTTATAAGCGGCCACTAATATCTGATCCATGGCTTCTGTTTTGACTTTCACTGCCAGCGTTAAGTTGTAGGTGTTGTGACAATCTGTGTTGCTGCTATTCCTCTTCTCATTATTATAAGGAGTCCTCCTTTGAGTTATCTTCGTCGGTCCAGTCGGAACTGTCTATAATTGGCAATCTTCCAGCTGTTGTGTGGTTTAAGATGAGTCTCATTGATCAATGCTATGTCAACCTTGTGTGATTGAATGAAATGGTGAAATTCCAGTGTTTTTTCCGTTTTGCCATATGCATTGAATACCAGGATGGTGATCTGTTTCAGGAAATTTCTACGACTAAAAGCAGCAATCTCATAGCATGTCTAGGAGTGTCTCTATTAGTATCGATTCCATTGCCATGTTAGACACTGCGGTGGCCAGATTTTGTAATCTCATGAACACATGTTTATGACCATGTACCAATTTCCATTTACCATTACCATCGGTTTTTCTCCGCGCTTCCCCAAGATCTCATTTTTCTGCTCTCTGAGAGAATGACGCTGTTAAGTAAAGAACTTAAAATGAATTTTCAGCATAAAACTTGCAATTTTTGTAACAGTTTTATACATTTATAACTTAATAATAACAATAAAAACTATAAAGTACTTACATATGAAGGGTTATACTTGTATTGCTTAATAAAATTTAACTATTATGACTTAAAATCAAAATTTTGTCTGAATTAGTTTTTTTGCAGAAAACGTGCATTTTAAAACAACCATAAAATGCTTAATTTCAGTTAAATCTTTATGAAAATTAATTAGCGGAGTCATAAATAGACTACCCTAGAAGAAAGTTACTAAATATCAACCAGAACGTGCATAATTTTATTTTTAAATACCCAGTTTTTATACTAAGGTGTCGTTATCGGAGGTTCGTAACCGAGAAATCTTGAATTTATGTAAAAATTTAATTTTATTTCATGATATATATTTCAAACTTGTTTAATTATTTAATATAAGTATTCAATATGTATTGCAACCAACTATCAGTTAAAGTTAGTGAAAATCAGTTTTGCCAGAAATTGTTTTATAAAATTTTCGACGTTCCGAGGAAATTATATTTAAAGTAAAATTTCTTCGATGTACTGATTGGACCAGCATACCTGTAACTTGTGTAGTCATACAGTATAATAGTTACTAAGTATCAATTCATTATAAATTGTTTCGCAACCTTCAACTTTGTTTTCCCTCATGATGCATAGTTACTTGAACATGTTGAACGCGACGGATAGATAATAATTTTTAATCAAAGGGAGACCAACCTCTTCGTTTTATATATATCTCCCTAGTTTCTTCAAATAGAGAACTTTATATATATCAAAATTTATATTCTCTGATCAGAGTTTAGAACCCAAAATTTATTTTGTCACCATTTTGGAATACTTTCGATATACCCCGGGTAACTTGGAAAGATTTTTTTTGGTGTAGAAGTTAAGGAGTTAGGAAGAGGAATACTGGAGCACACCGCGTGTCACCTGTTCTCACAACACCTCATAAGTCGCTATGGCAGCGTGAGCTAAACTTGATTTTAAATATGGAATTCACTTTATCATTGCGGAATCCGATAGTTTTCATGTGAGGAGCATATTTTACCTTCACTTTGCTTTAAGATTTTGGAGATTTTTTTATCAACATATTATCTTGCTGTCGGTTTCACGGGGGGACTCTTTTATATATATATGCTGGTTGGGTTTGGACGTATTCGGTTCCTAGGTTCTATCAGCCACGTGATAGGTCGACATCTGCCTGCTAGAGGTTAGGGGCTAACTACATAGTCCTCATAAAGTAACCCCGTGAGGGTAAAAATTTTTCAACAATTACTTAAGAATAACTACGATTACAAATACACTCAACCAAAATCAAAATTCTTACACACACTTACACTTGTAATATATATGTATTTTGATACTTTGATTTTTTATGTTCATATTGTGTTTTATGGTGTAACTAACAGAAAGAGATATTAGATCTACTGTTTTGTCTGTATTTGTTTCATATCTTTGTTCATATTAACTTCTTTATTACATTTACACATAGCATTTAACCAATGATATCCACTCATAGAGGCATTTAAACCTCTATTATTTTGATGTGGTTGAACTTTGTTTTGTTCACTTTAATTATTTTGTAATCATAATTTTTGTACCTTGGATTATGTTTGCTTTATATACTTTTGTTCGCTCTAAACTTGTATAATAAGGTGCAACACTATAACTGCACACACGTGACTCAGTAAATCACCTTATAATTTCTTAATATCTAGTTAGTACTAAATCTCATAATTTTGATTATTTAGGGATCATTACATGGCATAATTGTGCCATGTAATCTCTATATTTTCCTTAAGAAATATAGTTTTGTTTGATTTCTTTTCATTTGCTTGTCAATATCTACAGGAAAATATTAATATCAATTGATTATTATTTGATCTATTTTCATCTATGTTTTATCTAAAAGTGTATTTTGATTTATTATAGTTAATATTAGATAGGCAAGGCAGACCAACCCAACCAGTGGCATAGAATGGACAGTGATGGATGATTAAGAAAATAAGTTGGGTCTCTAAAGTGAAAGGTATGATTATGTTTTTTGATAATAAATCTAGTTTTCATGCACCATTTAAGCTTTGATAAGGAGAAAATCGAGGTTAGATCTCCATAATAATTATTCACTGTTTGCTTTTTATGTTGATAAAGAGAATATTTAATTTTCGCATCTTAAGTGACTCAAGATGCATACTATTACTTAATGTAAGGTATAAGACACATAATAAATACATCTACCACATACACTGGAAAACAACACATAACAATGATTTTATTGTTGTAAGGAGGTTATTCATAAGTTAGAGAAACTTATTTTGATTTTCCCAAGGAGGCCATTGCTTTCCATAGCATTAAGAATGTGCTGATGATGCACGCATAGTTCCTGCGAAAGAGCAGAAGATTTGCACACGGTGGCCATTATTGTTTTAAATATCCACATTTAAGGGGTTGCGTACCCGTGCATTAAATACCGTTTAACCTGTAAAGTGTATGTGTGAAGTTGACTTATAATATTTGTTAGTAAAAGCTGGAGCCCAGTAATTGAATTTCAAGAAAGCTAAAGAACTATGAGGTGGAGTTGGAGAGAAGGGTGCATGAATAATATAAAACTAAAAGGAATTTTCATATTTTAATATATAGATATGTAATTAATTTTGTTTTCAATTTTTTTAATTTCAAACTATCCAACAAATTTTAATATAATATCTTATTAAATCATGTATTAATTTTCATACTTATACTATTTATGTAGAAGCTACGATTGTTTTGTAATTTTCATTGCTAATATCAACAATGTAAAAATAAGGGGTAAAATTAAAGCTCAAGAGACATAGTGGTCAAGTGCATAAAGAGAAGGAACTTAAAGTGGTCAAGAGATTTGAAGTTGTGACATGTGAAGATAGTGCATGAAAATATATTAAAACTTTCAACTAAGCATTATTCTAATGCATATGAAATTTCGCAGACTTGGACATCAATAATGTGAGCCACGTGTACCAGCACGGGATACTACAGCCAATAAGATAAAGAAGATGAACCAAGGGGATCCCCGACATCTTTCCGGTACGAGATCTCCATCCTAGCAGGCCAGTTGGAAAGTAGATGAGGGTAGCAGATGGACACCAGATGAAGCAGTGGGGGCACCTCTCACTTGCATAGAGCCAATCCAGGCAGGAGGAGGAACAACGGCTAAGGGAGAAAGAAAGAGACAGGCAGACTTGCCAATAAGAGGCAGATGTGACCCGAACACTTAAGTCTACGGGTGCTAGGGTTACATTCTGACTTAAGCCAACAACATGAGGCAAGAAACATCAAAAGTCCTGCTTGAGGTATCACAACAGCAAGCTCAAAAATTTGATTCAGTACCATTAAGCAAATTTTATTCGGGAGCATGGGGAATTATGACCGACGTACCAATTTCCATTTACCATTACCATCGGTTTTTCTCCGCGCTTCCCCAGGATCTCATTTTTCTGCTCTCTGAGAGAATGACAGCCGTCTCAAACGAACCGGCATTCTTTCCCATGAAGCCCTGCACATATATTTACTTACTACATCTACTTCAAGACCAAGAATCCAGTGTGTTCCTGCAATAAACTCTGATATCCATTCAGTCAACATTCGGCTCATGTCACCATCGATTCACGTTCGGCTTGATGTTTGAAATTTAGAGAAGCAAGGAGCCAACGGTGAGATGTAGCTAATCACGGAACTTCAGGAATTTTAAAATTTAAACCCCTCAACGAGACTCTCGCCCTCGTCCTGAACAAGGATCCTCTGTTCTCGAGGGAATAATTGGCTGCCCAGACCCGGAATCAAAACAATAGTTCTAAAGATAACCGACTCACTCAGACAACAACTTCTGACAGCGCGCCAGCCAGTCTACAGTTTGGACATTTCCCTGTCAATGTGACGCATATGAAAAATTGAACTGCAACACTGCCCGAAAATATATCTTCGCCTCAGTGAAGTTTAGACAGCCATAGAACACATAACTTTAACGAACTGTCTGAAGCGCTGCAAAAATTAATTAATGTGAGATACTTTACGCCCTCCAAAACAGCCCCGCAAACAAGGAATTATTGTGTTCCCATGCTACGCGGTTATCGCTCTTCAGTAGAGGTAATGGTTCGTTTCCGGTAATTTATTTGCTATTTATTTATTTTACCCCGATTTCAGCTAATGTTCTAAAAGGGGAAAGATCCAAAAAATCCAATTTTTACCATTTTTATAGAATAAATATTAATTATGTTTTTTTATCAAAGCTCAACACATATGTGACAAAATTTACTTTTTGAGCTTATATTAGTATATTTTAAGCATACATTTACAATTATTACATTTTTTAAGAGAAATAGATATATTGTAAGTGATTTTGAGTTATTTTACAATGCTGCACCGTGCTGCGTATACAATTATTTCTCAAATGTGTGTATATTCTAAGTTATGAGTGCAGCAGTGCTATGTAGCGTATATACAATTATTTTTTTAATGTATAATATATTCAGATTAATTCTTACGTCTGAAAATGTACATATATGATGCTGTATAGCACTGTACAATGCTGCGTATGTAATTATTTCTGAAATGTGTGTATATTCTAAGTTATGAGTGCTGCAGTGCTATGTAGAGTATATAAAATTATTTTTCAAATGTATAATATAATCTGATTAATTTTTACGTCTGAAAATGTACATATGGGCATTTTTTTAGAAATAAAAAAGGCTATATATAAAAATATATATGCACTTTTGGTATGTAAGGCATTCAAAATTGTGTGTAGTAATGAAGTTAGTTTTATAAATATATATATATATATATGTGTGTGTGTGTGTGTGTGTGTGTGTGTGTGTCTATTGCATAATAAGCAAGTTGTAAAAGCAAATTAGTATTAGTGCATCAAAAAATTGTTTCTTCTTTAAAAATATCAAATGTAAGTGACAGTAATATATCAAATCTACCTTGAAGAGGATTTTAAACATTGAAAGATTAAGAAAAATATTGTAGAGTCTTGAAATTATTACAAGTTAAAGATTGTAATATAATATTTTCAATCACACACAAACTACTATTAAAAAAGAGAAACTTATTTGCCTCCGAAGGAAGCCCAACTTGCCTCTTAAGGAAGGAAGTCACTGAAGCCCTGAACTGTGCCTCTGTCTATATATTTTTAACACATATCTTTTAGTTATAGCAAGCGTGCCTGTTCACCACCCCCTACTACAACGAATAACCCGAGCATTCTCATGCGATCACCTTTATACTTTACGAATGCAATAAAAAATAAAAAAACCTTGAAACCGCGGTTTAAAATAACTCACCTATTTGTCAAAGATGACATCATGAAGAGCGTTGAATACATACGTATTTATTACTGAATGTTGTGCAAGCTTCTAACGTCAATACATTCCCTTACTAAGGTCAACTAACTTTGTGGCATGCGTCAGTAACTTATATATTCTAATCAATACTCGTCACAGCATTGTTCGTGTGTGACGAGCAAAGAGATAATTTTGAGCATTGGGGGAATGTGTAGACATGAAAAGGATTATTACGCTTTCCCATTCATAGCATGAGAATAAGTATATGAATGGATTCCCCCTCCCTCTTTTTGTCCCTTTTGATTATTTTCCTCTGAATATTTTCAAATTATTTAAAAGCCTTTATCTCGAAAATCAAGCGACATAGAAAGGTACGGTTTTTGGCATTTGTCGCTCTCTTTAATTTGAGAATAAACTCGATAATAAAATACCTAAAAAGAAATAATGCCCATGAATGTGTTTGGTTTTAAAAATATTATTTCAATAGTGAGAACTCCAGTAAATATGGATATTATAAGAGATTTTGATTTTGATTTGATTTGAATTTAACATTTTGGGAGCGTCAGCACTTAGGCTATTTTCCTCCCGTCACATTATACGGGGGCCAGCCCCTTACCATTACAAATAACAACTCTAAAGTTGCATAACTAAAAAAAATAAAATGTTCTGACTTCTGTTAAAAGCTGAGGCTGTAAAGGGGCACTCAGCACACATAGGGACAAAAGAACAGGACAACACAAACAAAAAGTTACTGGCCATGGGGCCAGTCGCCAGAGCTTCGTTAGTCTTCAGTCCAGGGTGCACTAACGTGGAAGTGAGGTTGACATTTGGGTGTACTACGCGGAAGGTCACCCCTTACACAACTATTAGAGATTTTCATCGTAACCTAAATGGTCTAGTTATCATCCATCTTAATAGTATCTGGTATCAAGTGGATGAGGATACGGGTAAACAATTACATGTATTTAATAATAACCAAACATCTTATAAAATTCCTGTCACAAGGATAGTTCAAATAAGTATCTCTCCACCCAATTCAGCAGTTGTACACATAGGTCGTAATTTGTATAGAATTAAACACATTAATATGATTCCCAACACAATATATGATGTGGAAACAGGTGATTTCCTCTATCCAATATTAATTGGCGATTATGATAAACTAATTCCCTTCTTTATTGAAATATGAATAATTTATCTTCTTCTGAACATGTAAATACCGAAACAAAAATTAAAATAAATAAATAAAAATAAAACGTAAACAAATAATAAAAACACAATGGACATATTTGGAAACAGAAGAAGGCAGGAAATGCCAGATAATTCCAGCGACATTGCCAGATTAGACGAACGTTTTAAGACACTTAAATCTGATTTATTAAAATTACAAAATTCTTTGAATGTAAGCCTTCACGCTGAAATTACCAATCTACAGTCTCAATTAATTAATACCATAAAAAATTGATGGGAAACTCAAGTCTTTACTTCAAAAATATACTAATTTACCGTCCCTCGATTATATTGAAAATTTAAAAGATAATTTAGCTAAATTAAAAAATGATCTTGAGAAATTCCGTCAAATTAAAACAACTACTTCGGAACATCTAAAGCAAGAAATAAATAACCAAGCGAATACTATTCGTACCGAACTACTTTCCATAATTGAAACTATCAAGACTCATGAGCAATATGAACTGCTTAATACAAGTATTCTTGCATTACTGGACCAATTTTTATCTTTTGAAATTCCCTCACTGGAATATATTAAATCTGAACTGCAAAGAAACGAATTACATGCAGCCATAACACAAGTTCAATCCAAACTACAAACATTAGAAGACTCTATCAATAATTTACCTTCATCTTCCGAATTAAATGCCATCGCTCGCAGTGTTGTCAGTATCAATTGCAATTAGAAACTTACGAAGATTTTGGAAAGATACAGGCTACCATAGCTCATATTGAAGATACTTTGACAACCATAAGAAACGAATTTACGAATGTACAGGAAACGCTTTAATTTAAGTTGCCAAGCATAACCGAATCTTTAAATATAATTCAACGACAGATCACAAAATTAGAGAATCTGGACACCGAATCTGAACTATCTCATTTTCACCATCTCATAGACGACATACAGAACAAATTGCAAATACTGCAACAGTATACTCCTACTCAAGATGACATACAGCAACTTAAAAATGCCTTAACCAGTGTAGCAGATGCCACAGAATTAGATGTAGTTAAGCAAGCTTTTACCTCACTTCAAAACAAAGTATCCAATTTACCCACTTCCCAGGAGATGAGATCTGTAAAAAGAGCAGTAAATAGAATATTGATGTCGAAGGACATTAAAAATATTCAAGCGGAAATTGCCATAATTCAAGACACTATTGCTACTTTGGCTACTAATCAGATTGTGAATGAATTATATGCATTGTTTGTAGAAATCAAAAGGCAGGTATTCGATTTTGCAAACCAGAGCACTAAATTGAAACTTGTAGAAAGTTTACTGGAGATTACTTCCAATACTAGAGAACAAATTGCTACCCTCGAAACAAGCCAGGAAGCTGCTTTACCAGGTTTCACATCAGAAATTTACGATCTCAAAGAACAATTTAAACAATTGTATGTCGATGTGAAAATCAAACCCAGCTACGATGAAGTGGTACGCACTATAAACGAATATCAAGAAACGGTATTTAGCAGATTAGACGATCTCGAATTAAGTCAATTTTTCACTGTTGAGATAATTATACTTGAGAGTGTACCAAATGAACGAGGGCACTGGACTTATGTTAATGCAGGAAATGTTTACAAAATGTACCCTTACAGTAAGTCTCATGAATTTTTACTTGATGGCGAAATTAATTTTTTAACATTTGGCTATGTGAAGAAGGGAAAGCATGTGGAAGTGCCAAATTTCACCATACAGATAAAAGATGGCGTCTACAGAGCACTACAGATACCAACTGCAAATTGGGACGAATCTGGAAAGAAATATAAAATAAATGAGGATCAAGAATTATCTGTTTTTCCTGTGCTAGCTAATGACAAATTTTTATTTGAAGTGAAACAATTATACCCCGAGGATATTCCATTCTATGTCACATTTTCTTATAGAATCCAACGTCAAGACAAGATATAGTTAATGAATTACATAGACCTGCTCGTCTTATCTACAAACGACTGAGTGTAGTAACGAAAGGTGTGAATGAATTCTTCCAGGCTGATCTGATTAAGATGGCTAGAGGGACTTTAAAAAATTTGGATAAGATAAATCATGGTTACAAATATATGCTAACAGTTATTGATACCTTTAGCAAATATGCATGGGATGTTCCCCTAAAATCCAAAACTGGTAGTTGTGCTACCGAGGCTTTTAAGTCGATATTTAGTGAGGGAAGGATACCAAAATATTTAGAGACAAAGAGAGGGAAAGAATTTTACAATTCTACATTTGCTAAGTTAATACAACAACAATATATTAAACATTATCCTACATACAGTGATCTGAAAGCTAGTATAGTGGAATGATTCAACAGAACATTAAAAAATCGCATGTGGAGACAATTTACTTTACAGGGCAATTATAAGTGGGTGAAAATTTTACCCGAGCTAGTTCATTATTATAAGAATACAGTATACAGTACTATTCACATGAAACCTGCTTAGGTATCCAAATCTGATGAGCAACGATTGATTTCTACTGTTTATTGTAAAAAATATACATACACTAGCAAGAAGCCAAAGTTTAAAATAGGGGATCAGGTAAAGGTCAGTAAATATAAACACTTATCCGAGAAAAAATTTACTAAAAATTGGAGTATGGAGTTACTCTCTGTGGTTCAAGTTTTAGAAGGGAATAGAAATAAATATATCATAAAAGATAACCATAACAAAATATTTAAATGGAGATTCTATGAAGAGGAACTTAGTAAAACCAAATATCGAGATACATATCTAATCGAGAAAATATAGAAGAAGAAAAATAATAAATTGTATGTGAGATGGATAGGTCTGCCAGACAAAAGTTGGATAGAAGCAAACCAGGGGATTCTTTGACACCAACATGGAATGTGGTACAGCGTTTACCAGATGTAGTGGAAACTAATAAAAGAATGGAGAGTTGTTACCTGATAACATAAGATGCCTCATTGCAAGCCCATCAGGTTGTGGAAAAACCACTTTGCTGGTTGATAATTTCTTGCTTGCCCCCAATTGGCTAGATTGGAAAAATATACACTTGTATGTATTCTCAAAGAGTTTAGAACAACCGAAATACCAACAACTCATGAAGCTGTTCGAGGGACTGGGCATAGCTACATTTACATCAACAATAAAACCTCTCGACCAATATTTGAAAAGTTCTGTTGTGGTATTCGATGATGTTATTCTGGAAAATCAGAATGAAATTAGATTTTTTTACACAGGGTTGTCACAAAGAAATAGACTGCTTTTATTTAGCTCAAACTTATTCCAAAATTCCCAAACATTTACTAAGAGATAATACAAACTTAATCTGTTTGTTTCGTCCAGATCATACTAATTTGAAACATGTATAAGATTATTGTGTGGGAGGAGACTTAAATTACAACCAATTTTCAAAATTCTGTTCATCTTGTTGGAACAGCGAAGATTTTGGATTTGTAACCATCGACATGACTCGTAAACCTAACAATGTAAAATTCAGAAATAAAATTAACGACTTTTTGAACGTTGGAACGATATAAAATAACCATTAATCAAAAAATAAATTTGACGAAACACAAAATTGAAGAATTTTCGAAATTACGAGAGTACTTGTCCAAACTTTTCAAAGGTTGGAAATCAGAAAATTGAGGTTTTTACAAACAACACAATCGTCAAGACCAACCTATTAGCGACGCAATCAGAGTGGTCTTGGTAAAGAGATTAAGGGTGTGACAGAACAAAATAAAAATTTCATCAATGAATTGGTACCTCTTACTGCTAAAAATTATGCAGATTTCCATCCTACGCCAATATCCAGCATCCACACTCCTCTGATACTCAAGGAACCACCTGCTAAAGCAACTATAGAAAATCATAGAAAATCGAGTTGGGTCCCCTGGCAAGGGATTAACTGAGTACCTGAAAATTCGATAAAGATGAAGTGTTGGATTGTATCTGACTATGGAGGCTAATGAAGGCTTAGTATGGAAAATTGGCAAATCTAAATAACATTCGAAGGGAACAACATAAAAATTAATTTGGGTGGGAGAAACAGCTGGTCTAGATATCCTGATACTGTTGGGCAATGGGAGCTCATCACTAAGAAACAACCAAAAAAATTTACAGAAAATGATTATCAAAGTTACTCTGAAATTTTGACACTTGCTCTGTACCAAAATAATGATGTCAGTCAAAAGCGAGTACTTAGCTCCTGATTATATAGTCTGGAATAAAAATATTTATCATGGGAGTTTCACTTGTATTCAACACATTTCATTTTCTGATCTTCCTTACAACTTCAATATTCACACATCTTTCGAAGGATAATAAAACACATTTTTTCACTAATTACAATCGAAAGTATCCTTATTTGTGTTACTAAAAGTTATGTTTGTCTTGCATTTGAGTCGCACTGGCATCTAGTGTACGCTGTAGGAAATATAAGGTTTGGTGGTCAGTGCACACACAAATTCAGATTAAACAAAACACTCCAATCTGACGCTTGTGGCGCTCATGGTGGTGATCATCCAAACTAAAGCGTATTCAGTGGAATGTTTTTTGCAACGTTGATGCAACGTTATCACAACTTTGTTCCCCTACATACAACATTCATCATAAATACAAAATTCATACAACGTTGTGGCAACGTTAGTGTGTTGACTGGGTACTTACAACATGTTAAGGTTTATTACAACGACGATCGTATTCAAGATTTCGATCAAATTATATGTGGCCATGTTTGTATTACGATGCTCAGAATATTAAATAAAATACCAAACATCAAATTAAAAGATTTTCAAAAAGCTGTATTATATATTAAATATGGGAATTTTTCATCTCTCCAGCGAGACTTCGGTTGTGAACCTACATCTTCACGATGATATTATCTATCCAAAATCCATAGCTCTAAGAGCATTCTACAGTATGTATATGATTCCGAATGTAATTAACTACAACAATACTATATTAGTAGGTAATGAAAAAAATATTATTCCTCCCGGACAGTATATCTAATCTACTTTACAATCTTAACTTCCAAACACCGTATTGGTGTCTCAAAATTCTGTTACACACAGAGTGGAGATTGTGTCTACCAATGAAAGAGTGGACTTATCTACCATGGGAGAACTTCTAGGATTCGAGAACAAGAGCAAATTAGAACCAGGTGTTAGGCACATAGGTAAATTTATACCAAAATTCTTAGTTATAGAGGCATTAAATATTCACTGGAATATTGCCAAAGGTATGATTATCAAAGCAGAAGAAAATTCGATTGGTAGCCACAAAGAAACAGGTATCATTGCTACATGTAAACCAAATTTAGAGTTTCTGAAACCCATCTTCTATTCCCCAATCCCACCAGTCTATTTCCCTGTTTCTATTGATAAAATTAATTACATAGATTTTACAATTAAAAATGAGAAAAATGAGATCATCGATTTTGCTGGTGCTAATAGCACTGCAATAATAGAAATTAATATTTAAAATATATAAATAAATACCAAATGGAAAATATCGAGAGTTGTGAATTACAGTCCTTCCCGTCAAACAGGAGGACATTTGCAAATTTGAATCAGCCCAACAAAGAGATACAGTATGACATCACGGTGGAGGATGGGTTCATTCATCAACATAGATCAGATCTGTATATAAAATTTGATATTGTAAAACAAATTAATGGTGAAGAATATCCCCTCCTCGGTACTAATATAAAAATTATAAATAATTTTGTTCCATTCTTAGTTTCTCAAATTGAAATAAGGAAACATGGTACAGTCATAGACAGGATTGATTGCCCTGGAATTACATCCACTATAGTGGGGACATTGAAACTGTCCAAATCAGAGAGTGCTTTTTATAAAGTTGGTGGGTTCGAAGCTGGAACAAAAATCAAGCAAAAAGTCACACAGAACTGTTCCCCATGAGATTGCTATTTGGATTTTACTCTGTTATTAAAAAATATGTGGAAAGGTGGTTTGAGTGTCATATTTCGCAGAGCACCCAATGATCATATTGCCATCATGAGATACAAAACTTTAAATGTAGATGGAACCTCTAATGAGGCTAGTTTATCCGAAGCTGCAAAATGTGTAATCCAGTCTATGGAGCTACGAATGCCTATAGTTGTATATGAGTCCAATTATGCTCTCAAATACAAAGCCAAAATTTTGAAAAATTTTCAAATTCCGATTCAATTTTATACTTATCAATGCATTCAGAAGCCTGTGGAAGGTAAATTCTTTGAATTTGACATTACTAATCAGTTTCAATATTTACAATACGACATGCCAGAGTTTGTAGCTGTGTTGTTCACACAGGGAGAGATGGCAATCAGGAAAATGATAGCAGCGAGTTTTATAATAATAAAGTTAAAAATGTGTATCTGAAGAATGGCAGAAATGAAGTGTTCCCTCTTGAAAATTACAATTTAAACATTGCAGAACAAGATTATTTGAAGTTGTATGAAGCATTTAGTTCTTTTAAGAGAGTAACTGAAGGTAACATAGATATGTATTATAATCCAGATGAGTTTATTCTTCACAGACCAATGTTTTTAATAAATGCATCAAACAGAAAATCGGTAGTTATAAATGATCGAACACACATTAAGTTAATATGTGAGTTTCACGAAACTTTACCGGAAAATATTCAACAATTAATAAAGACGAATAAGCTTTAAATACAGAGAAGTTTTGTTTTGTTTAAATTAATTAATATATCCCTTGCCTAAATGCTGAAAAAATACTATGTAAAACATTATATCATTTGAAATTAATTTTATATGTAACTGTCAAAAGTCCTAATTTGCTTCCATGATACACGTTGATCTCCTACATTAACATTTGGTTGTTCAGTGTGGTACATTACTGTGGTGTGGCCATGGCATCTCGTGTTTGTCTGAATAGACCAGATGTGTTTTGCTACATCTGCGGTGAATTTCTTCCCCGGGTACAGAGCCAGGAAATTACAGATTTTGTAAGAAGAGCATATTACTCATACTTTAAAATGATACTAGGAGATCAACATAAATCGTGGGCCCCTCACAAGGTATATAGATCATGTGTGGAATCTTTACGAAACTGGAGCACGGGAAAGCGGCCATCTATGCCATTTGCAATACCCATGGTGTGGAGGGAACTTCAGGATCACAGCAATGATTGTTACTTCTGTTCCTGTGAAATTGTAGGTCGAAATATTAGAAACAAGAAGAGGATAGTGTATCCCAATATTCACTCTGCAATGAGACCTGTGTTGCACGGTCCAGACTTGCCTGTACCGACACCTCCATCAAGTATTGAGTGTGTAAGTGATCCTGGTTCACTAAGTGATTCAGTGGAAGGAAGTGAAATGGAAGATGACATTTATGACCCCCCTCACGGATCTCGTGATCCTATAACTACTATAGGGGGTACTTGTGGACACTTTTCAAAATATGTCTTATATAGGATAAAAATAAAAAGAAATATGCAAAATCAAGGTAAAAGTGTTAAAAAAACAAAGTTAAAAATTCTGCTATATTTTTGTCACTTTCTAGAGCAGGCGCCAAAAAACGTAAGGTAAAAACCCAAAATCAGGGCAAAAAGTGTTAAAAAAAACAAGGTAAAAATTCTGCTATATTTTTGTTATTTTCTAGAGAATTTTTATTTTTGGAGGAAACCGAAATATAAATGGCGTTGTTTATTATTGTATATTATCTGATTCCGCTTTGATCTTATTATGAAACTTACACATACAGCCATTTGTTACACATATCCGATAAAAAAGTAATTAATTCATGCTTACAGTCACAACAAGAGCATTCTTGTCCTTCATATTTTATATAGTGTTTTTCAATTTCTGAGACGGTGTCTGACTGATTTATTACAATTACACTCTCTACGTGAATTTTATTCTCTTCATCATATCCACCAGTAATCTTATAAGGGATACGATGCTGTTTTAGATATTTTCTGTTAGTTCATGGTTTAACAAATTCAATGTCATGCTTTGTTTGCTTATCAAAGAGTTCTTTTTTACCTTTATATATAATTTTATATTTATCGTCAACAAGTTCTTGCATCAATTCATTAGTTAAGGTTTTGCCATATCGATCTGGTAAAAACAATTTGTTTTTGTTATCTAATGTAACGCGTGCTTTTAGGCCATGCATTGTATTTACAATTTCACCATTGGTGATTTCATACGGTTTACCTATTTCTAAATCTTGCATCTTGATATACTCGAACGACGAATTTAACATTTTTTCTAATGATTTAGCGCCTAGGTATTTGTGTGATGACTGATTCATTTATAAGATAAAAATATATAAATAATAAATGTACAAGTTTATTTTATTTAATATCCATAAGGAATCGTGTCAATAACACCATCTTTTTCCGGTAAGATCACCCGTTTATCGTTTTCCAATTTAAATTTCTTCTGAATTGTTTTGTTAACCAAAGTATGGGTTTTTCTGCTTTTTGTAATTTGGTTATATTCTAAAATAATTTTATCAATTTCTTTATTTAAAATCTTTATCATTTCAGCCATATTTAATTTCTGAGAGTTTACGTAATTTAATGTGAATTTTTTAATTTTGCACACAACTTTACTTTTTGATGTTTTATATGCATAGCTTTTTGGTCCTGTAGATATGAGTTCTATTATGTAATCACCGCTTAATTCGTCTGTCCATTCTCCAAGCATGCAACCAGTTTTTACCAGTTTGTACCATCATCAATGTATATAATAGAGTCAGTATCGTAATAAACTACTTTGTCACCTAGTTTGTCAAGCATATCATATAATCTCAATCTAGAATATGAGGTTGTAAATAATGCAATCAATATGTTTGTTTTTGTAGGATCTTCCAACCACTCATCTTTTGTTTGATACCTAGCCTCAATCATGTCATTGTTGATTAATGAAAGGTTAATACATTCCAGTTTAGGATTTAATAATATATCATACAGATCTTTTGCTGAGTTGATATAATCTGTTGTTTCCATTTTTCTACGTTGACCAAACTTACCGTAGAATGCGTTCAAAAGCAGTCTAGCCATTGCACGTAAAACTGGATTAGGTTTCATGTTATTAATATCCAATTCGATACCTAATCTATTTTTTACATCTTCGACATACAATCCTTTAGTGCTGTAATCATTTTCCCATTCACTTGTTTCTAACTTTATTTTTAAAAATTTCGAAATATAGCTTTGGTGCTAGTTTCTTTAAAATGCCAAACTTCATATATCTTTGTTATTTTGTACCCTATTTCAAGTGCTTTATTAATTTCAGGTGTGCTCCATGTACCAGTAAATCTTCTTTCAATATCTGAGTGATTGCATTCACGATTTTTTGAATGAGAGCATATACCGCATAATGGAAATATTAATTTTTCTTCTTTAATAGGTAGTACAGGATGATATAATTTCCTTGGTGGTTGTACACAGGAATTCGAAAGAAACGCCCCCCCTTATGGTTATGCAACCCGGAATTTTATATCGTCTAGTTTCGCCTGGTAGAATAGTTCCCGAGAAGAGCAGTGTTTCCAAACCTATAACTGTAGCGTTTCCAATCCTGTATTGGTTTGTTGGTTGTTGATTTGGTGCTTTAAGTCCACAATACACAGTACGACTAATCGGGACTGGACCTACAGTTTAAAGTGGGATCCGAACCCCTTTGTGTCTCCACTAGGATCCCTTGATTACAAGGCGACGACATTACCACTGCGCCATCCAAGCATGTATTGCTTCGTAGAAGACGAAACCTTCACGTAAACTTCTTCATTCGTGAGTTAAATTTGGTTTACAGACTCACATTACAGGACAATCTTTTCCTGCATTGCATGTGTTCTGGAGCATTTATTTTTCCTTCTGCGGAGAAAATTCTGTTATTATTTTACATCTTATTTTTCGCAGCTTCTCTACCATTTATTGGCTAATCGCAACAATGAGGATGAATGATGACCCCATGAAATTGATAAGAAGACAGTCATAAAGAAACCATGGGGGCTAGATTCATATAATTATTATTACTATTATTATCTTTATTTTTTTACTTTACTTTTGGCTAATCGCAACGATGAGGATTAGTGTATGATAAAATGCATGAAGGAACACTCATAAACAATCATACCCAGGCCGGGACTCCAACCCGGGAATTTCGGCAGCGAGATCAAAAGCCGACGGCTTACCACGCTCGGGCACAGAGGCGGCCAATTATTATTAGTGATATTGTCTTAAGTAGTGTATTTTTCCACCATATTCTTTCATACAATAATGAAACGGATGAAAATTAAAATGTTAAAATATCTGCCTACGTTTTTTTTGTTTTGTTTTTTTTCCCTTCCTTTTTTGCAATATGAACACCTACTGCACGAAGCCAAATTGTGGGAATACGAAACAGAACCAAGTTAACATATCTTGAGAGTGGAAAGTGTTAATAACAAAATCTAGAAAAGAGTCATTGAACAGTAGCCTGATTGCTTTTCCATTTGTTGTATGGGAAGAATTGTGTGAAATGTGTGCGTAGTGGCAGGCAAAAGAGAATACAAAGATCGAATAGAGAGGCAACACTGTCACTGTTCTTCACTGCACAGACAACGCGTCTCGTCAAGTGGGCGGGGCACTGTGGGTGCGAGCGAGCTGCTGTTGCTTCTGCAAAAAAGAACACTCACAAACAACTGAATGACGCTCCGCTTAAAATCTAGTCAATCGAGAAATAATTTGTTGAGGAAGTGAATTGAAATATAAACGCCAGAATTTGGTCTAAGCCACCTCCCTTCTCCCACCTTAAAAATTCTTGGGTGACAGGCTACAAACTATACTAAAACTGAATTACATACAATATTTTAAGACTCAAAGTGTGACCTAGAACGTAGTGAAAAATCACTGGTGCAAAATTCAACGTAATGACGATAAAATGAAGGTAGGAAAATGGATGTGCTAGAAAGTTTTACATACAAACACACACATAGTTAGTTCCGTGTAGAAGATATTTCTTCACATTTTTCTCACCTTGGCTTCCTTGAATTCACGAAACTGTAAAGCCATGAACTCGTTAACACCCTATAATCACGGAGTTCCAGGTTCGATTTCTGATGGAGACACAACTGCCTAGTGGTTCGGATCCAACTTTCAACTGTAGGTCCTACTTCGGGTAGTCTTTTTGAGCATGAAATGGAATTAAAACAAAATTGGAACACGGCAACCCTTCACAACACACGCGCAGAGGCCGTTGAACTTAATGACTGACAACTATTATATACACCGAACTTTCAGCGAAGCTGGAATAAGGTCTATTTGCCATGCCAAATAGTGTGAATTTTCAGTCTCGTGGTGCCTTCTATACGAAGTGCACGCAAGTTATCTAAAAAAAATCAAATGTGAGGGTGAGTCGAGCTATGTTTAATTCAATAAGACTCTTAACTTCAAACATATTTTGCTCTATAGCTGTCGATTTGGAATGGGCATCTAAGATTGGTTGCTTAGCGGACCGGATTTGGAAAAAATCACGGACTGTCATAGTTCCAATTACACTACAGACAGAAAAAATTGTTCGCTTGAAGATGAGAGAAGAGGTGATCTCTTGAATGTCTCGAAATATATAGATAGAATATATAGTCAATCAAAAAGAAAAACAATGGATAATGTCCAATTAAGTCGAAACGCTGTTTGAACCAGTGTTCATTCACAGAGCAGAAGGGTTATTTTGACAAAATCCTGTTTTCCTGCTGGCTCCTTCGGGGAGAAGGGCTTTGTAACGTTGTCGCTTCTTGCCCAAGCGGTAGGCCTAATTCGTTGTTTGGCCACGAATTCCTTCGTAGGTAAACGCGGCTACAGAGGATCACTGCCATAAAGGTGGTTCCCGCACCGGCTGAAAGAGCGACGGGAATTTAAAGAACCATTGTCACTAACTTCAGACAAACATCTAATAATTTCCTTAGGTTTCGAAGCTGATCCGAAGGGACAACAAATACCAGAAAAACGACATGAATTAAATGATCGGTTGATCGTCCTTCTGTTGATGGATGGCAATTCATATTAACAATAATAATCGTAAGCTTATCATTAAAGAGTCAACAATCAAAGCTAATACGCATCTATTGATCAGAAATTACTAGAGTGTGAAAGTTGTTTTTGTATCTTTGTTATGTTAACCCGCTCTTCTGCCACTTTCGGCTAATGAGGATGAGTGACGATTGGATTAAATTGACACCATGATACCAATACTGAAGCCGTGGCTCGAACCCGGAAATTTCGTGGCATCGGAAGTGGACCATTTAACGCGCTTGGCCACCAAAGAGAACCGGCTCTGAGGCCAAGCGCGGTTAGTGGTGGACTAACGATCCAGACACCGAACGTTCCGGGTTCGAGTCCCGCCCGGACCTTTGTCAATTTCTTAATCTTCAGAAATCCCTTCGCAATCTAAGACATAACACTTTATCAAAACTTCATTTCCCTCCCCTCCACCTCAAATTTCATACTCAATCTTCCCAACAAAATTTCCATGCCAATTTTAGACATCCAGTTGATATTGCTCCCTCCAGAAAAGCAATCTAAGACGTAATAGTAATACACAAGAGTTGGGATTCCCTGCCCCCAAAATAATTATCAATCCCGCTACCTGAAAATACCACTAACTTCATTAATCGCCCACCATAATTTCCCTATCAATCTAAGGCCTAATATGTAAGAGTTGGATATCCCCCCATCAATATTACTTATTACCCGTAACAATTCCCCTGACAATCTACAAATTACTATTTGTATAACAGCAATGGCTAATTGATAACGTAATTGAACTTGTGCCCTGTTTACTCAGTCAAACTTCCATCACAGTCTGCGCCATAATGCCCCTCCCCCTGGGCACCACTGATTTAGAACTGTGACAACGTGAGAGGTGTAATGTAACTAATAGTTAAGTGTTATGAATGGGTGCATTTGTGCTGCGCATTTGAATTTCATGTGAATCAAATCTGTCAATAATGTGAATATTAATGTTATAGAATATAATATAATGGTGCAGGTGTGTGAAAAAGTAACCATGAGCACCAAGGTATCAATAAGAAAGAATTGGAAAGATAAGTTGCATATGAAGATGTGTGTAATTAGTTTTGTTCTGGGATGTAGCAAAGAACATTGGTTAAACCGTGCGGGGTATCATGGTCAATACTGTGTCCATCCGCCGTTGGATTCAAGCACCGCATCTAGTCGACGAAGCAAGGATTGCCCGAGCAGATGTTTGGTCTTCTTAAACTCTCCCAAACATCAAACACGTGAGCCAGTAGAGCTTCCATTGTTCTCAGCTGTCTAGGTTCCCACTCTCTCACCATCAACGCCCAAATGTTTTATATTGGGAGATTTCGCTGGCCAATCTACTCTTGATATTCCTGGGTGCTGATTAGTGTTACCCACGGGACGAGACGGGACAGGCTTTTAAAAATTCGAGACGAGACGAGATTGATCATGTGTCCCGAGACAAACGAATATTTTCGAGACGAGACAGCATTTCACAGCATTTCCACGAGACGAGACAGGCCAAAGTCTCGTCTCGTGGGCAACAATAGTGCTGATTAAACCAGATGGTGGTCGCTTTCGATGTATGGACGCTGCTGTTGTCTTGATCGAAAGTCACGTGCGGAATCTCATCTTCAAGGTGTCTCTCTCGCACGCTGGGAAGCATGTGGTTTTCCAGCACTGCGACGTATTCCTGCGAATTCATTCTCGAGGACACTTCCACCAATCCATCTACTCCAGACGAACTGATCCATCCCCACACCGCCACGGATATCCTGCCACTCCTAGCATGGGTAGAAATGTTCTCGGGTTCGTAGCGAGTGTTGTCGCGCCTCCAAACATAAACCTGACCATTTTCGTCAGACGAAAATACATTCTCGTCGCTCAAAATTACGATCTGCCAAAATTCTTGAGGAGCTGGTAAATATTGTAAAGCAAAACTGATCCGCGCTTCGTGATGGAAATGCACCATTGCTTCTTTCTTTGCCGCTCGACGGTGCCGAACTGTTGCAGCATGCCACTCCAGTTTCAACTTTTGGCGAATCTTCGTTGAAGCCATGAAGGGGTTGCCCTCGCTCATCTCAATGATGCCTGCATCTTCTTCCCTGGTTGTCTTCCTCGGCGGCCTTTGTTGGGTCGTGACTTCATTCCTTGGTCCCCTTCTTCCTCGTAACACCGAATCCAACGCCTGACGCATGAATTGTCCACACCAAGGGTCGTAGCAATCTGTTGTGCAGCAGATCCGCCGCACAAGAACATGCGGACTATCTTCTCTCTTGTAAATTCCGAAGTGTAAGGCATGATGAAATGATATCGTAAAGGAACATTCGGACCGAAGGGACATGCTGCACGTGGCACATGCCTCTTGAAAACACCTTATCATTGGTGCATGTAGAGTTTCACGCCTATTCCGGTGCAGAAAGTTTCATTTTATTGGTTCCGTTGCAAGTGACATGCTCAAGGCATAGATACGAGTAAAACTGCTGCAGGATCTCGAACGAAGCACCCACCCGGGATCGAATTAAAGCCAAAGCGTGCTGGCAAAAGGCAACCGTGAAGTTACTGCATATGAGATTTACGTCCAGCAAGGCCTGCGTGGTGTGTGCAAAGAAACTCACGCTTGCTTTAGGAAATAAGGATACTATTGAATCAATGCAATATAAAAGAGTATATACCGTAAAATATACATTATTATTATTGACTCATGCATTCCCTGAAAAAGAATGCATTGTTTTCTCGCACATTTCTGCCTGCAATGAATATAAATGTATAATCTATTAAATTAAGCAGGTGCATGCAGATTTAAAAATATTGATAAGATGATTGAATTGAATTGTTGTTTTTTAAGTCCACTTTGTGCACAGAAAGGCTGATTGGGACTGGACCTACAGTTTATAGTGGGTTCCGAACCACTATGTTCCTCCACCGGGTATCGAACCCGGGACCCCTTGATTAAAAGGTGACGAATCTACGATTGCGCCATCGGGGAGGCCCTAGTCCTCTTACGGAGATAATTCGTTCGGAGCAATAGAAATGCCCTATCAAAACAATTGGGGAATATTATTTTCAATGTGGATATTCTTCAGAAAATATGTTTCTAACAACAATTTACCTAAATAGTGGGGACGTGGGGTGAGAGATAGGGACGGAGTTGGAAGAGAGAGAGAGAGAGGGAAAGCATACAATTTTCTGTTCAGTGCGAACCTTTGGGATTGCTTTTTCATAGTGCACCAAAAACACAATCCGTATAACCCAAATACAACCCAAACCTTCAGTGGCGAAATTGTGAGTCAATCACTCATCTGGAATAAAAAGTACGGATTTAAATCTAGCAGGCCAGAAGATAGTTATTGCGCTACCATGTGCTAATCCAAAAAAAAAATCCACTTTTCCCGCGAGAATTGTCATGCCTGAGTGACATGTAGTTTACGTTAGTTGTGAGAGATGCTTCAATTCCATTGCCGGCCAAGAATAATGATAGCGCAGAAAGCATAAAATACGGAAATGTGCATGTTTGGCGAGCTATGAGAAAAGTAGATCCTTGTGTTTTCTTTTCGAAATTTGCTCATTTTATGACAACTTTCAAACATAGCCAATGGCGACAGAGGATGAATGATGCTTCAGGGAAATTGACGAAGATTGAAGAAACAACGAAAAAGAAAAACTCATTATCAGAGGCTAGGACCCAAGAACCCTGGCTACGCAGCATGTTATGATATTTAAGTATATCACGGATTGCTGCTAAATCCATTCCTAGATATTTGTAATGAATGAACCCCCGTCCCCGCTACGAGAAAAAGAAAGACTATGAAAAACTACAGGATGTGAAACATTCACAATGTAATTGCATTACTTTACATCGCTCTTGGCTGTATTCCAAATGTAGTAAGAGTAGTAGGTTTTTTTTTGCCAAGGTATAAGTGTATTTGAGCGCAAGGGCTACCTATTTCATCATTTATAAAGAGTTAACTTCGTCGTTACACTAGCACCAGGCAGAAATGCGTCAATTTCTATTTCGGTTATTTTACATCACTCTTCTGCCTCTTGAGTTAATCGCGATAATGAATTATCAATTTATAAAATTGTGACGGGACAAACTCAGTGATACATTCATGCCTGACCAGAGTTCGAATCTGGAACATATGACTTCGCTTCGCTAAAAAGGCTGGCAGAAATGTATCGGAAAAGTATAGGAGCACCAAGAACCGGTTTCACGCAGCACAGACGATGAAATCATTTACAGCGACTCGCTGTGGCAGTGTTGCTCGTCACCCCCTCCCCCTCGCTCGCAGATAGCCTAGCCTTCTCAGCACCCCATCTGCTGATTCGTTTCAGGCATATTCCGTCTGGAAAGTTTCTGGCACCCCTCCGCCTCCGCCTCCCCCTTCCAACCATGTTTAATAAATGAGACCCTTGCACTTTCAAAACCTTTATCGCAAGAAAAAGCTGGCATCAATTTTACACTACCATACTATAAGATTTACGCGGGAAACATTTCCTAACATATTTTCTTGATTCGGACTAAGGGCAAATTAAAAATAGTCAAAGGAATTATACACAAGAGAATTAAATTACTGAAAATATGGAAAAGCGCGATACCGAAATCTGTAATGAGTGCGAATGGAAAATCGAGAAAAAAAAGTATGAAAATATTCGAATAACTAGATTAAGAGAAAAACTTATCACGGCTCGAACAATGCAAATGAAAAAAAACGGGAATACGAATTGAAATATATGACAATATGAAGTAGGCTGAAGGAAGCAAATTTTAATAAACGTGGAAAGGAAACATAATCAATGGAGTGCTGGTTCGATTCGCGACGGAAGCTCATATTTGTTGTTCGAATCCTACTCTACACTGTTTGTCCAGATGCATTTACACTTAAAACAAACTTCGTGGAACTTTTTCCAAATCAGATGTCGCCAACAATTTAAAAACAAAAAGAATAACTGAAGGAAAAGTGCCGAAAGCGTTATTGCAAAATGAAAAAAAAAATCTTCACATATTCGTTCGGAAGTGGTAAAAGAATAATAAAAAACTCAAGCATAAATGTTAATAACACTTGTTATTATTACCAGAGACATTCTCAAAATAAACTTGTTGTCCGTTGAAATCAAATCAAGAGGAAAGAAAGATCTCCACCTGGTCGCTTGAATCTCTGGCTAGATTCAAGAGTTGGAAACACTACGCTTCTCGCGAGCTGTTCTTCCTGGCGAAACTAGATGATATAAAATTCCGGGTTGCATAACCGTAAAGGGGGACGTTTCATTCGATTTTGAGTGTACTTTGCATTTAATTAATCCAAACCAATTCGGGTTGAAATTTTGAGGATGTAATATTTTTACTGGATGACCAACAGGAAACTTGTCATAGAACATAACTGTTGGATACAAACTACAAATATCTATATATTTTAACTTTTTTCCACGAACGTGTAATTTACTTGCATTTGTTCGTCCACCGAAATAAGCATCCCTAGGGGTGATTGGTGTTACTATATATTTTATTTCATGTTTACGTTTTTTGTATGTAGGTTCCCAATCACACTCCCATACTTCTATAACATTGTACTTTTTATTTTTTAATTGCTGAGTAAACTGTTTTGTTTTTTTATGAAGGTCACCCATGCTTTTTTGCTTCTTGTTGTTAATTATATCATCTTTGTAACAGTTCGGACAACCATGCCAGAAGCACCCATGGAACTGATAAACTGTGTTGGTTGCTTTATCAAAGCCATCAACCTTCCGTCCTAGTATAGTTTCTTCCCCACTGTTTAAAGCGTGTTTTATATTATCCCCAAATGTTCTAAGCCATGATAAAGACTTTCTACTATAGGTTTCATGGTTGCTATTTTTTAATACAGCTATGGTATCGGATTTTATATGATGGTATCTAAACTCAGCCATTGCCACACTTGAGATTGTTATATATTGAAATGGATCGATGTTACACGTATCTAGAAATGTTTGTCTAAGTTTTATAACTGCTTGAGTAAGTATGTCTACATCTGACTCACAATACTCACTCATTTCTTTTTGAAAGTCAAATATGTAATTCTCTTCAGCTCGTTCACGATGCCACTGTAAAAAGTGATTTCTTGTATGCCAATGTTTACAAGTCGCATCTGGGTTGCATTTACTGCATTTTTTCATAGTGCTTTCTCCATAATATTCAATATTCGGTATTGGTCCCATATACGTCTGGTTTTCTGTTGTGTTGAAGAAGTGAGGAAAGTATTTTTTTTTAACTCGGCTAATTCAAATGTTTCTGGGAATGTACTCAATGGTTGTGAGATAAAGTTGTAGCTATCTATGAATCGCATATTTGCATTACTAAGAATCATGGACATGATTTGGCAACCTTTATAAATTGTGAACGGTTTGTATCCATTTCGCATACAGTAGTTCATAACAAAATACCAATCATATGATCTAGCGTTGTGCGCTATAACTGTATAACCACGATGATCTTTAGATATTAACCACTTACAAAATTCATCGCTATCTTTGAAATGAATCTTTTGTCCATTTCCAAAAGCTTACTCAGCAACCACATATTTGGGTTTGTGTTCTCCAGTTTCTTGGTTAGCCTCGAAATCAATTGTTATATATTTTTTTGTATATGTGCATGTAGGTTTTTGTAATGTATTCTTTTTACAAGTATTCACTTTTGAAAGTGGAACCTTTAAGGTTGTGTAGTTTTTACATTCTTTACATTTGTACATATATCCATCTACTTTAGTTTTCTTTAAAGATTCAACATAACGATCCACAACTACTTCATTGTAATCAAAATCAGGATAATAGTTTTCTTGTATATATTCACGTGCAAGTTCATTATTTTTTTTTTGGTATATTTAGTTACTATATGTACATTATTTGGTGAGCAATTTTTACATCCTTCTACCTAACAGTCATCATTTAATTTTCTTATACATTTTCCACCCTTTCCTTTTTGCCACTGAATGTAACACAGATGAGTTTTTGTTTCAACTTCTTTTTTACAATTTACACAAATTTCGTATCCACATTTATGCTCTTCATTTCTCTTACATATTTTATTCCATTGTAAACATTTGTAAACCGTTGGACATACTTTATTTTTGTGTTGCACAAAGCACTCTTCGTTATAGCAATATCTATTGCAATCTTTGCAGTATTTGGCAGATTTGTTACCAAGATGAGTAGGACCGCAACATGTTACACATAATGCTTTGCATTTATGATTTTTATGCTCATAAGGTGTTTCACATCGATCACAGAAATTCGACATTCCTAAAAACGCACTCATTTTAGTAATCACGTGAAAGTGATTTTTAACTTTGTATAAATATATAGTTATATCTTGTTCACCTATTCCTTTGTATATAATGGTGTTAAAGTTTTCGGCACAGACAATTTTTATACACACGTTTTTAAGATAGCGTTCAACTTTTCTAAAAGAACTTAGATCAAACGGTGCTCCAGGATCGTGTCTAATTTTGTTGCATAGGTCTATTGATAAATTCTTTTGTAGAGTTCGCCCCTTTCGTATATAAGTGATATCATTATTACTTAGTTCTCTGTCAAGTATAATGTTTGTCTTGTATGTCAATGCTGCAATAACAGCTCTTGGTCCACACAGGTTGTCGTTTGGATTTTTTATTTGCAGTATGCTCTGTTTTGTTCTAACATCTTCAGCTAAGTTTATTATTTTTCTAAGTCTTCCTCCAGCTGGCATTTTAACTATTTGAATATAGAATCTTGTATCTTCTAAAGCAATCTCATGATATTGTTCCATTATTTCGTTAAAATGGTTTACCAGAGCACCATGGTTGATTGTTGTACTAAAACCTGTAGAGAAAGCTTTACTATGAAGCCTTGGATTTTCAATAACAAAGTTTATTCTATCTACGCCTTCTCTAAACTCAACACCTACTTTTCTTTTTTCAATAATTTGATTAATAATATCATGTAATGCAAAGAAATCTACATTATTGTTGTCAACTATAAACTCCACTCTATAGCGAGCATCCGAAAAAACTGTAAGGTGTCAAACAGATTCTTCAATAGCTACAAAGTTATCATTGGATGCATCAACATCAATATATCCTCAACATCAACAGTGGATTGGTTTGCCACCAAAGTATCATCTATTGGACGTGATATGTTAAATATGTTGTTATACTCATTATCAGTTTGAGAACTTATTGTAAATAGATCATCACTGTTGGCAATATCTGTAAAAGGCAATCTTTCTAATTGAGTTCTTATATAGAACCGAAGGTCACTTTTTGTTTTATACTTGCTACATCCAGTAATTCCATTATCTCTAGCAAATTGTTTTAAATTATTTATACCCTTGGTAATATCTAACAAGTAAACTGGTTGTGGAAATTCAATATTACGTCTTGCAAATTGTTGTAAATCCAGCATATGTTTTATATAATTCCTTAGTTCCTCGATTGTTTTATATTTGTTGCATCCAGTTATATTATGCTCTTTAGCAAACTTAACTAAATTACGTCTACCTTTTATATTATCAACAGCATGAGTGGAAGCCTCTTGTGTTAGTTGTCTTCTTATGTACTTTCTTAATCCGTTTATTGTTGTGCATCTGTTATACCCTTTGATACCATGCTGCTTAGCAATGTTTATTAGAGCACGCTTGGTTTTTACATTATCTAGATCCATAGTATTATTTATATTAGAAGTATTGTGTTGCACTATATTATTATTTAGTATCTCCATTTAATGCAAAAAAAATAGCAATGCATTTTTAACATACCGTAACTTCACGTATAGTTTTTGTTTCTAGTTTATGTAATTGTACTAATAATTCATGCAGTCTAGATTTTTGGTGTCTTAAAATTAAGGTTTGATATATTTTTGATGCATAAATCACAATACACTCTTTCAAGCCTTTTTTGATTAATTATTTTTTGGCAAACATGACACGTATATCCAAAACCATTTTTCAAGCATTTATTTTTAACAAACTCTTTCTCATGGAGAGGTTTAACAGTCTTACAAATAGTGCATTTTCTTCCTTGCTCCATGTAATAGGGTAAAATTTTATCTTATATTAATACTGTACCCTTACTTCAATGTGTAGACAACCAAATTTAAACAACAACATTTTTTTTAGGAACCGAACTGTTGTGTGAACTATCAAAACCAAGCCATTTAACATAGACCATATCTCCTTTTTTACGTAATACTTTCTCAACCAAGTATATATCGGGGTGTTTTGTTTTCTGTAGTTCTTGTTCATAAAATGTGCCGATGATTTGTTCGCCCTTAGAGTCCTTGAGATGATAATATGGTGGATTGCTTTTGAATACCTTATCAATCGTAAATATCTCAGTAGACCAGTTGGCTGTGTATCCTGTCTCGAATATGCCTTTTATCTTACTAACACGTACATGATTACGAACATTAAATTTTGGATCACTCTTCGTTTGGGCCTCACTACGATACACACTGTTGTAGATCATCTCTTGGTTCTTTAAGCTGACCTCAACAGGTTTCAGTTTGATAGTGCTATGTACTGTATAATTGTAGTTGTGCAATAATTTTGATAATATGTCTATCCATTTATAATTGCCTTGCATGGAGAACTGTTTCCACATTTTTTCTTTAAGCGTTCTATTGAATCTTTCAACAACAGATGCTTTGATGTTTGTATAAGTAGAATAATGATTGATGTTATATTTATTCATAAGCTCCTTAAAGTCCTTGTTATAGAACTCTTTACCTTTATCGGTTTGAAGATTATTTGGTTTTCGCTCATTCAATATGTGTTCGAACGCGTCGGTGACGTACTTTCCAGTTTTATTTTTTAAGGAAATAGCCCAAGCATATTTAGAAAAGACGTCTATAATGGTTATCATGTACTTGCACCCTTTGTTGATTTTAGAAATTCCTTTAAGATTGCCAGAGTCCATTTCAACCAAATCAGCTTGCCAAACATCGTCTATTCCATAAGTTAAAACATTTCTTGTAGGGTAATTTTTTCTAGCTGGCTTATGTAGCTCATCAATGATCTGTTCCCTCTCATCAATGATCTGTTCCCTCTCACCTAAGTTTTTTTAAAAGTAGATTTTTGGATCAACATACAGTACACTTTGACAGAGTATAAGACTTTCAATTTTTAGATTTTTTTGTAACAGAATTAATGCTGTTAGTTTTGTCTTTGCATTTAACGCAATATGATGTGATCATTTATTACGCAAAGAAATTGCGTATTGAAATTATTCAATTATGCAAAAAAATTGCGTATTGAAATTATTCAATTATGCAAAAAAAATTGTCTATTGAAATTATTCAATTATGCAAAGAAATTGCGTATTGAAATTATTCAATTATATTTGAATTTATTCAATCATTGTATGAAGAACAATATAAACAACGGTATGCTCTTCCATTTCTGCTAGCCTATGTGGTTCAAAATGTAAAATATCACCCTTTTCAAATTGATATGGAAAATTTTCAATTATATTTGAATTTATAAAAGCATGAATATGAGCATCATGGTCAGATTCAAAGTGAAATAATGACCCTTTGTATGGAAACTTAAATTGGGTAGTACCGTGAGTAAATTTAAATATACCTGGTTTATCACCTTTTAACTTACCAATTAAATTAATTTTATTAATTTTTGTATTTCGCATTATTAAATTATGGAGCTGGAAATTTACATTTGAAATTTTTGTATTCGTTTCATGAATTGAATTTAGAAACTGAGAATAATAATTATACCACTTTGTATTAATTTTTTGATCAATTGAATTTTGAAACTCATTTGTAACTTTCGTATTTATTATTTCATTAATTGAATATTGAAACTCATTTGTAATCTTTGTATTCACAAGATCAGTCAACACATGATCGTTTAACACATGATCCTTAAATCTCTGAAAATCTTTCTTAAGTCTATTGATACGAACATTCTTTGATGTGTTTCCATAAATATCAACTCCCATTTATATAACTGATAACATCATCTTTGATTTTTCTACATTCTGATAAAATCATCTTTGATTTTTCTACATTCTGATAAAATCTTTTATTTTATTTCTGTATTTCCCATCATCTCGTTTGCATGTGGGATCTATAGTAATAAAACCATAATCCTGATTCCAACAATTACTACACAGAGAGCTAAATTCCTCAAAGCTGAAGTCACCACCAACAAAGTCTTTGTGTATATGTTTTAAATTGGTTTCATCCTGCCTAAATATGCAAAGAAAATAGGAGTGTCCCGCAACACAAGTGAAGGGAAAGGGTAGCGATCGACAACGGTAGGGACAAAAGAAGCAATGAAGCATGAAGTAACAATTGCACAGCGGCAAACAAACACCATGGCTGAACCATGTACGCGACTGTTGCCTGTCGAGTGTCACGGACCACTTTGCTTGCATTCTCGGTGTGTTTCTTCGTCCTACGTCGTCCTCCCGTGGTTCTGCAAACCCGCACTACTTTTCTCGACTGCACTGATCCAGTCATGGTGTTTGTTTCCCGTTGTGCAATTGTTACTTCATGCTTCATTGCTTCTTTTGTCCCTACCGTTGTCGATCGCTACCCTTTCCCTTCACTTGTGTTGCGGGACACTCCTATTTCCTTTGTGGAACCCCATGCGCATGCGCTGCGCAGCTGCCGCCTGGTAATTTTCGGATGGGCGATATTGGTGTTCCTTTTGACTTCTTTTGTTCCGCCTTTCTATTTTCACTGGTACTGGCTGTACAGCGGTGTGAAGTTCATTTTCACACGTTTTCGGCGTTGTCTAGCTCCTCACGGAGGCATCTCTCGGCAAAGTGGAAGGGGCACTTTCGTCTCTATTTCATGGGAGGAATCTGTGGTTTTCGTTTGTACCCTACCTTTAGAATCACCCTGTATAGTGTTTCTGAATTACGAAAACTTTTAGGTCCAACCAAATTAGGGAGTGGCGGTGTAACTTTGGCATCATACATGAAAGCAGTTAATAACCTTATAAAACTAAAAATAGGTAGTGGAATAAAAATACACAAAGGTGGCTTCACATTTACTCTTGCCACATTGTTTGCTGCACTTGCTGCTGTTGGTTCATTGGCGAAAGGAGCTGCTGATATTACAAGTGCTGTTCATAATAAACTGAAAAATGATGCACAACTTGCGGAAATAAAAAGACATAATACAGTCATAGAATCAAAAACATCTGAACCCTCCAATGTAATACTTGGCACTGGTACGCGAAAGCGAACTAATACTGTTACACGCGCAACAAAAAACTTGATAGGATTACGCCTCTAAGTAACTATGATATCATAAAATTGTGTAGTGTTATTGAAGGCTTCAGAGGCGTTTACATGATAGATGAATTGCCGAGTAAACTTAACAATTATGAATGTGGTGTTGTTAATCTTGATGTCTCTAAAAATATAGGTACTCACTGGATATGTTATATTAAAGTGCGTGATGAAAGTTTTGTATTTGACTCATTTGGGGGTGTTCCTCCTAAAAAATTAGTAATATATCTTAATAAGATCAAAGATCAAAGCGATCAGCTTAACAACAACAACAACAATATTAAATATAATAACGATAGAATACAAGGTTTTGATGAAGTTACGTGTGGTCATTTGTGTGTTACATTTTTAAAAATGTATGACGGGGGTTACAAGATTAAAAATATTTTATCATTATTAAATGCCAATAGACATATTTGGAAAAACTATTACAACCGGAAACCTTAAATTTAAGGAAAAATAATTTTACTAAATGAATGTAATACACGGTACAATTTATAATGTAACGACATACGTATTCAAATTGTCTGAACAAAACTCCATCTTACAAAAAACCTTGACCCATCCTATCACTAATGACAATTTAAAAATTGCACTAATAGGTTTTTATACTACATATCTCACTCCTAATATAACAAAACACAATAATACACTGTGTTATGACGTTACAAAAGAATTGGTTATTCCACCTGGTCAATATAGTATAACCGCACTTGAAGAATACATAAACTCACAATCGCCATTCAGTTCACAAAGTATATCAATAAAAGGCAATGATGTTACTAACCGAGTTGAGATAAATTCACCATTCAAATTGAATCTTAACAATGCTTGCGGTGAAGTACTTGGATTCGATATAGAATTGGAACCTAATAAAGATTATACTGGAACTAAGATTCCTAAATTTCATCCATTCGATACAATCAATATTCATTGTAATTTAGCCAAGGGGATGATATTAAAACATGATGCTTACAGACATAAAAAATCAGATATCATTGCATCATTTAAAACTAACGCAGAGTTTAAAGAATCTATTATTTACGAACCAACATATCCACTATTTTTTCCACTTCAACATATGGAATTTGATTATATAAAAGTGTCTATTTTAGATGAAAATGATGATGCAATTAATTTTGGAGATAGTCTTGTTACTATAATTTTAAAGGTTTGCGAATAGCACTAAATTTTAATATTATAAATGGAAAATAATATCATCAAGTATAGTTTTCAAGAATATCCGCCAACACAAGAGACTAAAGTAGACTTAAATTCACCGAATAAAGATGTTATTTATGAAATAGACTCAGGTGATGGGTTCATACATCATTGGAATGCTGACGTATACATGGAATACAAATCACTTGTTAGAGAGGATGACACACAATACAGCGATAACGATAAGGTTAGGATAGTTGACAATTTCTTCTGTCATCTTTGGTCTCAAATATTAATTGAAAAATGTGAGTATCTTGTTGACAGAATTGATTATCCAGGTATTACTTCTACAGCTTTAGGAACTTGCTTTCTTTCTCAAGCAGAAGCAAGAACATATAAAATGTCTGGATTTGAAACAGATGGGCAACTTAAAAATGCAAACAGAACAAGAGAGGTATTATTCAAACTAAGGCTTCTTGGTGGGTTCTTTAGTGGATTTCTGGATGTATTATATAAAGAAGGGTTGAAAATTACGTTTAAAAGAAATAACAATGAAGATATGGCTGTCCATGTCTGGGAAGATGGAAAACCTGTAAATATAGTAATTCAAAGTATGGTTATCAGAATGCCTGTAGTAAAATATGACCCATTCGTTGATATAAAGTTAAAGAATAATCTAATCAAGTAAGATTTTCCTATCAGCTTTATGAAAAGTAAAACGGTTAGAAAGTCTATAAGTGGAAAGTTTTCAGATATAGATTTAACAAATTCTTTTGCAGCTGGTATATCTGACACTCCAGAGTGGGTTATAATCGTATTTCAAACAGATAGAAATAATACTAACCAGAAAAATTATTCAGCATATTTCGATCACTGTAAATTAAAATCTGCTTACCTAGAAAACGGAAGAGACGAAATATTTTCTTCATCTCTAAAGAATTTAGACATTTCAAAAGGATTTTTTTTTAAAAATGTATCATGCGTACACAGAGATTAGAAGACTTGATGGTGTAAATAATGACTCATATTACACATTTGAAGAATTCGTCGAAAAAAGGCCCATGTATGTTATAGACTCAACTAAACGAATGAAAGTTGTAGATAAACAAAAAACCAGTTTTCATCTCGTTCTTGATTTCGAAGAGGATGTGCCTAATAAAACTCTGTGCTATATCATAATGTTGAGCTACAACGTTTTATCGTATGATATCAAAAATCAACGAATCATTGAAAAGATTTAGATGAGAAAATTGTTTAGGCGGTGCTAATGTTCCAGATCAGACAATTATTTATATTCTGATGGGGAGGAATATTAAATAGATAAATGGAAATACCAGATAATATACCCAGAGAAAAGTTGATTCAATTATTAGAATCATTAAAAAGTCAATATGAGATGATGTTAAATAAGAAAAAAAGACGATATAAGGCTCTAAAATATTTCTATTATTGTTTAATAACTCTATTCATAGCTTTATCAGCTGCAACAGGATTTGTAAATGTTTTAATACCGCTAACCACATACACAATTATCAGTACTAGTTTAACAACCATTTCAGCAATTGCTTTTGGCATGGTTGTCTCAACCGTTATTACCGGATTAAGCACTAAATTTAATTTGAATAAAAAGAAAACGGATTATAAAAATATAATTCTGCTGATCAAGAATGTTAAAAATGAGTTAGAAATTCTATTAACTCTTAATGGGGATATGAATGATGAATATATTAAAAATCTTGTTGAGAAAATTAAAGATAAATTGTTTAAAATCGGGTCACACATTTGAGATTTTTAAAAACTGATACTCCCATTAAATTCTACGGAAAATTTTATTAAAAATAGGATTTTGAATTCTTCAAATATCTTAATTAGCAATCGAGAAAATAATAAAATATAAGTTTTTGCCCCTGAAAGTTATGCAACCCGTATTGCCCTTGTAAGTTATGCAACCCGCAATACATGGATGGGCTACCCAAATCTGAAGTCAGATTGCCAAAATATGTAATAGGAACCAAGATAAGAAAATCCCTTGTTTCAAACAATTGAATTGATGTTGATTCTACACCTGCCCCTTTTTGTTATGTAACCATCTACACAGCAAATGCAAATAGTTATCCAAACATCCAATAGATGGCAGCATGTGTTTTTTTAATAATTCTCTTCTGGAAAAAACCTCCATTTCAATAATTATTTTGTTCTGTTAATTTTATTTGAGTATCCATTTTACATTAATTTTGCTTTAAGGTTTTAGTGGATTTTTATACATTAAATTGCTATAATATTTTTAATAATTAATCTATCGGGAATGAATTATTTAATATTTTATTTTTATCTCTCACGTATGCATGATGTAGAGATTTTGTAGGTATATATATAGGCGGTCTGAAATTATTTAATTAGCAATACCGCTATGTGTGTAAAAGAGATTGTCGACTTGTAGACGAGTGGGCATAGTCAATGAGTAACGGGTCTCTATGAAAACAGTTCGGACGACGTCTTTATTCCAAAAATATCTCTTCGCTCTTCTCTCTCTTAAAGCAGACATCCAGTAAAGCCGAATTAAAGATCTGGGGTATGACCCATAATGATTATGCTGGTATACCAACCAATAGGCACCTGACTATAAACGTCAGAAGCTGCCGTGAAAGGGTGGTTGCTGGATAATATAGAGAGAGATTGAAGCCAAATAAGAGGGGATGTTTTGCACTTTTTGAGTGGAATTCTAATAATTTTTAAAAGGAATTCAGTTCCAGTTCATTTATTGCCGATTTTAGCTTATTTAATATTTCTAGAAACGAATGAGAATGTTTGGGACAATTGATATTAAATAATTGCAGATTATTTCTTCCTTCTCTTATTAGTTGGTTAGAGAATTCGTTAAATTCATAAAATACATTATCTTTAAAGAAATACAACATTCCGTTATTGTATCTGAAAGAAGAATCCACGTTTGGTGGTAAACCGGGGAAATTTCTGATTATTAGGCCATGCTGTTTGGGTCTTAAAGTGCATTTATCTATTTCTGTAAAATATACGTCGTTATAAAATATAAACGTGCGACCAGAATAAGTGTTTACAACAGTATGAATTGTAGCTCTTGAATTGATGCCAAATTCTGCACTGGCTTTAGGATAACCGTCTAATAAAATTAAACTGGGGTAATCGAACATGTATATCATATTTGTTTTCTGTTTTTTAATTATTAATACTATTTGTACTGAGGGTCTTTGATAAACTGCAACAACTCTTTCAAAATCAGATGGTAAAAATGTTAACCGATCAGTGAGTCGTTGCGGTCCAATTGCAACTGTAGAATTATCAAGACCTAAAATCCAAACCCATTTGCCATAAAACACGTACAAGAATTCATTTACAATTACAAACTGATTAATATTCGTTAATTCACATAATTTAGGTGATTCCTCTGCTGCCTGTTCATCTTCTTCTTCTTCTTCGACATGTTTGTCTTCGATAGTTTGTTTCTTTTTCCCATATAAAGCTTGTATGGCGAGAATGTCATCATTGTGTAATTCTATTTTGTTTGTGTTAAAAGCAAACATGAGGGAATCTTGATTATTATTATGAGATATTCCAAGAGCGTGTCCAATTTCATGCATCAAAACCGAGAAAAGATTTGTTTGGTCACCAGGTGTATTATCGTCTACTTGTAAATACCAAGATTCGTCTTGATCAAGATGTATTTCAATAGGTGAATTCGCACTGTTTGGGTAAGTTGCATGGCCTAACACACCACCTTTACCATCTAATACGGAGGTGAAATGTCCGCCTATTTTATGATTTCTGTGTGGAGTCCCACGCTTGTTAGATATAATAATATCAGGATTTTGTGAGTCCACTTCGAAATTTAAATCCGTGTGCTGACTCCATGTTTCAAAAGCAGCCTCGGCTATTCCTTGAATTTCACGATTAATTATTGCATAATACCATTTTATTGTCTTGCTGTTCCATTTATATCTTAGCATGTTAAATTGCATTTCATCATCTTGGACCCCACACCTGGGACGATTAATTAATTCTAAACTTGGTGCATCCAAAATTCCATTTGACTCTAAATGATAGTATTCTTTAAAAAATTCTTAAAGCACTTTGAAACGTAAGCGAATCTATTTGCGTGAGTTCGTTCATGGTATTAGGTAAATATCCATAATTATGGAAATACGTTATTGCTGATAAAGTCTGATTAAGTTCACATAACCCAAAATTTAAAAATAACAATAATGGAATAAACTTGTACATTTATTATTTATATATTTTTTATCTTATAAATGAATCAGTCATCACACAAATACCTAGGCGCTAAATCATTAGAAGAAATGTTAAATTCGTCACTCGAGTATATCAAGATGCAAGATTTAGAAATAGGTAAACCGTATGAAATCACCAATGGTGAAATTGTAAATAAAATGCATGGCCTAAAAGCACGCGTTACATTAGATAACAAAAAAAAAGTTGTTTTTACCAGATCGATATAGCAAAACCTTAACTAATGAATTGATGCAAGAACTTGTTGACGATAAATATAAAATTATATATAAAGGTAAAAAAGAACTCTTTGATAAGCAAACAAAGCATGACATTGAATTTGTTAAACCATAAACTAACAGAAAATATCTTAAAACAGCATCGTATCCCTTATAAGGTTACTGGTGGATATGAATGGATTGATGAACACAATGTAATTCACGTAGAGAGTGTAATTGTAATTACTCCGTCAGACACCGTCTCAGAAATTGAGAAACACTATATAAAATATGATGGACAAAAATGCTCTTGTTGCAAGTGTAGCCATGATTAATTACTTTTTTATCGGATATGTGTAACAAATGGATGTATGTGTAAGTTTCATAAGAAGATCAAAGCGGAATCAGATAATATACAATAATAAACAACGTCATTTATATTTCGGTTTCCTCCAAAAATAAAAATTCTCTAGAAAATGACAAAAATATAGCAGAATTTTTACCTTGTTTTTTCTTAACACTTTTTGCCCTGATTTTGGGTTTTTACCTTACGTTTATTGGCGCCTGCTCTAGGAAGTGACAAAAATATAGCAGAATTTTTACTTTGTTTTTTAACACTTTTTGCCCTGATTTTGCATATTTCTCTTTATGTTTTTGGTGAATTTTATCCTATATAAGGCATATTTTGAAAAGTGTCCTCAAGTACCCCCTATAGTAGTGACGTCGCTTTTTACCACTTTTGGTTAATCGCGGCGATGAGTGATGATCACATGAAATTGACGAAAGGGCAGGCTCAAAGAACATCAATGCTCACGAGGTGACTCGAAGTCGGGAACTTCAGTGACGGGAATCAAAGTCGAACACGCGGTTGATCAGATTCGCCATCGAGCTGGCACGAGTTTCTTTGAATTTATTAAGGGATTACGCTTTCCCACGACATTGCATTTTATCCATTTATTATTTATTAATTTCTAAAAAACTTATTTTGATGTTACGGTTTTTTAAACACAAATCAGTTTAGGTAGAATATTTATTCAATTTTACCATAGCGAAGACTTTAATGTAAGCGAAAGCATGTGTGCATCACTAGTTAAAGATTTTCACATCTACAAAAAAAAAAAAAAAAAAAAAAAATCCACCTCACGCAAGGATTATGTTAATACAATTCAAATTGTACCAATATTTACGGCTGAATGTGAACGCGGGTTCAGTGCAATGAATCTAACCTTTACAGAACTGAATGAGTTTGGTTCGTAGAATGTATCGCCGAAAATCAATTTCGCTGATATCCCGTTGTCGCTGTTCTATTTTCATTAGATACCGGCTCCAATTACCATTTTAATCCTTCGTTTAAAAGTTATTCAAACAGAAAAGTAGTTATCGGGGGTCATTTTAAGGTATTTTTTTTACTTCACTACTGTCTTCATTTGATTTTTTATTTTCTAAGAATTTCGGCGGGCTGCAGCCTCTTAAGCCACCCCTGCGTACACCAGTGCTTACCACACTCATCTAGCCTACGCTCCCATCAAATTTATCATTCCATCATTCATTTTTATTGTTGCGGTTACCCTAAATACGAAGAAAACCGACGTCATATGTATACTAGATATATAAATTATAATGAACAAATTATTAATACCAAACATATGTGAAAATTTGAAGGTATGAAGGATAATAAGTATTGGTGTCGAAGCGAAATATTTAATACGTAAAATTGTATTTATTTACCCATACGCAGCTTCAGATTTCAATGTAGCAGTGATATAAGAGGATAGTCGTGATTACTTTTTGTTTGATTTGTATAACGCCATTTATTGTAATTACGTGCTGTAAAGTTCTTCATATTATTGCCTAGGTCTTATTCGTTGCGTTTTGCTTATTATTCTACTACAAATGATTAATACAACCAAGATATGGACAAATAAAAATGAAAATATTTCCCGTAAGCTTCCATTGCAACGCGAGCCTCGCCACTTGACAGATCCCCTTGGTCACGTCAGAGCTCGTTGCGGCTCCTGGCCAATAGGAGAGCGCCGTGTCTCGGAATGCTCTACCTAAAATACTTCTATTCCTTGCGCTGGTGGACAGCGATCCGACAACATGGAAGCAGACACGCATGGGCAACGGTGGACAGTGTGGTTTCTCTGGAGGGAAGGAGTGTCTGCTTCAGACATCCACAGAACCAAGTCGCAAATCCTTGTCTCGGTGGGTAGCAGAGTTCCAAGACGGCAGGGAATGTGCGGAAAAACGCAAGACCACTGGGCGTCCAGCAACTGCACACAAAGCAAACAATGCCCAAGGTGTCAATGACTTGATGATGACGAACATACACATGACGTTTGAAGAACTACAGACGGCAACAGGTTTATCACGGGGAACCCTCCACACCTTCATCTATGAGGATTTGAAGATGAAGAAGGTCTGTGCCCAGTGGGTGCCCTATTCCCTCACCAGATCGCAGAAACAGGAGCGTGTGGAGAAATGCGAACAGTTGGTGCAACAGTGCAGTGCAGATCCAGCGGAGTTCTTTGAGCGTCTGGTCACCGTCGACGAGTCATGGTTCTTCCACGAGACTCCAGAAAAAAAAACGTCAGTCTATGGAATGGAGGCATACTGGGAACCCTCGTCCCAAGAAGTCACGGTCGGGACTATTCGTGCACAAATAAATTTCGATTGTGTCCTGGGATCAGGAAGGGATACTTCTGGTGGACTTGCTCCTTCCCAATACGATCATCAACAGTGATCGGTACTGCAATACACTGCTCCAACTCCGCCGACGCATTCAACAACGCCGCCACGGAAAATGGGGACGTGGCGTTCTTCTCCAACAAGACAATGAGCTCTCACATACCAGTCGTCAGACCATGGCCACCGTGCGTGAACTAGTGTTTACTGTGCTGCCACATCCTCCATATTCGCCGGATCTCGCTCATAGCTACTATACCCTATACGCCGCAATGAAAGAGGTCATGCAGGGTAATAAGTTCACCACAAATGACGAACTTCATGCAGATGTCCTCCAGTGGCGCCGGGATACACCCCAGAATGGTTTGCTACGCAAATATGGAAGCCGCAAGAACGATGGCAACAGTGTATAGACATTGGCGGGGAATACCTGTAATATAATCTGTATTCGATTGTTCAATAAATGGTACTTGGGAACACAAAAAAATTGTAGTGACAATCATTTTTGAACGCCAAGTGTGTGTATATATATATATATATATATATATATATAAATTAGTTACTCAGAATGATAGGCAATTATTGTGTTATTATCAAAATTGAAAGTAGTACAAAATTAACTTTGAACCCATAGTTTTATTATTTGCAATTTCCAGTACAGCAGAAGCTATTTTAAACCGGAAAGACCCAACAGTAAAACAGTACCCTAGTGTTGAAAATAACAAACGAAACAAGATAAAATAAAATAAACAATAGATAAACATAAATATAAACATAAGCAAGCCAAGACAGTACCAAGGTAAGCAGATTTCTTTCACAATGCATTACTTACGTACAATGTTTTCTAAGTTGGTGATAAAATACGAATATGAACTGAAAATATGTACTTGGTTTGAGATGATATTGAATTGGTTTGGTAGCCTATGGAATAATGAACGTTGTAAGACTTATAGTCTGGGAGTTGCAGTGTGAAAAGTCTCCTTGCTCCGTGCTTTAGTGTCTGGACACTCTGAGGGAGAGTTTGTGGAGCGGGATGCTACATCTTAGGTTTCCATTAATGATCTTATATAGTAATTTCATATCTGAAACATATTTAAGTGATTCTGGAGTATTTATGTTTAAGTTTACAAGCAGATTTATCTTAGGTAGGTGTCTCAGGGCTGGCACTCTATATCGAACGATGGCGAGGAAAAAGCTGAGAACACTCTCGATCTTGGAGGTATGAGAAAGGGCAGCCATGTTCCAGATGGGTAAACAGTATTCTAGAATGGGGGACACAAAAGTTTTGAAGTAAATGGAAAGTGCTTTCGGGTAATGGATTTCGGTGAATCTTTAAAATAAGCGTAGCATACGTATTGCCTTTTTGTGAGTGTTGATATGTGATTATCGAAAGTTAGTTTAGAATCTATGAAGATACCTTGATCTCGGTCTTGTGCTTCTCTTGCTAGAGGGATGTCGGTGAGTGTATAATTAATTTCAAGAATGTTTTGCTTCAATGAAATTGTTATGTAAGAGCATTTCTAAGAGTTTATGGACAGTTTCCATCCCTTACACCATTCAGAATATTTGCTTATGTCATTTTGGAGAAGTCGTATGTCTGATGGCTGCTTTATTTCTCTCATAATCTTGCAATCATCGGCGAATATTAGAATTGTGCTTGAGATGGGAGAATTAAAGAGATCTGTGAGATCATCCAGATATAATACAAATAACAGAAGGCCAAGAATGCTTCCTTGCGGCACACCAGATATAACAGGAAGCCAATTAGAATGAGTTCCAGGAAGTATAACACGTTATTGTCTATTACTTAGATAGTATTTCAATATTTTTAACGTGTTTCCAGTTACATTGAATCTGTCAGTTAATTTATGCAGTAAATACTGGTGATCCACTGAATCAAAAGCTATGAACAGATCAAAGTACACAACATCCAAATGATTACGATTAGTAATTGCGTTTATGGCATACGATTGCATAGAATTCAGATTGGTAAGGCATTAAGAATTTGGAAGAAAGCCATGTTGTGCTGGGTTAATGTAAGGGGATGTGAATTTCAGAAGTCTATTTTTTAGATTTTTTTCACAGACAATAGCAAGTGTGGAGAGGAGAGAAATGTGCCTGTAGCATGTAGTATCGTTTGCATTGCCAGATTTAAAAATATGAATGATATTTGCTTTCATCCATTGAGTGGGAAAGCAGCCTTCTGAGAGGCACCTATTGTATAATATTCCAAAAAGAGTAGCTAGTGAGTGAACTGTTTTTTGAAGGCAAATAGTAGGAATATTATCTGGTCCGGATGCTCGGTGAGAAGAAAAAGAGGTAAGGAAGTGCAAGACTTCACTTGGTTCTGTAAAGATGGTAGAAAGAGAGTGAGAGCAGATAGGCGTGATAGGCTTGTGATCTAAAAAATTATAAGAAACATTTTTTTTAAATGTTTGATTGAATAGTTCAACTCTATCATTACCAACAGCTGAAATGCCATTGTGTGTTACTTCCAAAGGGATGCGTTTGGTTTGTCTCCGTGAATTTATCAATGTTCAGAATCTCTTCGGATTAGTAAGGAGTTCATTTGTGACTGTGTTAACATATTTTGTGTACTTCTGTTTCATAAGGTCTTTACTATGCTTACGAATGGCTTTCAAAGTGTTGTGTGTGTGGGCATTTGGGAAACATTTCCACAGCTTCCATGCTCTCTTTTAGTTTTGCAACAGGTGCTGCAACTCCTTATCGATCCACGGGGGAAACTCTTTACATTTCATTGTTTTATGCGGCACATTGTCCTGAACTAGTGCATGAACCACGTCCGTCAACAGTTCTACAGCCTCGGTCACGGTCCGTTCGGAAAGCAGGTTCCAGTTGAAAAGGTCAATACAAATAGTATAAACGGAAACAACGGTAAGTCCGCCTACAAATGGAAATTTCGCCGCTCATGCGCACTTCATCTCTCGAGGTCTGCGACACTAGCGACGTCGCATTTTAGGTACAGTGAACTAACATGCGCTCTACTGTTATCAAATAAATGCAGCATCGTGTGAGTGTATTCGAATTTGAAATATCGATTGTCCGGTCGAGTTTCGTTGAGTGTAGGCTGACTGCTGCCGTTGGCATCGAACTAGAGTATCATAGTTCGTTCGAGTTCGGGTTAATGTCAAAAATTGGAACTATAAAGATATATAATTATTTGAAGCAGTTTGTAATGATGTGTTACCGAATATGCTGGAAAAAAGATATGGATATTCATACTATATAAGAGAGAGGTACGTATCTATGTGTGTGCAGTTGCTTACTTCACGTGTATTTTAGTTGTTCCTATGCAACAACAAATTAAGCAAATATATGAAATGGGGATATATATATACGAGTATATACTTTCATAGGTGGGAAAATAAAATGATGCTTTACTTTGGAGTGTGCACAGACAAGTGATACCAAATTTATCATTGAAAGAAATGGGATACCAAATAAACATTACAACGCACACATGGTATTTAGATAAATTGACTACATATCTGTACTAAAGTTAAAAGTGCTGGTATTATTTTGAATTTTTCTATATCTTTAATTGTTTTGGCCTTTATTGCCCAAATTATTTTTTTTTTAAATTCGAGCTTGTGAAAGAGTGGTTTGATGGTCATTCACTAAATACATAGAGATATAAATTGTTATTTAATTTATATTATAGCATGTAATGTGATTGTAAATGTATTTTTCATTTTATAAAAATATTGAGATTTCGTTTATTTTTTTTTGCAGATATTCACAGGTGGAATGAAAAGTCTGGACTGCAAGGATACATTTTGCTTTATCTGTGAATAGAATACCCTGCCTGTTTTCTGCAACAGTAATACTGAAAAATAAATTCAGTGTGGTCGACTTTTGTTCTCGTATTAGTGAATCTCCATGAGGTGAAAGGGGTCAATTCTGTTTCTATGTACCGTACAGTGTTAGTGACTAGAGACATTTTTATATGAAGATGATATATGATTTCATTGATGAAGATTGTGTTTCCAAACAGCGTATAGTGTTAGTAGTAATAGTGTGTACAGCAAATGGGAGTGAAGACAATAGCATACTTTTTATGGTGGTTATGTGAATCTACAAAAATGCAGAGAGCATAGTGATCTTCCGTTTTGATTAGTGTTTATTTGTGGCTGCTTTGTGGTTTTAAGTAGTGTGTTAAGATACGTGGTTCTAGTGTATAAATGGATTATATAATGATTTTTAAGAGAGTAATTCTATTTTGTTTGTTCCTGTTCCTTAATAAGGTGTAAGCATTGAGTACGAAAGTGAAAGCAGGCAAGTGTAGGCAAACACGTTTTCTATCAAATGTTAACAGGAGATAAAAATTGAGGTGGAAATAACACAGGTAATATGTTTAAAAGCACAACCATATATTATAATGGAGTGACTAGCTTCACCGCTGTTAAGCTGGCTTTCGGGCTATATTCACCAGGTTTTAAAACTGCATGTGTATGATCTATGACCTGGCTTGGTCTTTTACATGGATATAATTGTTGATGTCAATCAAACTTACGTTAGTGTGCATTTATGTTCATGACGTTTGAAAACATACCACCTGGTATTCTGATATGGACTGGTGCTGCTAATATATCAGTGAATGCTAATGTTGTTAGGTTAGGCAGCTCAGGTTCTCACTGCAGAACACAGGCTGCTTTTTTCCTAAATAGACGAACAAAATTTATATCCTCTGAAAGTACGTACCTTCTACTTCCATTTTCCAGTGTTACTCTTCCGATTACTATTATATTATTGCGGGTATTTTTTTTCATGCTGCTAAAAGCAATGCATTTCACCATTCGATCGCGTCCATATTGTTTACGCACAGTTGGTGTTATTTGTTTTGGGGTCTTCCTCTCCGCACAAACGTTTTGCTACCTTGTGTTCTGAGGTCAGACGAGGAATGACTACGAGGTTATGTTAGGCCTGTTAGGTTAGGTTCCATTACCATAAATACAATGAAAAATTATTCTTTGAGCTAAGAGAACAAAACCAAGCTAGCCTAAAATAAAAATGCTTTTCCCGTGACTTCAGAACAGAAGGTTGTTCAAATGTTATGCGATAAGTGAGACCCTTCGTTTCGCTGAATTCGAGTTGTTTTGTCGCTCCGGATTCCACACACGCAAGTTTCGTTCATTATTTCAGAGGAGGAATGCTTACAAGGTTAGGTTAGGGCTGTTAGGTTGGGTTCCAATAGCATAATTACAATGAAAAATATTTTTCCTGCTACTAAAATTATGCATTTCTCTCTTCGTTTGCGTCCATATTGTTTACGCACAGTTACTTTCATTATTTCGACGAGGAATGCCTACAAGGTTAGGTTAGGCCTGTTAGGTAAGGTTTCATTAGCATAAATACAATGAAAATTGTTTTTCCTGCTACTAAAATAATGCATTTCTCTATTCGTTTGCGTCCATCTTGTTTACGCACAGTTACTTTCATTATTTCGACAAGGAATGCCTACAAGGTTAGGTTAGGGCTGTTAGGTTACGTTTCATTAGCATAAATACAATGACAATTGTTTTTCCTGGTACTAAAATAATGCATTTCTCTATTCGTTCTCGTTCATATTGTTTACGCACAGTTACTTTCATTATTTCTACTAGGAATGCCTGAAAGGTTAGGTTAGGCCTGTCAGGTTAGGTTTCATTAGCATAAATACAAAAACAAATTATTATTCAGACTAAGAGAATTAACCTAGCTAGCTACCTAACAACGTAGTCATTTTTTGCTTTCACTAGATTTGTGCAGGAATGTGCGCCACCATGTCCCCAACCTGGATACGAATTTCAAGTTTTTTTTTTCAAAGAAATAAATTTCCGCACCATCAAACTTGCTTTTACCAATTACTAACTAAAAAACATTACCAAAAAATTATGAACCGCGTTCCTCCTAAGCAGCCCAAATTTTGCATGTGTTTCAGCAAGTTTTAACAGGAGTGGCACGTAATGCAAAGTGCATATCCAAGAGGTATTGTGAAAAGTGAGTTCCAGTGTCTACTTATATTTATTTCGATTTTTCCATATTTTTAACCACCAATTTGCTACAACAGGTACTTGCATGTAAGTGACTGTCAGGCTGCATTTTGGACAGTCCTATAATGAACTGAATGGTTGTCATTCATATGTTATATTTATTTATTTACTTGTGTTTTTCTACTGTTAAACAAATAAAGAAGAAGGAAATAATGGTTTTAGTTTGTAAGAACGATAAGAGAGCATGGTTTCATGTACTAATTATGTTTTTTCCCCACTCTCAAGAACATTCTCGAGTTTGAATTTATATAGGTTTACAATTTTATTGCAGCTGCATGAAGTGCCTGAAATGGTGCCTAAAATTATGAAAAGTCATTTTTTCGGGGAGCAACGAAAAAAATACTTAATAAAACTGATCTCATTGGTACAAATTAATTTACTCATATCATAGTGACAACAAGGACTAGGATTTTTATGAACTAAAAATCACCAAAATATAAAAAATAAAATATGCTCTTATGATCTAAAATTTTACAAAATATGCCCTTTTCAATGGACTGTTTCAAACATATATAACTAACTCTCTAGCCTTTTTAAACCCGAAGGTTCATGGCTGCAGCAACACATGCCTTCCATCTGTCGCTATCTTGAGCAAAATCTATATACTCTTTTCCATCCATACAGATTTCTTTTAGGTCCATCTCGACATTGTCCCTCCATCTTCGTCTTGGCCTTCCTACAGGTCTCTTACCATCAGGTTTCCCAACAACAATCCTGTAAACTCCTCTTTCCTCTCCCATTCGTGCCACATGGCCTGCCCACCTAAGTCTTCTTGATTTAATCATTCTAACAATATATGGACATGAATACAAATTATGTAGTTATAAATTATGTAACCTTCTCCATTCACCTGTCTCCTCATCGCTTTTAGGTCCAAATATTTTCCTAAGGATCTTATTTTCAAATTCTCTCAATTTACGTTCCTCTTTCAATGTAAGAGACCAAGTTTCAAATCCATATAATACTCCAGGCAAAATTACTGTTTTGTATATTTTAACTTTCAGTTTCTTAGATATTAAACAAGAAGACACAAGTTTATGAAGAGATAGACTGTTTCAAGCATCAACATCTAAATGCAGAGATATTTTCACATATGTACTATTTTTAATTCCGTTTATGGGTCCTGAGTTGCACTACACGATAAATACTTAGGCTACTTTAGAATTTCAAATAAAAATGCAAAATATTTTACTACAGTGGGAAAAAAAAACTCGGTAACAATTTCATACATCGGAGACACATTTCTTCATCTTTACCGAACAAACTACTTAGGGAAATGAATTTCTCTAATGTTTCCAACGTTAGTCGAGGTATTTTCTTTCATCGTGGTATCTATATGATCGGAAAATCTTGTCAGTGTTTCCAACCCCTTTTTCTAACTATACTTGCCTAACCTAACCAAAACCTACCCTAACCTTATCGGAATGGTTCGTGGGGTTATCCGTGAGCTACCCGTGCATAATGTACAATTTACACACGTGACGAACACGATAGTAGGTATTTTTCGATGAAGAAAGTTGGAAACACTGATATTCGTAAACAAATGAAGCGATATCATTCGCAAAGTAAGCGATATCGCACCGTTACGTGCGTTCTTTAGCACTTAGAAAAATGCGTTATTTTAGTAGAAAAAAGTGTTTGTTTTCGTGTAAAAAACATAATGGCACCTTGAACTATGTTCCGCAATACACAAATTCGTAAGTATGAACCATGCGAAACAAAAAATATCCGATTTTAATGTGTCTCTGATCTATGAAACTCGTACCAAAACTCGAGTAAAAATGGGAGTAAGAACGAATCCACTTCGAAAATGACTATATTTGTTGAAGATGCAAAAATCTGCTGAATATGACCGAAAATCCATCAAAATATGCTCTATCGCCTAGAAATGGCCAAATATGCCCTTGAAAAGCACCTTAATTTAATTAGTATCTTCATAATATGAATTTATATATGTTTAGGAAATATATCACCCTTACCCTAAAACAATATGCTGTCATGAAAATCCTAGCCCTAGTGATAACTCTTATCAAAATACATAAGTATATCCTTCTTAAAGTATAGACAATTAATTGATTTTAATAATCAAAAACATATTTCTGTTCTTTAATGTTTTGCGAAACACAAAACTGCTAAATTCAATATCCAATTGACTGTCGTGTTGAATCTGAAAGACGTCTGCATATAGCTTGCTTGCTGCATTGCTATTTCAGCTAACGTAGTTCGGTACCTAGACGGCGGCGGCAGCACCATTCCACATGCCTGTTCGTCATTGGCCAGTTTGTTTCAAAATTTCTGACGTCATCTCAAGCCGTCTGATAAAATGTTTGCATTGTAGGGATAGGGAGTTAATCTATCTTGTAATCCTATTCTCTTTGGGTCAATAGCTCGACTGACGGCGTCTCACGGCGTTTTCTTCCACTGCGGAATCTTATGCCTGAGGGGTGCAGAAGGGGAGCCTACCGCTTTCACCGGGATTTTGAAGATAGCGCACAGCGACTCATGGTCCGACTGAAGCAGATTCAAAGAGGGTTCCACAGGTTTCAAACGAGGACAATATGAAGTCAAGGTTTTAATCTTTTCTCGTATTGTACATGTTCTGATGAAGAAGACCCAGTCCATGAATAAAGTTGTCTATGAACCAGTCTTTGTCTCCAGTGCCTGGTATGCCATTTACAGGATTATTCCACTTTATGTGCTATGACAGTTGCATCATGTGAATAATTATGTACTAAACTGTATAGACGTAGGAACGTCGCTGTGACGTGGTGAACGACCTCAGAGCTCCTCATGCCTCGCGGCTCGAGCGAGGTGGAAAGGGGGCGGTGCTAGCAGTTGAAACGGCAGATCGCTTGACGTCGGACTGGGTATCGAGCAGTGGCTTGAAGTTTGTATGGGGTGTAATACCTGCAATTACGTGTTTGTGTTGAATAAATAGTAAGTCAACGAAACTGTTACTTATTACTTACCGTCGTCATAAGTATGGCGCACGAACAGGAGGACACGATCGTCTACGTTGTTAGAATCTGGTTTTAGCTGTTAGATGGAAGAATTCAACTTTTTCGTCTGTGATGTTGGAACGTAAGTACTGAACTTTTTTTATGTGGAAAAGAAGTGACGAATAACTTTATCGTGCTGTGATTGTAGCACCGAAATTATATAATAGTTGTACTGAACACTGCGACTAAAATTCTTAGCTAGCAGTAACTGAAATTGAAAATGGCTACAAAAAAGGAATTGGAGTTTCTCTTTAAACAATTTGAAGCTAGACTCGCGAAACAAATTAGTAGTGTGAAGGCCGATATCAATAGTGTTGATGCTAATGTCAAAGCTGATATTAACAGTGTTGAAAGTAACGTCAAAGCGCATATTAATAGTGTTGAGGCCAGTCTAAGTAATGTAGGCACCAGTATAGGTCTCTTAAGGCAAGACTTCGAATAATTGGAAGCACGAGTCGAAAAGAAAGTGTCTGATAGTTTGGTCGAAACAAAGGAATGCACCCATGAACTAAAGGAACAAGTGGTCAACTTGAACAAGAATGCGGAAGAGAAGATAAACGATGTTTCTGTTACGTGTGCAAATCAACATAAAAAATTGAGAGAGGTTTTCGATTCTCATGTAAAACAGGTGGAAAATGAATGCGTAGAAATTAAGAAAACACTCGAAATGAATCAAAAGAAGTTTGAAAGTTTAGTCAACCTTGTACATGGAAATGAAAGTACATGGAAGGAGTTGTTTAATAACATTAGTGGACATGAAGTTGCTATTGATGAGTTGAATAGTAAATTTAACGAAATTAGTGTTAAGTCTGGACAAACTATTCACGATCTAAACTTGAGCGTTCAAACCGTTCAACATAAAATATCTAGTAATGACATTACTGTGAAGGGTTGCTTACAACAACTTACAGAGATTACTAACAAATATGAGGTTCTAGATGATAAGTTGGAGAATATTCGGTATCAAGTTAGAGATTTAACGAATAATTTTTCCATGTTAAGAGTAAGTGCTCGACCGGTAAAATCTTCTTTAGAATTAGAAAGAAGAGTACAAGACTTAGTTAGTCCTAATGTTTCTAGATTGTCTGAACTGCAAAGGGAAGCAAAGAAAGCTTCTTTACCCATTGAAAAACCGAATATATCACGTTTAGAAAGCAAACACCATTACGTAAAGGAGGATCTGATTCAGATGTAAAATCTTCTAGCTCTGAAACTAAAGTTCAGTTAAGGGGGCATAAACGTAAATCTGCAAGTAGCTATAAAAGAGGTTCAGCTGCGAAAAGCATGTGAAGAGATATATTTCATGATAGTAGTTCGGAAATTGGAATTGATCACAAAAGTAGTAGTTACAGAAGGAAGTTTGTACCTAGTACATTTAAGTACTATGATCTAGATTGGTTACCTAAATTTACTGCAGTAGTGGGGTTTACGGGGGGGACAGGACGAGAAAGGAAGAGCTCCTCTCCAGCAGCTTTGCTACACTTGAAACTTGCTTAACATAAGCATATAAGTTTTTTAAGCAGGTATAGAATCTTGTCTAATTCAAGATTTTTGTAAAAATGCCCTCGGGAATTTTTCAGAAAAGAAGAGCTCTCTTAGATTGATTTGTACATACTTAAAACTTGCATCAGCCAGATTTTTGTTCATAAATTTGCCAATTTTTGGCTACACCAGAAATTAAGCTTATAGTATGTTTTTCTGTCAAAATCCCAGGAATCTTGAAGATATCTATTGGGTTCTGAGACTGAGTGGAGTGTGGTGCATTGCCTTGTAATCAAAAGGTTTGGGTTTGAGTTCTTATAAAATCTGATGGCAAAATGTTAATGTAAACAAGGGGCTCCGGGTTCGAGTCCTGATAGATGTGGTATTCCATACGTGAGATTTTGAGAATAATTTTGTTTTGTTTCTGTATTTCAGCTTTTGGCAGGTAGGTATCTGCTACGAGCAGAGATGGTATAAAATGGGTAGGTAAATATATTTTCTGACGGTAAAATCCAAAGGGCCTTTGTGTTTGAATTGTGTCTCTAGTTCGAGTTGCTGTTTTAAGTCTATTTTATGCACAGTAAGGCTAATCGGGACTGGCCCTACAGTTTTAAAGTGGGATCCAAACTACTTGTGCCTCCACCGGGTATTGAACCCGGGACCCCTTGATTACAAGGCAATGATGCTACTACTGTGCCATGGGGGAAGCCCTGAATCGTGCTTCTATGGAATCTTGCCTAATTCAAGATTTTTGTAAAAATTCCCGAGGGCATTTTTCAGAAAAGAAGAGCTCTCTTAGATTGATTTGTACATACTTAAAACTTGCATAACATCTTCATTTGTTTAAGTGTAGCACCTGCCTAACCCAAGAGTTTTGTAATTCGGAAAGTATTAACTCTTCTCAAGCAAATTTGTTAATATTTACAAAAGTTGCATCAGCCAGTCTATAAACTTGTATCCATACCCACCTATACATATTTACTTCAGGTTTAAGTTTAATTGGATACTATTCAATTTGCTTATTGCAAATATGCAATTAAAACAAAACAATATGCAGAGCTTACCTCTAGAATTGCTTCGTGCTTGCACGTTCCCCCTCTGTGGCAATGTGCGCAATTCCCGAGACGGTAGTATTGATTTTTTTCCTTAGTGCCAGTATTAACAGAAATTCCCGATTATTGCATCAGCTAGTTATGAGAGAGTGACTGAGGGGAACAGACGTGTTGATACAGTGCTTCTCATACTTACTGGTTTAAATTCATATTGAACAATATTTGTTGTAATCTATTCATATTTAGAGTCAAGCTTATATTTGTCCCAGCCTGTTATACATAACAAGGTTATTGCTATTCAAGATATGCATGTTCGTGCAGGCATTCGGGTCAGCGTGAATAATTTTCCACTTGTAAGCTATTGGCTTTAGATTAGAATCCCAGGAAATTTTATATAAATACCAAAACCAAAAATATTAAGTGTATACACACATATATATATTTATACATACAAATCACAGTGCTGAACCCAACTGATATTTTTTATTCAGTATAAAGTTTTGAATTGAAAGCCAAAAAATTGTATATAATAAACAACAGCAAAAATGCCGAATCAAAAATATTGTGACCAATGCAATAAAAATATATTTAGCTCTAATTGGGCCAGACACCAAAAGATTTGTAACCCGGACAAATACAGAACTCCCACAAAAATTTGCCCCAATTGCAATAGAAAATACAACATGGAATATTTCACATATAAACATAAAGATACTTGCTCTGCACAACCATCTACATCTGGTCTGAAAAGAAGGCACGAAGTGCCTGTTAATGCCAGAGCAGCAAAACAGCTACGCTATGAACCTATCCGTAGCAGTTTTAACGGCCAATTAAGGGATCACCGTTTTGTATCAGAGCCAAGATGTGGCATTGAGAATTTCTTGAACAGTAAAAAACCTGATCTCCAGGCAATTCTAAATGCACAAAATGGCTCTTATAAGCTCTCCCTCAAATTGTTTGTACAATATAAGAAGCCAAATGGCACAAAATTTACACAGCCCCACATAACAGAAACTGTACCTGTATATTCAAATGCAAATTCGGACAAAATAATAGGCAGCTTGATAGATCAACTGAATATTATACACTCTGAATTTGCGGCAAAAGAGTCCGGATGGAGCCTATGCGGCTCTCCGCACAAGTTATATGTTAATATTTCTGAATTCAGCCCATTACAAGGATCTACATATGTGCCACTACCTGCCAATATCAAAAACAAAAGAGCTGTGGTTAATATAAAAAATGCCGACCAGAAATGCTTTTTGTGGTGTATATTAGCTGCTTTGTATCCAGTTTCAAGCCATCCTGAGAGAATAACTTATTACAAACAGCATGAACATCTTTTTGATGATGTAATGGAGGGTTTGGAATATCCAATGTCAGTTCAGAATATTGATAAATTTGAAAAAAGGGCCAGGCACATCGATGGCAAACAATTATCTATTAATGTATTTATTTGTTCCACTGGCAATTGCTCGATAGCACCTCTCAGAATCAGTACAATTGATGATGAATCTGCAATTCCGATTGATCTGCTCTTAATTGAAGGGGATGATACATACCATTACACTCTGATACATAATCTTGAAGCTTTAGTGAGAACACAACTAGATAAATATAAAAACATATTCAAGTTGTGCAGAAGATGTTTAACTGTATTTGATGGTCAAAAAATGGTGAAGGGGGTTCGGGAAGAGAATGCAGAAATTGCTAAAAACAAGTTAATTGAGCATCTGAAATACTGTGGCAATCATAAACCTGTTCATATGGTGATGCCCAATCCAAGTGAAAATTGCAAATTCAAAAAGTATGAAGCCTTGTTGGAACACCCAGCATATATTGTCTGTGATTTCGAATCGAATCTCAAATCTCTTGCATTCTGTAGCCCAGATCCAGAAGAATCCTCAACTACACCATATCAGTTACATGAACCTTCTAGCTTTTGTTGTGTGGTTATACGGGATGGTGTAGCTAGTGAGCCATACTTATACATAGGAGAAGATGCCATCAAAAAATTTGCATATATAATAGAAAATGAGTGCCGTGACATAGCATCTAATATTTTGTTGAAATCAAAACCCATGTTGCCTTTAACAGAGGAACAGATTGAAGATTTCAACAATGCAAAAAAATGCCCAGTATGTGATTGTGAATTTTCAGATACAAATATCAAGGTCCATCACCATTCTCATACAGATGGTCAATATAAACAGGCCCTGTGTAATAGCTGTAATATTAAGATCAAGAGACCAAGATTTATCCCCATATTTTGCCATGGAGCATCCAATTATGATTTCCATCATCTGATCAGGTACGAGGGGTTTGACAAGCAGAATTTAAATATTTTAGCTGAAAATGATGAGAAATATATATCTATTAGCAAGATAATTAAAGTTAATGGTGTTCCTATTCAATTAAGATTTCTTGATTCTTACAGATTTTTACCTGCTAGCCTGGCTACACTGGCCTCTCAATTATCTGATGATGACTTGAAAATCACACGTGCTATGTTTCCAAATCTGGACTTGAAATTAATTAGGCAGAAGGGTGTATATCCATATGACTATGTCACAGATTTTTCTAAATTTGATGAGTGTTCCCTGCCACCACAAGAAGCATTTTACAGCAAAATCAGAGGATCTGGAATCAGTGATGAAGATTATCAACATGCCAAGTTGATGTGGAACAATTTAAAATGCAAGACATTTGGTGATTATCACATGGCTTATTTAAAACTTGATGTCACGCTCTTAGCTGATATATTGCAAGCATTCAGAAAATCTTCCATGCAAAATTATGGACTGGACCCAATATATTTTTACAGTGCCCCTGGTCTAGCATGGTCTGCAATGTTTTTCAATACCAAAAAGCAATTGGATCTGATCCACGATCAAGATATGTATCTGTTTATGGAGAAATGTATAAGAGGAGGGGTGGTGCAATGTCCCCAGAGATATGCCAGAGCAAATAACAAATATAAGCCTGATTATGATCCAGCACGGCCATCAAATTATATAACGTATTTCGATGCAAACAGCCTCTATGGTTATGCTATGATGCAAAAACTGCCATATGCAGGGCTTGAATGGGTTGAAAATTACAATATTGAAGATCTTCAGAATTTTGATGACAGTGAATATGGTCTCTTCTTAGAGGTTGATCTGATAATTCCAGATCATTTGCACAATAAATTTTCTGATCTGCCCCCAATTCCCGAGGTTCAGTGTTCACCTGGTTCTAAACAGAAGAAGCTCATGATGACCCTGGAGCCGAAACAGGATTATGTTATATATTACAAAAACCTACAGTTCCTGATGAAACATGGTGTTCAAGTGACCAAAGTTGGCAAAGTTTTGAGGTTCAGGCACTCAAGATGGTTGAAGCCATATATTGATACAAACACAGAGCTTCGAACATCTGCAATGAGCCAATTTGATAAGGCCTTGTTTAAATTGATGACGAATTCAGTGTTTGGCAAAACAATTGAAAATGTCAGAAAACATAGCGATGTTATAATAAATACTGACCCCAGCCGGAGCAAAAAATTGGTTGCAAAGCCCAACTTCAATTACAGAAGAATTTATGATGAGCACATGGCACTTTTCAACATGAAGAAAACAAAGATCAAATTTGATAAACCTATTTATGTAGGGGCTGCAATATTGGAATTGGCCAAATTACATATGCTAATATTGTATTATGAGGTGCTGAAACCTTTTTATGGTGATCGTGTAAAATTATTGTACATGGATACGGATAGTTTTATTCTTGATATTCAAACAGAAGATGTTTATCAAGATATGTCACAGCCTGAATTGTTTCAATACTTTGATACCAGTGAACATACAAGAATTCAACCCCACAACAAAAAGGTGCCTGGCAAATTAAAAGATGAGACACTTGGTGATGTTATTGTGGAATTTGCTGGGTTAAGAGCCAAGATGTACAGTTTTAAAACATGTAGTGCTGTTGTCAAAAAGGCCAAGGGCATTGGCAGAGTTACTGTTGAAAAAGAGCTTGTATTTGAAGATTATAAAAATTGCATCAAATCACAGAGTTCAATCAGAACATCAGAAAATAGAATTCAGAGTGAGAATCACTTGCTGACTTCAAATATTGTAACAAAAGTGGCCCTGGACCCACATGATGACAAGAGATGCATTTTGTCATGTGGCATACATACTCTACCTTGGGGGCATTGTGACCTGAGAAGTGATAATCAATGCCCAATTACAGAGCATGATTTGAAATAAATAAACATGCCTATGAACTTATTTGGGTTCAAGAAACAAGCTATTATGGACCTGCCTACACCACAACTCTCTCCTGATTTTCAATCTGTAATGTCTAAACTGAGTGGCTTGTTAATTATTCATCTGAACAGCATACTTACAGATAATGATGATGAAACAGGCAAAACATTGTACATATTTAACAATAATTTAAATCATTACCAATTACCTGTAGGTGGTCAATTGCAATTTATTACAACCCCTGAGGGTGATGTCAAGATTTCAGTAGGGAGAAATATTTATAGAATTAAGCACTCAAACATGATTTCTGGCACTGTATATACTGTTTCTGCTGGTGACTGCTTATATATCGAGGTCCCGGGATCATATGACAAGCTTATACCCTTTTTTATAGAATTAAGAATCAGATACTCTATAATAAATAACCATTAAAAGAAAATGCCTAATGATATATTTGGCCATACAAGACATGAAGATCACAGTGATGAGATTCTGATGCTTGATGTCAGAGTCAAGAAATTAAGAAGTGATTTACAAGCTTTACAAACCACACTCAATACCAGTCTTCAATTAGAAATTACAAATTTACAAACACAATGCATGGACCCTCTTCTTAAAATTGATTCTGAACTCAAGTTATTGCTTCAGAAATATACTGATCTGGCAACATTAGATAATTTTCAAAGTTTAGAAGAAGCTGTAGCAGCTCTTCAAGCCAAATTTAAGACCCAGGCTAACAACTCTGAGCAATTGAAACAGCAATTGGAAGAGCAAATAAATAATGTCCAGGTACAGCTCCAAACAATTGTCAAAAGCATAAAATCACAGGAAGATTTTGATCTAGTGATTTCCACTCTAAAAGAACAGATTCAATCACTCCAGATACCTAATCTGGATCCTCTGCACAATGCCATAGCCGAGGTTAAAGAAAAAATTGAGACACTTGAAAATTTTATGAACAATTTGCCATCTTCTGATGCTTTGAATGCAATAACTCGGAGTGTTGCCAACATTAAGCTGCAACTCGAAACATACGAAGATTTTGGAAAAATTCAAAGTACCATAGCCCATCTTGAAGGTACCATAGCAGCAGTGCAAAGTGATTTGGCAAATGTACAAGAATCCCGATTGCCTGGGATTGTAGATACACTTGTCAGTGTCCAGCAACAAATCACAAAGCTTGAAAACCTCAACACTGAATCTGAGCTATCTCATTTTCATCACTTGATCGATGATATCCAAACAAAGCTTGAAATTTTACAACGATCAACACCCTCTCAGGCAGATATAGCCCTGCTCCAAAATGCTATGCAAAATGTGGCTCATGCTTCTGAATTAAACGATGTGAAATTGGCACTTGAATCTTTGCAAAATACAGTATCAAATCTTCCCACATCACAGGAACTTAAAAATATTAAGAGGGCAGTGAATAGGATATTGAAATCAGAAGATATCAAAAATATCCAGACAGAGATCAAACATCTCACTCAGACAGTTGCCACTCTACCAACCAATCAACATATTAATGAACTGCATGCCCTGTTTGAGGATATCAGAAGACAGGTCCATGATCTTACTGCTCAAAATTCAAAATTGGCAGTTGTTGAAAATTTGCAACAAATTGTAGCTAATATCAAGCAACAGCTAGGGACCATGGAATCCAATCAAGCAAATGCTCTGTCTGTTTTTGCCACCCAGCTTCAAGAGATTGTGCAACAATACAAGAAACTTATTGTGGACATAAAAATCAAGCCAGGCCACGATGATGTTGTTAGGACCATCAATGAGCACCTTGAATCTGTAACAAGCAGATTGCTCACAGCAGAAAAGGAAATAACAGGCATAATCGAGAATCCAAAACATACAGTAATTCTTGAATTGTACAGCATCCCCAACAAAGAATATGATTCTCCATTTACACCAGGTGGCAAAATATATATGCTGTCCCCTGCACAATTTTATTACCAATTTTTTGTTGGGGGCACACTGAGACCAATCAAGATCAAATATTGGCATCAGCCACAGGCACACCACTACCCTACCTTATCAATAACAAATGCTGAGAACAAAGTGAAAATCACCAGTGTAGAGTTAGAGGATTTTACAGACCCCAATACATTAGAAACAGCATATGCTGAAGATGATGGATCTCTGGAATTTAAAATACAAATAGGGGACAAATTATATTTAGAAAATCCTGCAGTCTCAGCTGCTGAACACCCCATAGTTGCAATATTCTTGTTTTCATACCATGTCTAGACAAATTATCGTTGATGAATTACACAGACAAGCCAGACATAATTATAAGAGACTCCCAGTAGTCACAAAGGGCATAGATGATTTATGGCAGAGCGACTTGATTGAAATGGCAACTGGACAGTTGAAAAACTTAGACAAAATCAACAAGGGCTACAAGTATCTACTCACTGTCATAGACACATTTTCAAAATTTGCCTGGGCTGTGCCACTCAAATCCAAGACTGGAACATGTGTTACAGAAGCCATCAGGACAATCATCAATCAGAGTGGAAGATCCCCATTTGCAAACAGATAATGGCAAAGAATTTTATAATTCAGTGTTTCAACAATTTATTAAAAGCCAGGCAATAAAACATTATTCGAGTTACAGTGATCTCAAAGCCTCAATTGTAGAGAGATTCAACAGAACCTTAAAAAATCTTATGTATAAACAATTTACCCTCCAAGGTAATTATAAATGGCTTAATATTCTTCCAGAACTTCTACATAAATATAACAATTCTGTCCATTCCACAATCAACATGAAACCCTCTGAAGTAACTTCATCTGATGAGCAAAAATTGATCAGGACTGTTTATTATCCTAGATACCAGCCAACAACAAGAAAGGCCAAATACAGGGTGGGTGATCAAGTAAGAATCAGCAAATATAAGCACTTATTCAAAAGAGGCTTTACAAGAAACTGGAGCACCGAATTATTTACAGTGGTTCAAGTTAAACCCGGGACCCTTAACACATATATAATAAAAGATCACCGAGGAGAAATTCTCAAAGGCAGATTCTATGAACAAGAACTCAGCAAAACTAAACAGCCTGACACATATCTCATAGAAAAAATCATCCGCAGAAAAGGCAACAAGTTATTTGTCAAATGGCTGGGTCATCCGGAAAACAGCTGGATCGATGCAGACAAAGTGATAATATGAGCACCTGGGATGTTATAAAGAGGCTGCCAGAACCTGAACAACAGAATAAGAGAAATGGCAAGTTGCTGCCTGATAATATTAGGTGTCTTATTGTTGGGCCATCTGCTTGTGGTAAAACTACACTAATAGTTGATAATTTTTTATTAGCCCCCAACTGGTTAGACTGGAAAAACAGGCACTTGTATATCTTCTCTAAGAGCTTGGAACAATTAAAATATCAGCAGCTGATGAAGCTATATGATGGATTGGATATTGCCACTTTTGAACCAGATGTTAAACCACTTCACGAATGTCTCGATAATTCTGTTGTTGTGTTTGATGACATTATACTGGATAATCAAAACAAGGTTAGAAATTTCTTTACACAGGGCCGACACAAAAACATTGATTGCTTCTACCTGGCACAGACTTTTTCTAAAATACCGAAGCAACTGATCCGAGACAACAGCAATTTTATATGTGTGTTTCATCAAGATCATACCAACCTCAAACACATACATGATGAATATGTAGGTGGGGACTTGAGCTACAATGATTTTTCCAAGTTTTGCAGCAGGTGCTGGAACCAGGACAGTTATGGGTTTGTCACAATTGATATGACAAGAACACCTAATACTGGAAAATACAGAAATAAAATCAACGATTTTCTAGATGTTGAGACGTATATAAATAACCATGAAACGACCAGTCATTGATGATCTTAAGTTAAGAGATTATCTTGTAAAAAGATTTAAGGGATGGAAATCAGAGAACCGGGGAATTTATGAAAAACACAAACAAACAGAACAGCCTGTAATTGATGCTATTAATAATTTAGGTAAGAATATCAAAACTGTTACAGAGCAAAATCAAGATTTGATCACGGAGCTTGTACCTGTAGCTGCAAGGAACATATTAGATTATCCATTCACCCCACTTTCCAGTATTCATACACCTAGTCCTGTTGCTCCTCGAAGAATTGAAGCTACTCAGGATCCTATTGAATTGGGTCTTCTTGCTCAAAAATATTTAACTACACCTAAAGACAACAAAGATGAGGTCTTTGGCTTATATGCTGACACAGAGCTTGATGGGAGCATCATTCATAGAATTGGCAATTTCAGAGTAACATTTATGGGGGATGATATAATTGTTTATTCAGAATCTCGTCTCGGAGAAAAAGGTGCTTTTGTTAAGTACCCCGGAACACCTGGATTGTGGGAACTGATGACTAGGAAAAGGCCTGGCAGCTATACAGATCAAGATTATGAGCATTACAAAGAAATATTAATAAAATCAGATGCTCTATACCAGAACAATGATCCCACACAAAAAAGAGTCAAGTCTAGCAGTGGGGCAAAATACAATAATTTAATCAAGCCCATATGGTCACAGATCAAGACAGGTAGTGGAATCAAACAATACAACACCCTGCCCAAAGAATTTGTGTGGGTTGATGATGTCAGGAAACTTGTAGATAGGTTATTGGTGATAGCTGGGGAGGAAAATGCTGGCAACCACAATTTTTACAATGAAAAGGTTGGAATTATGGACATGATAAGCACAAAATTGTCTAATTTTATAGTGAATGACCCTAAGGGGATTGGATATCTCATAAAAATTATTAATACTCTACCCCCCAAATTTTGGAATGTCTCTGAGGGCCGGGGGTTGGTTAATGACATTATAAACAAGCTGCCATTTGAACTACACATTCCAGGCTATCAGTATTGTGGTCCAGGTACAAAATTGGATCATAGATTAAACAGAGGTGATCCTGGTGTTAATCCCCTAGATGCTGCTTGCAGAGACCATGACATAGCATACAACACACATACCGATCTTGACAAGAGACATGTTGCAGACAAGAAATTAGAAGAGGCTGCATTTGGTAGATTTGTAAGCAAAGATGCTTCTTTGAGTGAGAGAATAGCAGCATTGGGAACTACCATAGCTATGAGTACCAAACAAAAACTGGGGTGGGGGCTGTGAACATGTATATAATAAACCTACAATGAAGGCCAAGGGTGTTATGTATCAAATACCTTATGCAGGTCTCAAATCTCTTAAAACTATTGACAGTCTCTTGACCAAAAAGCAGCGCAAGAAAAAAAGCTCTTGTCTTGCAAAAGGACATGGTATGAAATTGTTGCTTAGTACCCCCCAATTAAAAAAATTACAGCAATCTAGAAAAAAATCACATGTAGGGGGATTCATATTTACCATCCCTGCCATCTTAGCAGCACTTGGGGCTGTGGGGAGCTTGGCTGGGGGATCAGCTGCCATAGCAAAAACAGTAATAGATGCCAAGAAAAATAGGGCAGAATTAGATGAGCAGAGGCGCCATAACCTGGCCATGGAGAAAAAAGGCAAAGGTGTTAAGAGAGCCATGAGTAAGTTTAAAAAAAACAAGAGCCGCTTACAAACCAAGATATTGAAGCTTTAATCAAGCCACTGGGCATCAAAAATTTTAGGGGTGTGTACATGTCTGATTCTTTACCAGAACAACCACTCAACAAAGAGTGTGGCATTGTTAATTTGGATGAGTACAAAAATCAGGGCACTCACTGGATCTGTTATCTTAAATATTTAAACAATGAGGCATTTGTGTTTGATTCATTTGGAGGTATTCCTCCTGAAAATTTAGTAAAATATCTAAAATCAGCTAATCTTTATTACAATAATGCCCGTCTTCAAAACTTCAAAGATGTTAATTGCGGACATTTGTGTTTATCTGTTCTTAGATATATGTCTCAAATAAATAAACCATCAATTGAAAATTTTCAAAAAGCCTTGTGGTATCTGAAACATCATGGGGGTATTCCATCTCACCAGCCAAAATTCAATATTGAAACTCAAATTGCATGATGACATTGTGTATCCCAAAACAATAGCTCTCAGAGCATTTTACGGCATGTACTTGATCCCCAATATTACACACCACAACAACACAATTGCAATAGGGGATCAAAAAATTGTCATCACTCCAGGGCAATATAATCTATCCACTCTAAATGCTCAATTACCCAGAGGTGTAGTGTTAAGTCAAAATTCTGTCACTCACAGAGTAGAGATTGTATCTGCCACAGAAACAGTGGATCTGGGTACTATAGGAGAGCTGTTAGGCTTTGAGAACAACACAAAACTTGAAGCAGGCATCAAACACACTGCTATGAATATACCTAAATTCTTAGCCATAGAGACTCTGAATATTCACTGTAATGTGGCAGAGGGTATGATTACCAAATCAAATGGCATAGGCACTCACAAACAAACTGGCATCATTGCAACATTCAAACCTAATTCTGAATTTATGGAGCCAATCATCTACAATCCATCCCCAACATTATATTTTCCTGTGTGTCATAACAGAATAGATAACATTGAGTTGATGGTCACTAATGAAAAAGAAGAATTAGTTGATTTTGCTGGAGCCACAACAACTGCTATCATAGAGATTAACATTTAAATAAAAATACATACAATGGAAAATATTGAGAGTTATGAGCTACAATCATTCCCTCCAAACAGGAGGACATTTGCAAATTTAAATCAACCCAACACAGAGATTGAGGTTGATCTTGATGTAGGGGATGGCTTTATACACCCCCACAGAGCAGATCTATACATCAAATTTGATGTTGTAAAGCTCGATGGAACAGATTATCCGGCAAATTCAAATATAAGACTTGTAGATAATTTTGTACCACATCTGTTCTCTGAAATTGAGATCAGAAAGCATGGTGTTGTTATAAACAGAATAGATTATCCCGGCATTACCTCCACAGCTTTGGCCACACTAAAATTATCCAAAACCGAGGCATCATATTACCAAATAGGTGGATTTGAGGCTGGTGATAAGATATTATCCAAGAACCATACAGTGCTGTTCCCCATGCGCCTGTTGCCAGGATTCTTCTCGGATTACAAAGATATCATGTGGAAGGGCGGGTTAAGAATTACATTTAGAAGAGCTGCAAATGATAATAATGCTTTGATGAGGTACAGCACATTAAACCCTACAGGGGAAGTTATGCCTAATACCCTACCTGATGAGGGCAAATGCATTATTCAGACTATGGAGCTAAGAATCCCTGTTGTTGAATATGAGGCCAGTTACGCTCTTAAATACAAAGCTGATGTCCTAAAAAATCCACAGATTCCTCTGCAATTTTACACATATCAATGCGTACAGAAGGTTGCCTCTGGTACTTATTATGAATTTGATGCCACAAATTCATTCTCCAGTATTCAATTTGACATGCCCGATTTTGTAGTGGTACTGTTTCAGACTGGGAGACACAATAATCAGGAAAAAAATTCAAGTAGATTTGATAACTGCAACATCAAGAACATATATCTTAAAAATGGTAGAAATGAGGTTTTTCCTAGAGAAAATTACAATTTAGACATTTCCAAGGATGATTTTCTCAAGTTATATGAAGCTTTTTCGGCTTTCAAAAGGGTCACTACTGGCAGTACTGACCTGTATTACGCACCAGATGAATTCAAGGCACGGAGACCCATGTTTGTAATTAACACTTCAAAAAGAAAACAAGTTGTGGTTAATGACAGGACAAACATTAAAATTATCTGTGAATTCCACGAGGCATTACCCGATGACACCATTTGTAGTGTCATTCTCATAGGGGAAAAATCATATGTTTATGATGTAAGAAATGAAAGGGTCACAGAGCAGTTCTAGAAGCACGATTCAGGGCTTCCCCCATGGCACAGTAGTAGCATCATTGCCTTGTAATCAAGGGGTCCCGGGTTCAATACCCGGTGGAGGCACAAGTAGTTTGGATCCCACTTTAAAACTGTAGGGCCAGTCCCGATTAGCCTTACTGTGCATAAAATAGACTTAAAACAGCAACTCGAACTAGAGACACAATTCAAACACAAAGGCCCTTTGGATTTTACCGTCAGAAAATATATTTACCTACCCATTTTATACCATCTCTGCTCGTAGCAGATACCTACCTGCCAAAAGCTGAAATACAGAAACAAAACAAAATTATTCTCAAAATCTCACGTATGGAATACCACATCTATCAGGACTCGAACCCGGAGCCCCTTGTTTACATTAACATTTTGCCATCAGATTTTATAAGAACTCAAACCCAAACCTTTTGATTACAAGGCAATGCACCACACTCCACTCAGTCTCAGAACCCAATAGATATCTTCAAGATTCCTGGGATTTTGACAGAAAAACATACTATAAGCTTAATTTCTGGTGTAGCCAAAAATTGGCAAATTTATGAACAAAAATCTGGCTGATGCAAGTTTTAAGTATGTACAAATCAATCTAAGAGAGCTCTTCTTTTCTGAAAAATTCCCGAGGGCATTTTTACAAAAATCTTGAATTAGACAAGATTCTATACCTGCTTAAAAAACTTATATGCTTATGTTAAGCAAGTTTCAAGTGTAGCAAAGCTGCTGGAGAGGAGCTCTTCCTTTCTCGTCCTGTCCCCCCCGTAAACCCCACTACTTACTGCAACTAGGATGGATTATTTGGCGTCACAGATTTTTCAAGAGGTTGAGGATCGCTTGGATATGTTAAATGTTAAAAAAATGATTACATGAAGTATGTACCAATGCTTTTGAAAGGTTTTGCTAAAAATTGGTTCTCTCAGAAGAAACTACACATTGTAGATTAAAGTTCGTTTAAGGTTCTTTTCCTTAATGCCTTTGAAAGTGCATCGTGGAAATCAACATGTCTTTCAAATGTCTTGTGCAAAAGATACAGCAAAGAAAGTAGACAAACTCTGTTAAATTATTTCTGGTCACAGATTAATTTACTAAATTCCATTCAGCCAGACATGCCACAACAGCAAAAAACTATTTTAGTAGCCCAACAGTTACCAAATAGAGTTAGAGAAGCAATCTTAAATCAACCTAGTATTAGTCTTGTTACCGCTGCGGAATTGGTTGCGCGTCATGAAGCTTTGTATGAAAGTGCTCAAGGTGAAAGTAGGAGAGATGGAAGGCCTGTTGGTATTAGACAAGTACAAGTTGTTAATGAAACTAAAAGAAATAATCAATCTAGTGTAGAGATATGGAGATTATTAAATCGAGAAAACCTCGTCATGGTAATATTCACGCTTATTTATTTCCTGGAATTGTCCGACCAGCGGGCGATCCCAAGAATGCGCTAACTTTGTAACTTCCGTGAAAACAATGACTGAAAGGCAGACGCGTGGATCTAAACAAGATCTAGCGTGTTCGAAAGGTTTAACAACCTTTCGAAGCCTAAGATTATAAAAGGGAGCTCACTCCCCGAACTCGCTCTCATTTGGATTACTTTTAACTTTTAACGCTCATTTGACGCTCATTCGATGCTCATTCTGGAACATGAGTCTCTGATTACACTTTACTCTACAACACATTACAACTACAGAACTACGACGACGGAACACGAAGTTACAGCCGCTTAGCATGGAGCAAGTCGCGCGGGATCGCACGGATTTGTGAACCAAGGGTCGCTGGATAGAACCTTGCCATCAGTCACCATTCGGTCTGCAAGAAGCATCTGGAAAAGAACATCACTCACCTACCAGGTATGAACAAGCGTAAATAACCTTTACATTCAACTTTCCATATCTCTTCCCTCTTAATCGGAGCAGGTTCAGCTAACAGGTACAATTAAGCTCTGCCTAAAATGTATCATTGAAATATCCCTGTGACCTCAGATCCCAGGTAAGACGGGATTACAACATGGTGGAGGTGCTTCAGGACCTTTTTGCAATTGAGTACCCTTCTGTACAAATTGCTTTAAATTAAATTAGTCTTTACCCCCCCCCCACTTTGGGAGCATTATTTGAAAGTAAAATTTTAGTAATTCTAATTCATACTCCCACAGTACGCTTAAGATGCGTCAGACCCAGTGACAATTTTGTATATTACCCTATGGAATACAACCCCTCTTTCTTTTTGTGCCGAGTACCCCCCCCCCCACAAAATCTAGTTCTCCTGCATAATTTTGATTCAGTACGTATTTAAGCATCATTCACACAGGAATGAGAACAATTGCTTATACTTATTTGACAGACGACATATTAATGAAATAAATAACTGCATACCCATACTTTCATTTGTTCTTTGGTCAGCACGACGAACTTTAGTCTATGAATACGTCACAGATAGCATTGCACGAACACCTAGTTGCCTCCCTCGACCAAATCATAGAGTTAGCTACTGCAATTATGGCGAACCCAATAAATTCACGACCTTTATCTGTACTTCTTCAGGTTGTATATGTATCTATATTTTGTAGTGTTGAGGGAGTTAATAATGGATCTATTATTATTAATATAAATAAACATAATAGTATTAGGGTTACACCCGTAATTATTATTTTTGTTCTTATTTTGAATATTTCATTTGGTGTAAGTCTTGTTGTGTAAATAAATAGAACCAGCATTCCCCCTAAAAATACTAGGAATAGTACATAGGAAAGTCATGTGGATTTTAGGAATGTTGATATTGTTCGACATGCTGTAATAGTTTGTATAATTAGTATAATTCCTATAGATAGTGGATGTTTTATTTGTATTATTATTAGTGCTAATAATAGTATAATAGTAATTAATATTATTTGTATTTTGATATCAAGGAGTAGTTTAATAAAAATATTGGCTTTGGGAGCTATTGATGATATAATTATATCTTCTTTGATGTTTTTAGAATTATTAATTCATTTATGATTTACAAGACCATTGTTTTGATTAAACTATAAAAACTTATTTTAAGAGTATTATTTATACTAATTATTTTATTTATTAAATTTTTATGTTTTATTTCTCAACGCAGGCATTTATTAGTAACTTTATTAAGACTTGAATTTATTGTATTATCCTTATATTTATATATAACTTATTATTTTATTAATAATCAGGAAGAATCTTATTTTTGTTTATTATTTATTTCATTTTGTGTATGTGAGGGGGGCCCTTGGCTTATCTGTTATAGTATCAGTTACTCGTACTCATGGTAATGATTATTTTAATTCTTTTGTATTATTGAAATGTTAAAATACATTTTTTATTTTATAGTTTTAATCCTTTTGAGATTTAATAGTTCTTTGTGAATGGTGGTCCAAATTTCTATTATTTTTGGGTGTTTTTTTTGTTTTTATTAATAGTGTGGGTTGGTATAGGGGTATGAGGGGCTGGTTATTTTATTGGCCTGGATGTAATATCTTATTCTTTAATTTTACTTAGTATTTGAATTATTTTTTTGATAATAGTAGCTGGAAATAGTATTATATCTATTTATTTTTATCCTTGTAGATTTATATTTTTGTTAATTATTTTATTATTACTGTTAATATTAACTTTTATAAGAATATTTTTTTTTATTTTTTTTTTTTTTTGAAGGATCATTGGTACCTACCTTATTTTTAATTTTGGGGTGGGGGTATCAACCAGAGCGAGTACAAGCAGGGGTATATTTACTTTTTTACACATTACTTGCTTCTTTACCCCTTTTGGTTGGTATTTTTATGTTAAATTATAGGGTGGGGGTCTATATATATATATATATATATATATATATATATATATATATATATATATATACATATATATTTAGATACATTAATATTAATATAAATTATTTTATTTGGTATGTTAGAATAATATTTGCTTTTTTAGTAAAAATACCTATATTTTTGGTTCATTTATGACTACCTAGGGCTCATGTGGAGGCTCCAGTAAGTGGGTCTATAATTTTGGCTGGAATTTTATTAAGGCTTGGTGGATATGGTATTTTGTGAATTATTTCTTGTATTGAGAGATTAGCTGTTAAATATAATATTTTGCTTTGGTATTAGAATTGTTGGTATTTGAATAATTAGTCTTGTTTGTATACGTCAAATTGATTTAAAGGCCTTGGTTGCATATTCATCTGTAGCACACATAGGTCTTGTTTTAATAGGAATTATAACTATAGGGGCGTGGGGAATAAATGGTGGACTTACTCTAATAGTAGCACATGGTCTTTGTTCTTCTGGAATATTTTGTTTAGTAAATATTACTTATGAACTATTAGGTAGTCGTAGTATATTAATTAATAAGGGAATAATTAATTATATTCCTAGATTATCCTTATGATGATTTATATTAAGAATTACTAATATGGCCGCTCCACCCTCTATTAATTTGTTGGGTGAGATTAGTTTATTAAATAGAATTATTGGGTGATCATACTTTAGTTTTGTAGGTGTTTAATTACTTTATTTTTTAAGTGCTGGATACACTTTATATTTATATTCTTATACTCAGCATGGAATATATTATTCTGGTGTATTTTCTTGTTGAAGAAGTAATGTTCGTGAATATTTATTATTATTTTGTCATTTATTTCCAATAAATTTTTTAATTATTTTTTGTTCTCCAATATTTCATTGAATTTAAATTATTTAAGTAGTTTAAGTAGAATAGCAAGTTGTGGACTTAGTGGTAACTAATAAGTTCTTAAATCAATGGTTTTTAATTTTTTTATTACGAGCATAGTATCAATTATTTTATTAATTAGTAGAATAATTTTATTATAATTAGGGATGCTATTTTTAATTAAGGATGTCACAATTTTTATTGAGTGAAATATTATTAATTTGAATAGTTCTAGTATTATTATAACAATATTGTTTGATTGAATATCTTTAATTTTTATGGGGTTAGTTATATATATTTCTTCTATGGTTATCAATTATAGAGGTTCTTATATAGAGGGTGATTATAATATAAATCGATTTATTATTTTAGTTTTATTATTTGTAGGATCTATAATGTTTTTAATTATTTCTCCTAATATTATTAGAATTATTTTGGGGTGGGATGGTGTAGGATTAGTTTCTTACTGTCTAGTAATTTATTATCAGAATGTTCGTTCCTATTCTGCTGGAATATTAACTGCTTTGTCCAACCGAATTGGTGATGTATTTATTTTACTATCTATTGCTTGAATATTCAATTATGGTAGCTGGAACTATATTTATTATTTATGATTAGTTTCTGATTTTGATATAGCATTAATTACTAGATTTATTATTATTGCTGGGATAACAAAGAGTGCACAAATTCCATTTTCTGCATGACTGCCTGCAGCTATAGCTGCACCAACCCCAGTTTCTGCATTGGTTCATTCTTCTACTTTAGTTACTGCTGGGGTTTATTTATTAATTCGTTCTTGGTAGGATACTCTTATTATTATCCGGATTAACTATATTTATAGCTGGGGTTTGTGCTAATTTTGAATATGACTTGAGGAAAATCATTGCTTTATCTACATTAAGACAGCTTGGATTAATAATGTTAACATTATCTATGGGATTAAAGGAGTTATCATTTTTTCACTTATTGACGCACGCTATATTTAAGTCTTTATTATATTTATGTGCTGGTGTAGTTATTCATGTTATAGGAGATGTTCAGGATATTCGCTGTATGGGAGGTTTAATTAATAAAATGCCAATAACTATTTCTTGTATAATAATTTCTAGTCTTGCCCTATGTGGAATACCATTTTTGGCTGGGTTTTATTCTAAGGATTTAATTTTGGAAATATTAAGTATATCTTCTTTTAATTTAATAAAAAAAATTATTATGAATTTCTACGGGTATAACTATAGCTTATAGTTTTCGGTTGAATTATTATTTAGTTGGTAAATCTTATAGAGGTATTTCAATTTTTTTCTGATGATGGAGGGTGAGGTATATTTAAGGGTATATTAGGCTTACTATTTCTATCCATTGTAGGTGGTTCTGGATTATTACGATTAATTTTTCCATCTGTTTTTGTTATTATTATTCCATTTAAATTGAAGGTAGGGGCAATCATTTGTATTTTATTAGGTGGATGAATTGGGCATAATATCACGTCTTTCTTGTTTGAAATTTATCCATTTTTTAATAATAAAATAATATATTATTTATTAGGAGGGTTATGATTTTTACCTTACCTATCTTCGGGGGGTTAATTGGTAGTTCATTTACTACCGGAGACTTATATATTAAGGCTATTGACTATGGGTGAAGTGAACTTATAGGTGGGCAGGGGGTGGATAAATATATAAGGAGTGGTTCTTTAAATATTCAACTAATACATTCTAACTATTTTAATATTTATTTTATATTTTCATTTTTAGTAGTAATTTTATTAATAATTTATGTGTGTTTATATAGCTTATAATAAAGCATAATATTGAAGTTATTAGGAAGAATAGAATAATTCTATAAACACTTCTTGAACTTGTTTAGAGTTCAGCTTTATCATGAAAAGATAATGTAATTTTATACTAAAGAAATAATATGAAGGGTATTAATGGAATTTCACCACTAAAGATGGAAGTTAGCAGCCCCCACTTAATATTATACCCCTTAACTGAGGAAATAACCCTAATTTTATTATTAACATTAATATGCCGCCTTCCTTTGGCTTCAGTTAAGTAAGCAAGGGTAATATATACCAATTTATTCAGGTCGAAGCTGATTGCTTTTGCTTCTTGCTCAGTAAAGTAAATTGAATTATTCAATACCTTTTGAATGCAACTTAAATGTTATCATTAACTATTACTCTAGCATGCTCATTCTAGTGATCCTTGGGTTCATTCGTGATATAAGCCTAAAAGTAAGATTAATAGAAATAAGAATCTAACACATAATCAATATATTAATTTTGAATTAGTAATAATAACTGATATTGGTAGTAGTAATACAATTTCTACATCAAAAATGAGAAAAATTACGCAATTAAGAAGAATTTTATAGAGAATGGAATTCGTGCTGAGGATTTTGGGTCAAATCCACACTCAAATGGTGATCTTTTTTCTCGGTCTGTAATTATTTTTTTTGATAGTAGTGTGGATAATATTATTACGATTGAGGTGATCATTATAATTAGTAATGAGGTACTTATGATTATATTAATTATTTACTTTATTTTATTATAATCTTTTTAATTGGAAGTTAAGTGTACTTTAAATACACTAAGTAAATATTATCTACCTCATCAATAAATTGAAATATAAAGGAATAATCATACTACGTCTACGAAGTGTCAATATCATGCTGCTGCTTCAAGTCCAAAGTGTTGTGTTGGTGAAAAAATGGCATAAGATGTGTCGAGCTAAGCATACTCCTAGAAATGTTGATCCAATAATGACATGTAGTCCATGAAATCCTGTTGCTATAAAGAATGTGGATCCATATACTGCATCAGCAATAGTAAATGGGGATTCATAATATTCATATGCTTGAAGAATAGTAAAATATACTCCTAATATTAATGTTAATATAAGTGCTTGCGTTGTGTGCGAGTGATTTTTTTCTAATAATCCGTGATGGGCTCATGTTACTGTTACTAATGAGGCTAGCAGAATTGCTGTATTTAATAAAGGTACTTGTATTGGGTTAAATGGAGTAATTTCCCTTGGTGGCCATAGTATCCCTAGTTCAATTGTTGGGGATAAGCTTCTATGGAAAAATGCTGAAAAGAATGATACAAAAAATAGTACTTCTGAAATAATAAATAGAATTATACCTCATCGTAGTCCTATTATAACTTGATTTGTATGTAATCCTTGATATGTTCCTTCTCGTGAAATGTCTCGTCATCATTGAATTATTGTAAGGAGTATAGTTGTTATTCCTATTACTAATAATATTATATTTTGTTGGTGAAATCATCTAATTATGCCTGTTGTTAATATTATTGCTCTAATGGCCCCTGTTGCTGGTCACGGGCTTTGATGTACTAGGTGATATGGGTGGTTTTGGTTTGTTGACATTAGTTACTTTGATTCTCTTGAATAAATAGCAATTAATAAGGCAAACACATAAGATTGGATAAATGCTACGGCTGTTTCTATACTAATTAATATAATTTGTACTAAAATTAATATTGAAAGTCCAATAATTTCTAACATTGTTCCTGTATTTCCAATTATTGATATTATTAGGTGGCCAACTATTATATTTGCTGCTAATCGCACTGATAAGGTTATTGGACGAATTAAATTTCTAATTATTTCAATGCCTACTATGATTGGTATTGGTAGTGCTGGTACACCCTCGGGTACTAAGTGTGCTAATATATGTTTTGTATTGTTAATTCACCCAAATAGTATAAATGATAATCATATTGGTAGGGCTAGGGTTAGGGTAAAAACTAAATGACTTGATCTAGTAAATACATAGGGGAGTAGTCCTATTGAATTATTAAATAAAATTATTGAAAATATACTAATAAATATTAGAGTTCTTCCTTGGTGATTAATTATTCCTAGAAATGTTTTAAATTGTTCGTGTAATTTTATTATTATTATGTTATATAATATAAAGGTCCGTGATTGTATTAATCAAAATGGGGCTGGGATTATTAATAATCCCAAGAATGTTCTTATTCAATTTAGTGATATATTTATAATTGATGATGTTGGGTCGAATGATGAAAATAATCTCGTTATCATTTTCAATATTTAATTTTTGGTTTATTTTCTATTTTAAAATTGTTACTATTTAATAATTTATTATGATTATAGTAGTTAACAATTATGAATAAAAAAATGAATTAATATAAATGTTGTAAATAGAATAATTCAGTTTAATTGGTATATTTGTGGGATAAAAAAGTATCTAAAGTGAGAATCATAGAACTTAAGATCTTCTGTAAACAAAAGCACGTGTACCCTAACAGTGTTGCAAACTTATGAAAAAAAATAATCCACATATCCTAAAAGGTGTAAAAACATTCATTTTGTCAACAGATGCGGAATAAGCAGTGTATCACTGATGACCTGTTGAAAGTTATTGAATGTATGCAAAAAAAAAAAAAATGTACATCTTGCTTGGTGGCCGACTTTCAGACTCATCCCCGAAGTTCCCTGGCTCGAATCCCGGCATGGGTGTTATTTTTGAATGTCCCTTCATCAAGTTCATCTGACGATCACTCATTCTCATCGTCGGGATTAGCCAAAAGTGGAAGAAAAGCAACGCTAAATTAAAAAAAATCAAATACAAAATTTACATCTTATCCCCCAGGAGTAAGACGGTTCCGTACCAAAGGATTAATTTTATCTCATATTTTACTAAAAAAAAACCTTGCTAGAAGAATGTGACACATTGAGATAAATTACGTTTTGAAACCGGGGTTTCTTCATAAAATTTATTTGATGTTTCAAAGTGTTATGATTTATTATTATAGATAATGAAAGTAAGCAAATACACATGATTTGATTGACTAAATTAATAATTATTAATTAGATGAAAATAATGGAAATAACTCATTTGGTTTGATTGATTTGCTTTATTTTACTTCCCCTCTTGTGAAACTTGTGACTAATTTGCAAAGATGGGGATGAGTGATGATGATATGATGAAATCGATGAATGGACATTCACAAACATCCATGCCTAGGCCACGATACCAACCCGGGACCCCTGGCGTCGTAGCGCGATGTGCTAACCACTCCGTCACGGGGGCGGCTAACTAATTTGGAATTCAAATATCACCTATCCCTCATGGTCTCGTAACTAATGAAAAATGTGTGTGCCACAACGTGGTCGATCTGCACCTCAATGTCACACATTCCAGTATCCTCCAGAGTGTACTTCATCTTCTCTAAAGTTAATTCATCCAAAAACACACTCGTATGTCCTTTTCATCCCGTTCACATATGCTGGATTATGCAGCAAAGACACCAAGGGAAACTAAAACGGCAACTTAGAGAAGCATAAAAGTGGGGAAAGAAGACTAGAATACAGAAATATTTTGAGGCAGTCATATTTTATTGTACGCTACATATAAAATAAAGTGCATATTTGGGGTTGAATGTTTAAATATTGTCACATTTATCTTCTCTCTTGTTGAGAGGTGTTCATATTAAATCAACTTCCCTCACCCTACGGCCTGCCCTCCTTCACCTGCAAAAGTATTCCGGAGTGTGAGGATGTCACCATCCGGATGGTGAACACCTCTGATTTAATGATCGACTCCTGTATCCCACCCTCTCCCCCATCCCCGGAGGATCGTCACTGACAACGTGAAATCACTCTGTAATATGCCGACATACCACTTCCGTTTCTGTACTTGACTTAGTGAGAAGTATTGAGGTTGGCAACAGCCTAATAACGGATTTCTTCCGCATCATGTAGTCCGTTCTATGAAAGTACGCTAATGGAAGAAAAACGTGTAAATTACATTGGATTATACATTTTAAAATATATTTTCATTAAAGGTTTCTGTTAATAATACTAATACGTGGTTATTGTATAAATTACAATCGATCACGTGAACAGCAAGAAAATAGCGCCAGTTTCGAACATGGCGACTTCCATGCGAGCAGGAAGGTATCCCGTGTTTTCAGTGTTTTTCGGAAATACAGCCGTTTGGAAAGTGGCAAGAAGCAGGTTGTTCTTAACGTTTATGTGACGTTGTGTCGGTGCTATCCTGAGCAAGCAGTGAAGTTGGTGTCCAAGTGTAATTGTGTGTCTGCGTCTTTGTTTGGATTGGTTTGAGTTGGTGTTTTAAGTCCACTTTATGCACAGTAAGGCTAATCGGGACTGGACCTACAGTTTAAAGTGGGATCCGAACCACTTGTGCCTCCACCGGGTATCGAACCCGGGACCCCTTGATTACAAGGCAATGACGCTACCACTGCGCCATGGGGGAGGCCCCTGTCTGCATCTTTGTGTTTTCGGTGTTGTGAAAGAAAGGAAAACGACCGGTCACGTAACGAGTCCCGCGAAAAAAAATACGCTGTTGCTCGTATAAACAAGTACACCGATTTTGAGATAAGCGCAATACAACGCGAGGTGCTTTCGTATTCTTTCAATCAAAGAGCCGTCCTGTCCACTGTGGGGAAGATGTTGATAGTGATGATTGATGACGATCTCCCCAATTTTAGCAGTCAACGTAAAATCGCCTTTTGTGCCACGTTGAGTTCCTTTTTGGGAAGTAAATTTGACAGACCGTACTCTGACAGGATGATGTCTAGCGCCGTAAATGCCTCAAGTTCAAAAAGTTTCTGCTGAATCAAGGTAAGAAAATACATTATTTGCATGAGACGTGCGTAAATAATGTGCTTATTATCGTCTTCTAGTTTTTTAGTGCACGAGAAACCGAGAGAAAGATAAACAATGTATTTTTATTCCCCGGCATATCTTTGTTTAGCTTCTGCTAAAACTGGCGGTATATTTGTTGCACAAAGGAGAAAACAATACTCTACATGTCAACAACGTTGGGCAATAATTTTGTGGAAGAGGAAGCAATAAAACCAAAAGGCTTGAATTTACTGAAACGAATCTCTCACTCTCTCGTATAACTTTGGCGCTGTCGTACTGAGAGAGGAGTTAACCCAGTGTCAGATAAATTGAACTTTTGGCGTAGAAAAATATGTTCATTGTTGAACAAGAACGCGTATTTAATCACTTGTAGAAAATTGATTATACTTCAATGTGTAGATTATCAGTTAAAATAAGAATACGTTTTTCCATGTTACGTAAAATTAAAGGTTGCGAGTGAGCAGCATATGATGGCCGCACCATTCACGAACAGCTGGCGCGGAGTGATACGTTACTCGAAGTGAGACGGTTGTTTACAGAGGGTCGGAAGGTTCATGATTCTTACATTATATAGATAATTTAGGTTTGACACTCCCATGTTATATATTAACTAACTTATTCATTAGAAGTAGTTGTTATATTACTATTTTGTGGTTTAAGAGACCATTACTTACTTTTCAGTCATCTAATGATTCTTGTATAATTTTTATTAATCAATTAATAAAAGATTCGTGAGTTGTAGTTTCAATAATAATTGGTATAAATCTATGATTAGATCCACAAATTTCTGAAAATTGTCCAAAAAATAGACCAATTCGACTAATGTTTACTCCTGCTTGGTTAAGTCGTCCTGGAGTGGCATCTATTTTAATTCCTATAGATGGTATAGCTCATGAATATAATACATCTGCAGACGTAGTTAGTACTCTAATATCTATATTAATTGGTAGTACTGTTCGATTATCTACATCTAATAGTCGAAATGATTCTATCGTTATTTCATTTGTTGGGGTTATATATGAGTCAAATTCTGCTTTTATAAAATCGGAGTATTCATAACTTCAGTATCATTGATGTCCAATAGTTTTAAGGGTTAGTGAAGGTTGATTAATTTCATCTAATAAATATAATAAACGTAAGGAGGGTAGGGAACTGGGGATAAAGGTATCCAAAGACTGCAATCAACTCCCGTTCCCGTCATACCCTCCCAGACAATGTACCAAGGATACAGTTTCTCAGAGCCTGTCCTGTTTTCCCGACCAAGTTCTGACATTGCTCTCTGCATGGCGCCACCAGCTGTAGCCAACATGGAACATGCTCAAAGTACTACCTCTGGTGACGAGGTAAATGAGCTTTCTTCACAGATGGCGAACATAGCCCTGCATTCACAGGAACAAATGAACACAGCCTCCCTTTTTAATTTCTGCTCAAATGTTCTGGAATTCGCGAATAATGCTAATCAGAGCGCACATGACAGACGTACTAGAGTTCGAAACAAGGGGAATAATAACTCCCCTTCCTACAGGGGTAATTAAAAGGCTAATCCAAGACGAAACTTTAGGAGGAACTCTCGAAGCCAATTTAGGGGAAATAATAGGTTTCAACGTCGAGATCAGACTCGAAATATGGGTAATTGCGACGATGCAAATACATCGGCCTGTACGTTCTGTTGTCGCTATAATCACGTGAGCGACAACTGCTTTTACAAACCACAAAGAGATAATAGTTTAAACTAAAATCATCTTCGACTTGCAGGAACGAAATCGAAGATAATGGTAGACTAGACAAAGTTCCTATCATTGAGAAAAATGGTTTATATTATATCAATAGTAGCATACAAGGGAAAGAAGTAGATTTACTTATTGACGTGGGTTCCCAAATATCAATTTACCCCTCCCACCTCCTTCCTTCTGAAAGAAAAAACCTACAAGGTAAAGTCCACAATCCAAGGTGTGTCCGGATCAAAACTGAGTGTGTCTGAAATTGTAGTTATTCCTATCATAAATGGAAAGGATAAATATTCGCACCCGTTTAGAATTATAGATTCAACAAATGTCCCTCCCCTTTTAGGAAATGACTTTTTGCGAACGCAGAGGTGCAAGATGTCGTTAAAAGACAATACAATAACTCTTCATCATTTAGGACGTACTCCAAATTATAGTATTTTGAGGTCAAAGTACAAGACTCACCAGGTGTCGCATGACATATTCAACCAAATTGAAAATTCAAATGTGTACGAGGGAAAAGCTACCCTTTCAAACACAATTCAGTTAAGTCTACGATCAAAAACTTATATCAATTTGAAACTTACCACTACGACACCTAACACCCCTAAGCCTGTACTTTTTAACCCATCTGCTTGCCTTATGACCCAGCATGCAGTAGTCCTTCCCAATGCTACAGTAAACCCTCAATCACCTGTCATTCCCATACACAACCCTACTGAAAAGACTAATCCTGACAAGAAAAATGATGATGATGATGATGATGATGATGATGCCCTGTTCTTTCATCAAGTATTTCATGCACAAGCAGAAGATTTTGATATTAGCTCAGAACAACGTAAAGACCCCTATTTAAGATACATTATTGACGTTTTAGAAAACAAAGATGAAGCTAGTAATCCTAAGCTAGAAAAAACTTTCCTATTCTTATGTACTAAAAAATGGCGTCTTATACAGGAGTAATAAAATCAAAACTGGTTATCGGGATAGACTTTTTATCCCCCATGCATTAAGAAATCAAGTTTTCTATCTTATTCATGCACACAAAATGAATGGAAGTCACCAAGGCACACAAAAGTCATATAATTAAATGCTTATGCGCTACTTTTACCTAATATGAAGAAATTTGTGTACGATAAGGTTCGACATTGCATCCCTTGCCAGATCTCAAAGAAACCACAAGGTTCTAAACCACATACCCTACAAACATTTCAACCAGCCCAAATTCCTTTCAAACGAATTCATATTGACGTTTGTGGACCATTAGTATCTTCTAAAACGCACAAATACAAATATTTTCTATCAGTAGTTGATAGTTGTAATAGATACGTCATTACAGCTCCTTTGGCTAATCATGATGCACAAAACATAGCAACAACTTTAGTTGAGAAAGTCTTTCTAGTCCATGGCCTCCCGGAAACGATCTATTTAGATCGCTCAACACCCAATTCAAGTTTACTTTTACGGGAGTTAGCTAATATTACAGGTGTACAACTGAAATATGTAGACACTTGTGCACATTTCACGAATGGGCAAGTTGTAAGTTCATTTAGTTACTTAAAGAAAGTCATGAGAGTTTTTGTGTTGGAGAAGAAGGTTTCGTGGTGTGACTATTTAGCTAGTGCGACGTTCAGCCACAACATTACAATCCATTCTGGCTCACTCCAGAGCCCGTATTTTACTTTGTTTGGCTACAACCCAAGTATCCTAGCAGACGCAGTCCTTCTTTCGAACCCTGATACGTAAGACCGTGCATGACAATTTACACAAACGTTACGAACAGCTGAAACAGTACACAGACCGCACTTCTAGGCAAATACAGTACTCACCAGGCCAACATGTGTGGATTCTAGATGCCACTCCGATTCCCGGCGTGTCAAAAGCTTTGCGTCCTCCTATAAGTACAAAGGAACTATTCTTCGAAAAGTTAACGAGAATTCTTATGAAGTCACTTTCATCGACGGAAGAAGCAAACAAAAAACCGATACAATTACTGTTTCTAGGCTCAAAGCCCGCTACGACTAGTGCCATGAAAACCCCACTAACATTCATTAACACTCCACTCCGTTATCACTCTCTTTAGCCTCCTGGCTACGTACATTGCACATGCTAGCATCCCATGATCCAGCATTTTCCCACGCTCATCCACCCTCCCACTTCTTCACTTCCCGTGCTCGTTATGCACTTCTGCATTAGAACGAACTCATTTTTATTTTAACAAGCCCAGGATTACAGAATGCTATCTCAATCGTCGGAACATTTATAATAAATCCCTTACCTAATAATTAATTTCTCCTGATATTTTAATGTTATTTTATAATTTGCGATTATACGCATAGTAATAGTCAGAACATATCACTTAGCTGATTTGACTAATAAGTACTTAGCGCGTTTATGCTTCTAACTAGCAAACATTTTTTTCCCATTTGCTGGTACATCTACGCTCAAATAAAAAAAAAGAGTACAAAGAATAATGAAAGAAAGAACTAAGATAGAACAAGATGAACGATTTTAAGAACAAATGGACTGCGTAGAACTTGCTGAACTTTTGGTTTTTGGCCATAGCAAATTTTTTATTTACGCTTAGGTGTAACGCGAACTGCTTGTTTGAAAGCTGCAATGCACTAAATATGCTAACAAAGCATATAATAATTATAGGCAAATGTTCCCAGTCCCTCTTTTAATTTTATAGTTCATTTATTGATAGCATACAACATGGTATAGCTCATATCCAATGATATTAAAACCTACTCTCTTTTTCCATGAACTTTCTATAAAATTATTACTTACTCTTTTTCACTTATTTTTCATTTTTTTTTTATTTTTGGTTAGCAGCGAATCGAAGGCGCTTAATCCTTTGCCCACAATACACGTAAAATTCTTGCAATTATTTTTATATACGACATTTACACATATTACAGACGGAAATGTCCCGTAATCACTTAGTTCGTTCTATTATCGCTGAACTGCCCTTTCTTTTCTCATTTCAGACTCCTAGCACAAGATGTCTCCCGCTCATTATGCTATTATCGCATCCATCGTGATAGCTCTTCTCGGCATACTTATTTTATTGGTATTATTAATTATATCTTGCTGTTGTCCCCCCAAATCACGTGTCACAACTCCCCAAAAACGATTAAAGAAACCTTCCATCAGTGCCCCGATTGCTTTACAATCAATTTCACATGCCCCGGAGACAACAGTTATTCCCACACCACCCCCTCTTCCACCGGCCCCTTTCTCCTCTGGTACGAAACAAATAAATACTCCAAATCAATGTACCACCACTTTTCCGAAAGGACGTCAACTTCCGGCACCTCAAGTGAAGCCACCGCCGCCCCCGGCCCCTATTCCGGCTATTCCACCCCTCCCCCCATTGCCCCCCGGCGAACTTTCCTTGTGTAAACCTGTCATTCATAAACAGGTCCCCTTAAAAACTCTGCGTCATATAAGTAACAACGCACCTTCGCAGTCACTACGATCAGATATTACCTCCCCTCCCCGTCAACATTATTCCCCCGTTTCATCTGAAAGTCCTTTTTCTGTCGACTATATCACCCGCCATCATTTATTATAACTCTGTTCCACTACCTTTTACATTTTCAGGATATGTCAGGCATTATGGCATTCCATACAGGTTAGTCAGTGATAACGCCACGGTGTTTCATTCTAACAAATATGTGGACACTTTAACAAGCTTAGGTATAAAATTGGCGTATACCCCAATATATCACCCTAGTTCTAATTTGGTTGAGATAATTCATTCTGAACTCAACCGGCTCATGCGTGTGTTTTGTAAAAGCAACCACAAAGGTTGGCAGAAATATATAGATGTAGTTGTAAGTTTATTAAATGATAGTGTACACACACAGCTGGATTTGCTCCGTCCGAGTTACAACTAAATAGAGATCTTAACTCATGTATTTTGAATCACTTTAATTTACCGCCTAATGAAATTTTTCTGTGGAAAGATAAGCTATACATGGCTTTTGTAAAGGGTTTCCAAGCAAAGAAGAAAATAAATGACAGGTACAACTTGCAACAAGAAAATAGACCTGATGTTAAAATAAAAGACCTGGTATTTGTAAAAAAAAAAAAACATCTTAGCAGCTTCCTAGAAAATCGCATTAAAAAGTACTGTGAGATCTATATGGTAATTGACAAACAAGCAACTAATGTATACATTGTAATAGATTTGAAAACTGGCAATGTCAGTGGTAACCATCACAGTGATAATCTAAAAATCTGGAATTGTTCCATTGAAAAAAGAAGTTGTTATTTAAGCCAATTGGAAAAACTAAATCCAAAATTGTACAAACATTTGTTTTGGGTAGATCAAAGAAAGATTTAAATTTTGTTTAAAATTATTAATATTTATTTGTTATTTTTATATTTTTTTTAACATAGATGTTGTTGTATTGATTATACCCTGTGTATTTGACCATGATGTATACCAGTTTAACTGTAACTACACAAAGTATGAGTGTAGAAATGATAACAATGTGTAAATTATAAATGGGTATTTTATTTTGTAAAAATTTTACTTGAAGGAAATTTTTCTACCAAGAGATGGGAGTTATGAGAGTTGTATCATGTGCATAATTTTGTACTAGAGTGTATAGAGATAGGAACGTCGCTGTGACGTGGTGAACGAGCTCAGAGTTCCTCATGCCTCGCGGCTCGAGCAAGGTGGAAGGGGGGAGGTGCTAGCAGTTGAAACGGCAGATCGCTTGAAGTCGGACTGGGTATCGAGCAGTGACTTGACGTTTGTACGGGGTGTAATACCTGCAATTACGTGTTTGTGTTGAATAAATAGTAAGTCAAGGAAACTGATACTTATTACTTCCTGTCGTCATAGTGCATATTAAAATTCCCCACACAAAACAACTTCGTGGCTATATAGATCTGCCAAAGTGGAATCATAACAACAGCACAATGTATCGTATGACCCTTCACTGCCTTTTAATGTTTTAGATCTTCTACTCACTAACATTTCCACTTGTAACATTAGTTTTAATGAACATCCTTTATCTAAAATTGATACGTTTCATACACTGTTTTAATTTTATTTTGAATTGGATTGGTCTAAAAAAGACAATATAGATACAAGGAAATAATATTTATAGATGTCTTAATTTCGCCAGAGGTGATTATGTGAATGTTTATAATGAATTGTTGCATTTACCATATATGGTTGAAATATCTAATGATGTACAACAATCTGTTATGGAACTGACTAGAAATGTGTATGCAATATTAAGAATAATATATTCCTTCAAAAGTTAAAAGAACAAACAATCAACTGCCTTGGATGAAAAGGAATCTAAAGAGAATGATCAATAAAAAGAGAAGGCATCATGATAAATTTAAACTTACAAATAAGCGTGAATATTACAGTACTTATTCCCAATTAAGGAAAGATGTTAAAAAGGAATATTCTAATGTAAAGGAGCATTACTACTCCTCCTTAGAAAACAATGTTAATGGTGACAAGAATGCTTTTTGGTTTCACTTTAATATAAAGAAGAGAGAAAATACTATCACTAAAATTATTTATGATAATGATGTACTGTTCAATGAATATGATATTTACTGATATGCTTTTACTGAGCTTTTTCACAAATCTTTCTCAAAAAGAAGTCATGTAAATTTTAAAAATATTAATCTTCATTCATGCACCAACTTAATTGATGTACCTGTTATCTTGGAAAAGGATGTAAGTTATACAATTAACAAACTAAAAGGCAGGTCTTCAATAGGTCTTGATGGCATACCTAATTTTATTTTGAAAGCAAACATAGATGTTTTTGTACCATTGTTAACTAAAATTTACAACATGTCACTTACTTCTGGAATATTTCCAGATATCTGGAAAAATGTGTTTATTGTGCCTGTAACTAAAAACAAAGATGGAAAAGCCAATGATCTTAATAATTATAGACCAATTACTATATTAAATTCCATGGCAAAGGTTTTTGAACACATAATTGCTGACTATTGGTATTTTTCGTTTAAACAATATATTGATGGAAATCAGCATGGATTTTTTAGAAAAAGGTCTAATATTACAAATTTATTCGTTTTAATAGACTCTCTTAAATCTAACATTAGGAAGCAATCCCAGACCGATATTTTATTTATTGACTTGGCTAAAGCCTTTGATAGTGTCAGCTATCAGCTATTAATTTACAAACTCGACCAAATGGGATTATCACCACAATTTCTGAAATGGTTTTCCAACTTTTTAGTAAATAGAAGTTTCTCTGTTAAGATTGGTGAAACAACTTCTTCTAAAAAGAAATACTTTGTGAAGTACCTCAAGGGTCGCCACTTGGCCCAATTCTGTTCGCTGCTTTTATCAATGATGTTACATTATGTTTTAAATCTAGCACATGTTTACTATATGCAGATGATATAAACATTTTTAAGATTATTTTAACAAATAATGATGTCGCTCAACTTCAGGCTGATCTCGATAGAATGACATATTGGTGCAAGATTAATGAAATGGAAATTAACTTGAAAAAGTGTAAAGATTTAAGATGTACAAAGAAAGTTCATTAAATAGATTCCAACTATTATATTTATGAAAATAAAAGCCAAGTGTGCGACAGTCATAAAGACTTGGGAATAGTAATAAACTCTTCTCTCATATTTGATGAGCACATTTCAGAAATTTGCAAAAGAGCAAAGAGAATGCTTGGTTATATATTTTTCTCATGGAAAGTTTTTAAAAAGGAAGATACTTTAATATTCCTGTACAAAACGATAGTTTGTCCTATTCTTGAATATGCAAATGAATTATGGTTTCTGACTGCAACCAGTCACCTTCAAAAAGTTGAATCAGTTCAAAAAATTTTATCAGGTTATTACGCACAAAGTTTAAAAAAAATTACTATGACCAACATTACTCTGAATGGTTATCACAGTTGAATATGTTTTCCTTAGAAGAAAGAAGAAAAATGAAATGGATAAATTTTGTAGAGAAGATATTAAATTTCCAAGTTGACAGTGAATACTTTTTGAATAATATAGCTTATAAAATTCCCAGATATTCCCATAGGTATATCTCAATTCTCACATGCCTCAACAAGGCAAGAGGTTTAGTAGCTGATCTTGTTGAAACCTTCAATTTGAATTTATGTTGATGTATAAGATTGTAGGATCCACTGTTTTATTTTATAATTATGTTAATTTTGTATAACATAGTGATTGTTTAATATTATCATCACTTCAATAAATATGATTATTATTATTATTATTACAACAATACACAGTTAATTGCACAATATTATATAACAATAAACAATTATTAGTATCAGAGATATAATAGATCTCGTTGAAAACTGTAACTTGAAGTGTAAATATGCTAACTTGTTATGATATGTTATTCTACAGCTTACGTATTTTATTCGTGTAACTTTGTACTTTTGTATTTGACTTAGTGCTGTATTAGGTTTCATACTGTGCTCAACACTTGAAATAAAAAAAATAAACGATTATATTATTCTATGTCGAACATAGTTACATATAGATATATCTCCCATTTTTAGTGCGTTTACAATTACGTGGATACGTTAGAGATTAAGAAATGCAGGGAGAATAATCTTTACTCCGTTATTTACGAGCGGCAAGAAGAGGAAGCTGCTATATTGGCGATTCGATTGTCAACCATTAGTTCTCCGATCAGGTGCCAAAACGGCCTACCTTGCCCTGCGCGTTCAGTTGTTATCACATCGCGCTTCGACGCTAGGGATCCCGGGTTAGAATCAAGGGCTGGGCATGTCCATTAAGGTGGAGTGAAAATATAGGGCATTTTTTTCATAAAATGAAGATGCCTGTAGTGGGAAAAGCTGTGTTATTATACAGTTAATTAACCCTAACTATTTCAGAAAAAAAAAATTGATTTTTATTGGTGCCCTAGGGTCACGGAAGATTTCATATTGAAAATCATCATTTACTCACCGAAAATTATAACTTTTTATTTATTTTCCTGAACTGAAACACAGAATACCCTGTTTCCTAAGTAAACAAGTGCAAAACATAGATATTTGAATACAACCATAAAGTTGTGCTACCGAAATACATGAAATAAACTACCAAAGTACCCATTAGTACCAAAAATATGTAACAATGTTAAACTTTTTTTTACATATAGCCCAAAATCGTATTACTAATTACTTTTACAACTTATATTCTTTCTTAGTGTGAAATGTTTTCATCAATGCTCTTTACTTGATAGTTGAAAAAATAAATACATATCTTTGCACTGGAGTATATACCATCACCACAAAGGCCACAAGAGTTGTCAAATTATTTGAGGGTTTATCAGTCAATACATACAACCTTAGCAGTCTTGCAGCTGTTGTTAGCCACCTAGTATGGTTTAATGGGCCTGGGTTGCGATTCGCTAATTCATCACTGCAGTGTTCATTTGTTACACTAATACACCAATTATACAGATATCTCTGATCAGAACTTAAGTCTTCAAAGTCAACATTCCCAACAAGCTGACAAGAAGAAGGAACATTTATTGGATCGAATTGCACAAGAGGTTGTTTTTCGCAAGTTTGTAGAGTTTTTCCTATTTCCCAGAAAAATCTTTTGGACCATTTGTGAATCCATCAATTTTCTGAAAGAGATGGCGCAGTGGGAGTTCATTTATATGCAGCAAACAAATAAGCCACTGGAGGGGTCTACCAAGTTCTTTTTTGAGTAAAACAATAACTCCTCCTTTGTCTCCTGTATTCACATTTGTACCATCACATCCAACTGCTAAAAGATCGTCCATACGTATTTCCTTCCTAGCACAGAAGCTCAAGATCTCATTTTTTTACAGTGATACAGTGACGTGTCCTATATACATGGAATTTGGCTCCTGGACTAAAGTCACATGCTCTTCTGTTAGGACGAGACCATAATTCTTCACTCCTCTCTTCTCATTAATTCTTCTCTGGTCCTTCCTGCCATCAAAATACAATCCAGTCAGAGTATTCAAACTATCAGCAGCTGTTTTCCTGACTTTACTTCTTTCCCTTCTAACCTTGCTCCCATCTATCACTTTAGAAACATCTGCATCACTAATAACACCTACATCTTGAAGAACTGCACTAGCAATTTTATCTGCACTTCTGTCAGATATGCGATGTCTGTCATACTGTCTAGCAAAATTCTTAAGAGGCAACCGCATTTGAGTTTCGTTTGAGCTTAATGAGGAATTCGCTGAAGTGGAGGGCATTTCCGATTTGGTTTTAAGTACTTTACTCGTGTCGCTGTCAGTATCTCAACCTTCTTCCTCCAGTTCACTTGATGGACTTGATTGAGGACTACTAGTAGCAGCATTGACACTACAGCTTGACAAATGTTTCTGAAGTCTTGCTTCTTCCATAGCTTTTCTTGCTTGCTTCTTCTGCAATTCTTTGAATTTTTTAAAATCAGTTTTTCCAATGAACATTTTTCTCGTTGTTCTTTGATCCAAAATAAACTATCTTTCTTGAATAGGTACTTTCTTCTCTCTAGAACAAACACAGGTTGAAAAGTCTTTACACTTGCAACACGGTATATCAAATAATGTAGAATTAGCATGTGAGCAATACAATGCAATTTTTTCTTGTAGTTTTCTTCATTTTGTCTACGCTTAAAGGGCTGTAAGAGATTTCGATAGTGTTCGTGAAGTTCTTTCACTTTTGCAACGACTTGAAGATGTGACACTGATGGCAATGAAGCTTTCATCAAAATTCCTACCACTTGGTGAGAAACACTTTCACTAATTTCTGAAATATGAGGTTCCTGAGTTTTGCTCATTTTGCTTTTAAAGGCGGATATGAAGATATAATTTCATCACATCCAGAATTCTCCATGTATCTTTCAATACCCTAAAATAAGTGGAAATATGAAAACTTCGGAGGCCTTGAGGCACCAGAAGAAATTGACCTAGAGAGCTGATTTTTTTTATTTGACTATCTGATACCAAAATTCAACTTTTCTAACTACAGGCATTTCGAAATTCAAGAAAAAAAATTTCACTCCACCCTTGTCCATTCATCAATTTCATCATATCATCATCACCTATCCTCATATTCGAAAATTAGCCAAAGGTGGTACAAAAAGCGAAGTAAAATAAAGGAAATCAATCAAACAATCAAATTGCCTACACATACTAAGACATTTTTTTCTAAAACCGCATATTTTTACAAATCCCTTATTTTGAATCCCTCTAAATTAAATATTCTAGTCTAAATCATCTGGAAATTGAGTTAAAAAAAAAGCAATTTAAGAAAAATAGAGCGCTTTCCATGTACTTTTTATCATTAAAATTAGATAAAGAAATATAAATAACAATATCACCTGTGTTGTAAAATATTCCTGGGCAACAACGACACGTCTCCATGGCAACCTGATACTCGCATTGGAACTTGCATGCAATAGTGGTGTAGACTGGGCTCACATTCAATTTTATTTCATCTAGATAAGCGCATTGCCTCTGCCTTCTGGACAGACTCCGAACGTCTGGCTTGCTTCCAGTAATAAAAACTTGGAAGTCAATGAAGTGCCAGTTCAGAGATAATACCTCTTTGTAGGTGAAAAATTGTTTCTTAATGTCAGGAAACTCAAAAGTTGAGGTAAGAAGCACCTGAAAAATCGATATGCATAAATACAAACATATTAGCAAAGAATTTTTCCAGTCATTTCCCTGTTTCTGAGCAACTCTGAGACCCAACCATCCTCGTAAATTGGTACCTGGGGGCAAGCCTGTGCCGTAAAGGCATCCGAACATCATACCTCCCCCCCTGACCTTCGCTCCATGAAATATTTCAATGTGAACTGAAACTATAAAAACCGCCAAAAAAATATTGACAATTTTTCAGACTTCTACAATTTCGGTTTCGTGCTTGCATAAATAAATAAATGGGATATTTCTGAATAGAGACATGCTCCAGGACTTTATGGTCAGCAATATTTGGAAATTTTTGTTTCAATGTCATTGATGCAAAAGGCTACCAGACGTCTACATATAGTCTGGGCAGTCCATTATTTTTTAATCCCTTACTCAACATTTTAGAACTGTAGTCGTGATGCGAGAATGCCTACTGCTTGGTTAAATCATATTCAGCCACTTTCTTCATTATATTGCAATTGAACCCAACCTCCACCGCACCCTACATTTTGATCCCACACGCCTTGTCTATCAAGAGAAAGTAAACTGAAGACTAAATTAGTAAACGCTGTAATTGCCACAATAATTCAAACACCGTTTTCCACGTTAAACTATGAAATGTGCCATGCTTTATAATGTGGTAAACGTGAAATGTGGCTGGTAGCACTCAAAGTGCGTTGAAAGAAGTCACTAGCGTGCATGTTCTTACGGGCTGATGTGCGGAATGATGCGATTTCCCAACACTTTCGCTTTTAGCACTTAGAACGTTTACCAATTTTAGTCCTCAACTGTCCTTACCCACTACCGCAGTTTTGGATCCCAATTCTGATGCTGATCATTGGTAATACGTATTATTAAAATCATAATTATGGAATTATCATGGCTGATCAATGGTTATGTCATAAGAAAAAGGATATTTGAAAATACTGTTAATTTGTGGAACGCAGTACCATTTAAATACTTCTGAGAATTGGCTGTAAACAATAACAACAGAGTTCCCTATGGGACCAGACTCTGTATTTCTAATAACTTTGAATGTAAATATGAGTTTCATGTACATTTATTGCGTTTATATTTAATTTTCATTTCTATTATATTCTTCAATATGTATTATAGTAATTCATACAATCTTAATATGTTACAGTGTCATGACCTAACCTTCAATTTCATTTTTTAACTTGACATATATCATGTGAAAGAGTCCTTCAAGACCGTTCTTAAAAAACGTAGTCCAAATCACTTTCAAAGTTGCTCAGATTATCGAGATATTGCAATTTAAAGTTAACAAGACTTTGAAAATATTGTCATAATCACAGAACCCATTTCCTTAGTAGACCCCCTATCAACTCTGCAAATCTCATGGAGAAATTATGTGAACTCATTGATTTTATGTAAAATACGTAGACAGCGCCGGATACTTACTCCATGGAATAACTGAGTCAACATTTCATTTTCTTAAAGCATTATGAGAGCACATCTTCTTGAAAACTTATATCTAGGAAACGTTATTTTTGCCCACTAAAGCAAACCTTGTATATCACCTTAATCGGCCACTACGCCCGTCAAGTTGTAGATGCAATCCTATTCCATTCTTCAATGTGGAAAAATGTACCTGAACACTTGTACAAAAGATTCTAACAGCATAAACAATACGACGATCAGAAGAAATGACTAACCAAATATAAACAAGATCTGAATATTAGACATCACTATTGCTCTCGCTACGAAACATTCCAGTCAAGGTAGGAGCCCCCCCTTGCCTTTGCCTCCTCCACACCCTTGGTCCTCCAAGGTTTCCCCCACATGAAGCGGTTCTGTTGCTCACCCAGTCTCAAATAAATGGGTGGGGTTGCAACCTTGGGGTTGCTAGTTGTTGCTGATTACAACTCCAAAATGACCTAGATTGAGAATGTGTGGGGCCATATATCCCCCCAATCCAGTAAATGTACCTTCATGGCACGGTGCATTATGTACAGGGAATTTTGCCTTTACACCAAATAATGTATTGTTAGCATTATTTACTTCTGGGATATTGAAACATAGGACTATTCACTTGAGAATGTTTCACTGTAATACACAGAAGAACACCAGAGGCGCAACCACGAATTTTTGTCTAGGGGGGGAATTACCAGGATAAAAGTACCAATAATAATAATAATAATAATAATAATAATAATAATAACAATAATAATGGTAAATGTCTGTTTTATCGGAGACATATTTCTTCATTTTTACAAAAGAAACTACTTAAGGAAATGAGTTTCTGTAGCATTTTGAAAGCTCGTGGATGTATTTTCTCACCGTAGAATGCTGCACAACAAGAAATAAGCACTTTTGATACAATAACCTTGCATTTTGTGCAAAGCGACAACATTATGCCGTTGTTTCCATTATCTACCTGCAGATGGTGCGAGCATCGAAAGTCACGCGGTCTTGCCAGTGTTTCCAAACATGCCTTTTTACGAGAAGATTTTTTTTAACTATGCTTACCTAACTTAACCCAACGTAACCTAACCTTGCTGAGAATGGTCCGTGAGGCTATCGTGAATGGTTTTGGGGGCTATGGTAAATGTTTTTTTGGGCTATCCGTCAATGGTTCGTGGCGCTATCGTGAATGGTTTTCCGGGCTATCATGAATGGTTTTGGCGCTATCCGTCAATTGTTCGTGGGGCTATCGTGAATGATTTTTGGATCTATCATGAATGTTTTTTGGGGCTATCCGTCAATGGTTTGTGGGAGTATAGTAAATGGTTTTTGGGGCTATCCGTCAATGGTTTGTGGGGCTATCGTAAATGTTTTTTGGGGCTATCCGTCAATGTTTTTTAGTAACATAATGAACACAAAAGTAGGTATTTTTCGGTTAAGAAGGTTGAAACACTGCATACCCACTCCAAATCGACAAAACACAAGCACGACGCGCAATGATCCACAGCTTTGAGCGCCATATTGTGTGTTCCGCAACGGAAGAAAGGAACCAAAAGAATTACTCCTAAAGTGAAAAATCGTAGTTATTTTCGTGTAAAAGCATAATGGCACCTTGAACTATGTTCCGCAATACACAATTGGTAAGTACGAACCATCCGAAACACAAAGTATCCGATTTTAATGTGTCTCCGAAAAAATTGAATACATAATTATAAAATAAAACAGTAGATCCTACAATTTTATACATCAACATAAATTCAAATTGTAGGTTTCAACAAGATCAGCTACTAAACCTCTTGCCTTGTTTAGGCATGTGAGAATTGAGATATACCAATGTGAATATCTGGGAATTTTATAAGTTATATTTTTCAAAAAGTATTCACTGTCAACTTGGAAATTTAATATCTTCTCTACAAAATTTAACCTTTTCATTTTTCTTCTTTCTTCTAAGGAAAACATATTCAACTGTGATAACCATTCAGAGTAATGTTGGTCATAGTAATTTTTTTTAAACTTTGTGCATAATAACCTGATAAAAAGTTTTTGATCTGATTCAACTTTTTGAAGGTGACTGGTTGCAGTCAGAAACCATAATTCATTTGCATATTCAAGAATAGGACGAACTATCGTTTTATACAGGAATATTAAGGTATCTTCCTTTTTAAAAACTTTCCATATGAAAAATATATAACCAAGCATTCTCTTTGCTCTTTTGCAAATTTCTGAAATGTGCTCATCAAATATGAGAGAGGAGTCTATTACTATTCCTAAGTCTTTATGACTGTCGCACACTTGGATTTTATTTTCATAAATAAAATAGTTGGAGACTATATAATGAACTTTCTTAGTACATCTTAAAACTTTACACTTTTTCAAGTTAATTTCCATTTCATTAATCTTGCACCAATATGTCATTCTATCGAGATCAGCCTGAAGTTGAGCGACATCATTATTTGTTAAAATACTCTTAAAAATTTTTATATCATCTGCATATAGTAAACATGTGCTAGATTTAAAACATAATGTAACATCATTGATAAAAACAGCGAACAGAATTGGGCCGAGTGGCGACCCTTGAGGTACTCCACAAAGTATTTCTTGTTTAGAAGAATTTGTTTCACCAATCTTAACAGAGAAACTTCTATTTACTAAAAAGTTGGAAAACCATTTCAGAAATCGTGGTGATAATCCCATTTGGTCGAGTTTGTAAATTAATAACTGATGGCTGACACTATCAAAGGCTTTAGCCAAGTCAATAAATAAAATATCGGTCTGGGATTGCTTCCTAATGTTAGATTTAAGAGAGTCTATTAAAACCAATAAATTTGTGATAGTAGACCTTTTTCTAAAAAATCCATGCTGATTTCCATCAATATATTGTTTAAAAGAAAAAGACAAATAGTCAGCAATTATGTGTTCAAAAACCTTTGCCATGGAATTTAATATAGTAATTGGTCTATAATTATTAAGATCATTGGCTTTCCCATCTTTGTTTTTAGTTACAGGTACAATAAACACATTTTTCCAGATATCTGGAAATATTCCAGAAGTAAGTGACATGTTGTAAATTTTAGTTAACAATGGTACAAAAACATCTTTGTTTGCTTTCAAAATAAAATTAGGTATGCCATCAGGACCTATTGAAGACCTGCCTTTTAGTTTGTTAATTGTATCACTTACATCCTTTTCCAATATAACAGGTACATCAATTAAGTTGGTGTATGAATGAAGAATAATATTTTTAAAATTTACATGACTTCTTTTTGAGAAAGATTTGTGAAAAAGCTCACTAAAAGCATTAGCAATATCATATTCATTGAACAGTACATCATTATCATAAATAATTTCAGTGATAGTATTTTTTCTCTTCTTTCTATTAAAGTGAAACCAAAAAGCATTCTTGTCACCATTAACATTGTTTTCTAAGGAGGAGTAGTATTGCTCCTTTACATTAGAATATTCCTTTTTAACATCTTTCCTTAATTGGGAATATGTAGTGTAATATTCACACTTATTTGTAAGTTTAAATTTATCATGATACCTTCTCTTTTTATTGATCATTCTCTTTAGTTTCCTTGTCATCCAAGGCAGTTGATTGTTTGTTCTTTTAACTTTTGAAGGAATATTGTTTTTTAATATTGCATACACATTTCTAGTCAGTTCCATAACAGATTGTTGTACATCATTAGATATTTCAACCATATATGGTAAATGCAACAATTCATTATAACCATTCACATAATCACCTCTGGCGAAATTAAGACATCTATAAATATTATTTTCCCTTGTATCTATATTGTCTTTTTTAGACCTATCCAATTCAAAATAAAATGAAAACGGTGGATGAAACTTATCAATTTTAGATAAAGGATGTTCATTAAAACTAATGTTAGTAAGTAGAAGATCTAAAACATTAAAAGGCAGTGAAGGGTCATACGATACATTGTGCTGAATTAGATTAGAAAGTGTTGCGATTTCAACAATTTTTTCAGCCTTTCTTTTAACATAATAATTAGAGCAATACAAATTTCCAGTAGCCCAGTCAATTCCACCAGCATTAAAATCTCCAACTAAAATTATTTTATTGTGTTTCATTAACATCTCTTGAACTACTCAATCAAAGTAGTTTGCAAACAAGTCACAGTTTAAATGAGGTGGCAAGTAATGCAATCCTATTATGGTTGGATCAGAATTATTTGACATTAATTTTACCCAAATTACATCCAATTCTGTAAAAGGTGATTCCAAGATCACAAACTGAACCTTGTTTTTAATAAATAAAAGACAACCACCACCACCAGATTTCTGTTTGTTTAAATCCAGGTTTCTATCTTTTCTTATCACCCTGTACATTGGATCTAAATCTATAAAATAATCTCTATCTTGTTTACACCAACTTTCTGTAAGAAAAATTATGTCATAATTTTCAATATTTATATTGCTTACTAATGTTTCAAATTTGGTGTTAATTCCTCTAACATTCTGATAAAAACATTTAATCATATTATTACTAAGGAAAGACAAACTTAGTTTTTTGAAGTTGAGTTTTCTCCAGACTTACTGTTACTATTTGTATCAGATACACTTTTGTTTTTGTTGGCAACTATATTGTCATTTTTCAATTCGCCATAAAACCTTGTTACTAATACCCCTTTAGGCCAGATATTTTCATCGAATAGTACATCATAGTCATCCTGGGAAACAGCTACATGAAAAGAAGAGTAAGAATCATATTTAGTTTTCAGCCTTGTACATACCATTTTCTTTACGGAAGAAGTTTCAGCAATATATTGCTGAAGGTCAGAATTTGAAACTTCAGGATGAAGTCGAGTCACAAATAGAGCTCTCTGAGGAAAAACTTTGCGTTGCACTGGTAACCTAGTAGATGGATTCTGACCTTGCACTGATTTCTTCACGTCGTTCACCTGTTTGTTTACATTTTGCAAGGTCGAAGCTTGATGAGTGTTTTTGGAACCAGATGCATTTAAAACCTGGTTGTTTTCTATCGAATGCACTGATTGACCCAGAAACTTATCAGATCCCTTATCTGTGTGAGTTTTGTGAGCTACTGTAGATAAAGGTAAACAAGGAGTGCTGCGGGGCATTCCGATTGTGTTTTGTTTTTCTTTCGGAAGATTCGTTTGAATTACGTGTGCATAAGTGTTTTGTAGAATCTTTTTTTCTTCTGTTTTCATTAGTACTTCATTCTGTTCTTTCAATACAATCACTTCGGCTTTAAGAGATTGAATTTGATCACTTAAATTCTGCACTGTCGAGATCAATGTTGACATAATGTCTTTAACATGGCAGCAACTGAAACAGTTTACATTACCTGGCTTTTGTCCTCCAAGTTGATGATCTTGATCAATATCATCTTCATCACTATTATCACTATATATTGCCATTTCTTCATTATTTTCTCTATTTATGTCCATGTTTTCATTCATAATAATAAAAACAATAATAATAAAAGCAATAATAATAACATAAATAACGAAACTAATAACAATAAACATAAAACATTATTATTAGTAGTAGCAGTAGCACTAGTAGTAGGGAGCCGGATATTTTGGTGCCAGGTCATTTTGGTGCTACGACATTTTGGCGTCTTTGTTTTTATAGCCTTTCACCTCTGTCATTCACTTTCACTTTTCAGTGAGTACTGAAAATTAGTTACTTCCTCATCACTTCAAAAATGTGTTCTGTGTGAATAGTTTTCATTGTTGAAAGAAACTAATCCATGATGGATTCTCGTATTTAAAAAAATACCAGAAATGATAACGTGTACTGGCAATGCACTCTGAAATAGCAGTGCAAGGCCAGTGTCCGCGCTGTGAAGGGTAAAATTGTGAAATTCGTAAATGAACACGCACATGCACCAGATGTTTGTGGACTAAACGCCGTATTACTATACACTGAAATGTGGACAAGAGCCAGGGAAACTCAAGAAAGCAGTCTACAACTTCTTGAAAGATTTTTGGAGTCTGCTGAACCTGAAGTGGCATCTCATCTTCCTCCTATTGACACGATGAAAGTAACACTATGCAGATAACAGCAGAAGTGTATTACGACGCATCCTCTGCCTACCAGATTTATGAATTGGAGATTCCGCAAGAATACAGAATCACAAAAACCGGACAGCAATTTCTGTTGTACGATTCTGGCCAAGTGAAGACCAATAGGATTCTTCTATTTGGAACGAACACCAGTCTGGAACTAACACCAGCCTGGAACTTATCAAGAATTCATCAAAATGGTTTGCGGATGGGACATTTAAGGTTGGACCCAAGGTTATTGGAATTATATAAGGTTGGGTCGTGAGCTTGTTTACTCAAATTGCATGCGATCTGATGACGAATTGTGGGATCAAGTAAATCTAACCCCCGATAGTTCACATAAAAGTGTTGTATTATCCACATATAAAAAAATACTAAATTTTTGTAGAGGTTTTCACTTTAAGGAGGTTGGAATTGCTTATTTTCAAATAGAAATTGCAAGCTACCTAATGTGCGATCCCAGACCACGTTTCAGCATTTCAGATCTGCACAGTGAATGTTTTGTGCCACTATTTTACACAAATAGTTCTACACGTTAAACAAAAATCATGCAAAGGCAAGTTTTTAAACTGAAAGGAATTATAAGATTTTAAAGAAGTATATTATGATTCCTAGTTCAAACCTAAGAACAGTAGAAAATGTATATTCGATTCATAACTAAAAGGTATTGTAGTGGAAAATTATTCCAGTGGTATCGTTTTCGCTTCACAATCTGAAGGTTGTAAAATCGAACCCGGTAATATATATATTTTTTTTGTATTTTGCTGATTGTGATTATTACTTTAATTGTATCCCATAACATGATATTTTCATGAAACATTGTATGATTCACTTAATTCCAAAAATTTAAACATGTGTTTATTTTAGTGAAAACTGGTAGTAAAAATTACGTGATAATTTATGAATAATTTCTGTCATAATTAGTAAGTAAAAGCCATTTTAAAATTATCAATATTTATCGAATCGTGAAAAATTATAACATTACATAATTGCGAAGTTACAACCTTGGTGACAATGAAGTTCGACCAGAAAGGAATACGTGATTAAAGGCACAGAGGCATAGGCGGTGGAATGGGTGACCCGCAGAAGTGACGCATGTGTGTGTAAGAGGAGGCGTGTGAGCAGGCAAGAATCGTGATCCCAGCATGTTGCACCCAAGGTCACGTAAAGAACGAAAACGGGGAATTATACGCGTGACATTGAACTTCGACCAGGCACCAGACCCATACGGATAATTCCAGATAGTGGTGCATTCGACGGAAGCATGACGTCACGGACACGATAAGGGAGTCCACCGTATATAAGCGCGTGCTGTGCACCGAGGAACCGCAGTGCTTCATCACCATGGCCAGGGGCAAACCTATTGACAACACCGTGAGGAGAAGAGTGGTGGATTTGCAACGGGATGGACTCAGTGAACGGGAAATAGGGCGCCAACTGAACTTACCCAAGTCAACCGTCCATTGCATCATCAAACACCACCAAAATACGGGTACTACAGAGCCAGGTAAGGCCCCCGGTCGAAAACGCCTGCTGAGCGTGCGTGACCTACGGATATTTAGGCGCTATATCCACACCAACAATCATGTTTCTGTGGCCGAATTACGACTGTGGACTCGAGAACGCTTTCACATTGAAGTGTCAACCAGAACCATTCACCGTTACCTACAGCGAAGCGGTTACCGAGTGTACAAGGCGAAACGTAAACCCTTCCTTTCCATGTTGAACAAAGGCAATCGACTACGGTGGGCACGAATGTACCGGGGATGGACATTTCGGCAGTGGAACAGGGTTTTGTGGACGGACGAATCCATTTTCAATGTTGTGTACGGGAAAATACGGAAAACAGTCATTTGTCGGAAGGAGGAATAGAATGAAGCAAAATGTTATGCACGTCGGGTACAGAAACCTGCGTCAGTGATGGTATGGGGATGCATGACGGCATCTGGGGTTGGCCCACTACACGTCTGTGAGGGCATTGTGAATGCACACGCCTATACACGCATACTGGAGAGGCATCTTCCCACAGTGCGAAGGCACCTGTTCCACAGGCGGCGTCTCATCTTTCAACAGGACAATGCCAGTCCTCATACAGCGCGGCTGACAAGAGAATGGTTGACTTGCCATCACTTGCGAACTCTGCCATGGTCACCATCGAGTCCCGACCTCTCGCCCATTGAGAATGTGTGGCGTGTTCTTAAGCGACGTGTGCAACAGAAGGGACCCACGACAGTGGCTGCTCTTATCGCCTACCTGCAGGAGGAATGGCACCGCATCGATGTGGAATACCTTGATCGACTCGTCCGCAGCATGCCCCGACGCATTGCCACAGTTATTCGCTGACGGGGCGGCGTCACACCATGGTAAACAGTATCCCCAATAACAGTGGTCGAACTTCAATGTCACGTGTAGATGGACGAAAATATTTTATTTTGTGTGGACACCATACATTGCTGCGTTGCAGCGGAAATTTATGTTTTCCTTTGTTCCATGTAGCCTGCTGAATAAAATATGTTCAGCATATGCATGTGTTCTAATTCTTTCACAACGCACTCCTATATATGTGACTGGTCGAACTTCATTGTCACTAAGGTTGTAAGACCTCATAATTTCTCAAAAGACAATCTTGTCTTAGAACTCAATCTTTCAACTGAAAAAAAAAATATATCACTATTGCTTTTACTTATTTTCTGTTGTGTCATAAAAGAGCGCTTAATTTTTTTCTTTCGACACATCAGATTATCACAATTGTGATTCATCTGAATTGGGAAAGTTGATGTGATTTTATACAATATTCAAACAATGATTCTTAAGCAGATTTTACAAATGAGAAAAGTTGTATTGTGCTTATAAATATACTAAGTTATTTTGTTAATATTTTTACGTTATAATACTACTAGTTTCTGCCGTTCAGGTAAAAAAAACATTTCGTACAGTAATACTCCAAAAAATTCATTTCCTTTGTGGCCAGTGACTCGAGGACTAAAAGTGGTAAAGATTGTAAGTGCCAAAAGCAAAATTGTTGGGAAATCGCATCGTTCCGTACATCAGCCAGTAAGAGGTGACCTCTTTACACGCCCTTTGAACTATTAGAGGACTACCAGCCACTTTTCACGTCTACCACATTTTAAAGCATGACACATTTTACAGTTGAAAGTGGAAAACGGTGTTTGAATTATTGTGACACTTACAGCGTCTACTGATTATAATCTTCAATTCTTGCTTGCAAGCGTAAAGATGCTAGCAATATAAATAATAATATTCAATAACGCATGGCGCAACAGCCCTCGAAGGACCTTGGCTTATCTCTCGACTGCCAGCATTCCTCCCACAATCCTATCTAGAGGTGTGGAGATTTTCAACCGGTAATGGTGTGACGTGGGGTCAGCACGTCGAACCTTCAACTTTTATAGGAGACTTCTAAGACCGGGTTACGCTACTCACTTGTAGCTCCCCAATTTCCTAACGATGGTGGATTGCCACCGGTCCCATACACAGGCGTAGAAGCCGGAGACTGAACACAAGCCATCCCGCATTCGGAGTCTAAAGCACAGCACCGTAGACCGCACGGCCACGGAGGAGGGCTTAGCAATATAAAACATGCAAGAATGCGTATAGTTTATATTTCAATACAGAAGACTATGTGCGGAGCCCGCTAGAATAGGCAGGATTTTTTAGGAAGGGCTGGAATTAAAAAGATGTAAATCTAGGAGACAGTATACAACAATTAAGTATTTCCTTTTAAAAGTTATTCCAAGACAAAAATGATTGGTTTTCTTGTACCATTTTAAGGGAACTTTGTATTTATCACTTTCTTTTTCTTGACATTTCTCAAACTTTCAGAGCCGACCCCTTTGGCGTAGTAGTTAGCACATCTTGCCACGACGCCAGGTGTTCAGAGTTCCTGGAGATGGTTGTTTGTGAGTCTCTATTCATCAATTTCATCATTATCATGACTCATCTCCATCATCGCAATTAGCCGAAAGTGAAATAAAAGCGAAGTATAATAGACTAAATCAATCAATCAATCAATCAGAATTTCGGAGAGGAGCCCATTCAATTCTCCTCTGTGTACACCAGTTTCGGAATCTAAACGTCCTAACGCCTAAGATGATTTTAAAACCGAATGCAGGGTGAAGAAACGCCTTCTGTAAATAAGGGTTGTTCACCATCTATTATGTCCGTATACATGTGCTTACAGGAAATGCGAATAGCATTGACTCCACGTAGATACGAATTACTGATATTAATTATTTGAATTATCAGCCCTTTGATTTTCTCAGAAAGAGAGAGAGGCTGGACGGCTCTTTCGATCTCATCTCAAAAACTCTTGAAAGCTTTGGTCCCATTTTCGTCTCAAGTTCTAAAAGATCTCCGCAACTAGTCTCAAAATTCGAGACGGGACTGTGAAAAAACAAAGATATCTATCATCTCCACATAATCTCTAATTTCAACAAACTCCCCATCGGCCAATAATCAAAGCTTTCTGGACATCTTTTGACAAAATTAATATCTTTATCTTTGTGGGGAGGGAGGAGTGGATGATAATTAAATTTATAGAATAATTTGAGGCTAAGCTGGACCATTTGCCTAGGCCAACAAAGTCGTTTCATTAGTGTTCTTTTAGGCGTTTTGTATGATGAGTCTATTCGCAAAATATTAACAAGATTATTGTGCATTAAATACATTTCAAATTATGCATATAAATGAACCTAGTCACTTCCCAATTAATTCCGTAACTTTTTAATAACAACTTCTTCCCCATTTAAGCTTAATGTTTTCTTCGATAGTTTAATCGGTTAATTAGGATATAAATCTTTGAATCGAATTCAGGACACCTTGATTCAAAGGTAATAACACATGTAAGCCATCGGCACTTTTCATTCGAATACAAGCCATCAATTTGGATTTACGTCTCAAACGCAACTATTGTATATTAGCTTTCGCACAAGTAATGCACAAAAGTAAATATATATAATTAAGAATTGCAGTTATTGTGAATTATTATTTTGAATAACTCTTGCGTTCACAACTGCTTAAATGTAACAGATTAACAAATAATATTGCACCAAAATAATAACTTTCATTATTTTCCTGTAGTTTACGGTTATTACAAGCATAAGAAAACATTTTTTTCTTTGTGACGTTTCAGGAGAACACACGCTCCTTTCATCAGACATTTATTTTCATTTTGACTAAAGATACAGTTATAACAATGGTTATTATAATATAAACCATTGTTATAACTGTATCTTTAGTCAAAATGAAAATAAATGTCTGATGAAAGGAGCGTGTGTTCTCCTGAAACGTCACAAAGAAAAAACTGTTTTCTTATGCTTGTAATAACCGTAAACTACAGGAAAATAATTCTATCATGCAAGCAATGCGTACATACAAGAAAAATAATAACTTTCGTTTCGTATAAGCCTTGAATTATTTAATTTAGTAACATTTCAATATATTACACGTACAATGATATTTTTGAAGAACAAAGAATACATTGAAATCTACAAGATATATATCTGCAAAGATTTGAGTATCAGATCGGACGGGGGAAGAAAACAATATTTTTTTCCGAAAATAGGAACAGTTTTTTCAAACGATTTTGAACATCTGCTAGTCTCCCTAAATCCATTTGTCAGCATGTTTATGATCCAGCAATGTTAATTCAATTCTGAATCTGCAAAAATGTATCAGCTCTGGTGAAAATATTCGTTTTTTTCTTTTATAAGTAGTGTAGGTGGCCGGGTTCACAAACAGAAAAGAGGGCTCGCAGTGTTGCTAACTTGTAGCCATTTATGATGCACATTTTACAGTGTAGCCAACTCATAGCCTCTTTACGTTGTATATTTAAATGTTTTGCTAGCTTATTGTACCCTTTTACGCTGTTTCGAAAATGAGTAACTGACTCATGTTACTCTTTCACACCCTAATCTAAACTAATATCGTTCTCTATTACAACCTAATATAACCTAAATGGAAGACACCTTAGCTTACCGTGATGTGGCTAACTTCTCGGATGAATAGCATTTCGCGAAAATACCTATTCACAACATTGGCAACTTATTTTTGTGGTGTTTCAACTCGCGCGCATAAAAAGTAACCATGCCTATGAACGTGTTCGCGTTCGGGAAGCAGGCTATCATGGAAACCTGGAATCAAACTGCATTGTCATAAAAAAAATTCATAATTTCGACAGTTGGACCACACCCATCCTTTTTGAACTTACAAATACCAAACTTGGACTCCAAGACAATGGTAATGTAGAAAAACCGAACGAAAAATTCAAGTTGGCCCACCCCTGACAAAAATGTTTTAAAGTACCATCCACTTTATGTCGAACACAACAAAACAAACCGCAGGTGTCTACGAGTATTTGTTAGGAAGTTATAAGCTACCGAAGACAAACATTGAAAATTCCACAGGGATCCCTATTGTTTTGCGTCCTATACTGTACATCGCATCGCATGGCGTCGCGTCGCATGGAATATATAACACATGCATTACGAAAGAAACATATGAAGATAGAACATGTGCAAAATTCACATTTGAAAAAACACTTAAATATTCTTACATACATTGATTATGAAGTATGTATTTAAGAAGTGCCATTCTATTGTGCCTAAAAACAGTTAAAACAAAATATAATTCGTTTCTGTTAAGAAGATATCGCCTTTTAAAAATGACAAGTGACGGACGTGAGAGTTGTTGCATCTGTGTGCGAAAAATAGTGCAGTTCTTCTCGCACATGGCAATCGCTTACAATATATAACACATACATCGCGAAAGAATATATGAAGATACAACATGTGCAAAGTTTACAATTGAAAAACACTTAAATATTCTAACACACATAGATTATGAAGTATGTATTTAAGCAATGCCATTCTTTTGTACCTAAAAACAGTTAAACAAAATATAATGCGTCTCTGTTAAATAGTTATTACCTTTTAAATATGTCAAGTGACGAACAGTTATCATACGTGTCTATTCATAGGCGAGAGGTGTTGTATCTGTTCACGAAACATGACACAGCACTTCTCCAAGCATCGCTTACATCAATAAACAAACTACATCTAAAAATTACAATACAACACGAATATTCTTACATACCTGGATTATAAAGTATGTATTTAAGTAGCATCATTCATTAGTATTTAAAAACAGTTAAAACTAAAATATAATTCGTCTCGGATAAATAGTTATTGCCAAGTTATTGTCAAGTGAAGCACAGAGATAAAATGTGTCTATTTGTAGCCAAGAGATGTTGCGTCTGTGTACGAAAGATCGCTTACATCAATAAACATACAGCATCTGGAAATCGCTTACATCAATAAAGAAACATATGGATATACATTATGAATGGTTATTGTGCCAAGCTTACAATTACATACATGCATTATGAAGCATATATTTAAGCAGCGCATTTTTTTGTACGTAAAAACGGTTAATACAAAATATTATTTGTTTTCGTTAAATAATTATTACATTTTAAAGCATGAAGTATTGTTGTTCCGTCTGTGTACGAAAAGTACTAGTCGACTTTTTGCACATGGTAACCAACACCTGAGTGTTTTTTAAAATAAATATTATATTATAGTAAAACTTAATAATAAGTAGAGCCATGATTTTAGGCAAAATGCCTATTCGTTTCTGACGCTGGTAGACAAAAATTGAACACAAAAGTACACCGATCCGAAGGTTCCTAACATTCTGAACAATACTTTATGTTGCATTTTTTGCCTATTTCACCTTCTTCTGTCCTTTTCAAATATTTTTGCCTTTTTTGCCTCTTTTGTCATTCCGACAAGACATTATGTTGCCTTTCTTGCCTACTTCATCTTACGCTGCCTTTTTCAAACATTTTTGCCTTTTTTTGCCTCTTTTGTTATTCCGACAAGGAATTTGTTAAAAATGTATCTCTCTTTTCTTATTTACTTCGTTTTTCAATAACTCTTGTTATTCAAATTAGTATTGTTTGTAAATACACTTTAAAAGATTTAAGAAGAATTTAAGTCCTTCTCTTCAATTTTTAATTTATCTTCTTCCATTTTCACTGCCTCTTTCTGAAACTTCACTGCCTCTTTCTGAAACTTCACTGCCTTCTTTTCGACATACACTGCCTTCTTTCAATTTTTCGTTACCATTTTGCCTGCTATTTTTAATACTTTTCAGTGCCTGAACATCAGATCTCTAATAGTAAGCATTATCAAAAATAAATTAAATAATACTATATACTTAATTATTAGAATACTTGTGTTCCCATTGCTTGTTTTGGCTAAATATACTCTGTTGCAAAAATGTAGCTCTCGCAGACGAGAGTTTCCAAGTTTTGTTCGGTATATATATACGATTCGAAATATCACACATCATATTAAATTGTATGTTGGGGTATAATGTAGGTGGTGTTGTCGTATATTAGACCGCTATTTTGATAATTAACCTATAACCGCAAACAGGCAGCCGTAATTTAAAATAAAATATCCTGATCTTGTTCCTTGTAGCACATAATTTTATTTTTATTGCTCATAACTTCCGAACGGATCAACGTAGACACCTCGGGTTGGTGCGTTATACTCGGCACAATATGCTTTTTATCCCCCTCAATAAATTAACATTGGTTGTCATAGAACCAATTATTTTTTTCCCGAAATCTGACCACGTTCCCAACAGAAAAAAATGAACTTAAACTATATTTATTGCTCATATCTTCCGGACGGGTGAACGTGGAAACATAGGGTTTGAAATGTTTTTCCGAGTTTTGTTGTTCTTTGTCTATGACTGGAAACAAGTTTCAGATTTCCAAAATGGCGACAGGAAGTGGGTCTACAGCCTAAGCGGTAAGACTTGGTCAAAATCTGTTTGCGAATTTATAATATACACCTATATGTGAACAAAAATCTCAATATACCCATGCTCGGAAATCCAAAATTGCGACAGGAAGTGGGTCTATCTCGGAAACCGTAAGACTGAAATGAATTCTTTTCGTATTTTTAATATACACCTATATGTGAGCAAAAATCTCAATACAACCCATTCTCGGAAATCCAAAATGGCGACAGAAAGTTGGTCTACACCCTAAGCGGTAAGACTTAGCAAAATCTGTTTGCGAATTTATAATATACACCTAAATGTGAGCAAAAATCTCAATATAATCTATGCTCGGAAATCCAAAATGGCGATAGGATTTGTGTCTATCTCGGAAACCGTTAGACTTAGGTGAAATCTGTTTGCGAATTTATAATGTACATCTATATGTGAAAAAAATCTCAATACAACCCATACTCGGAAATCCAAAATTTTGACATAAAGTGAGTCTACAGCCGAAGCGGTAAGACTTAGCCAATATCTGCTTGCGAATTTATAATACTCACCTATATGTAAGCAAAAATCTCAGTACAACCCATGCTCGGAAATCCAAAATGGTGACAGGAAGTGGGTCTATCTCAGAAACCGTTGGTCGTAGAGAGCAATTTTCAAACTTAAATAACTTGCGTTCTGTTCAACGTAGAAACATGCGATTTGTTTTGTTGTGTATTCTATGAAGCTGGCTAAAACTTTAAAAAAATTATGTCAAAGGTGAGAGAACATGAATTTTCCACAATATAAAAAAACAACAAAAAAACGCGAACTTGAGAGTGATTAAAGGGTATGGACATTCTGTCGCAAAGCTCTTCTTAATATTACATACAAGTGGTAAGCTATTGCACAAGATTTTACTATATGTTATTACATAAGGTGGTAACTTATATCTAACGTAGAGTCTTTTGATTGGCTGAAAAGGATCACACCATATTGTACAGCGCTTATCTTTTGTTGTATTACAGTAGTGGTATTTGTGGTAGGGACAGTGCCGGAAAGTATGAACCCCCCTCCAGCAGCTTTGCTACACTTAAAACTTGCTCAACATGGCCATATGAGCTTTTTGCTCAAGTGTGGAACCCCTGTTTAATCCAAGATTTTTGTAAAAATACCCTCGGGAATATTTCGGAAAGTATGACCCCCTCAGATTGATGAGGCTACACTTATAAAAGGCACTTCTGAGAGATTGTTGTCCATAAACTTGTCAAAAATATGCCCCTCTTGTGGCCACACTTAAAACTAGGCCACCCACACCCACACACACACACACACACACACATTTATTTCTGGTTTAAGTTTAATTGGATACCAGCTTCAATTTGTTTATCTAATATTAAAACAATGTAATTCTTATAACAATGTAATATATATTTGATAAGCAACAACAACAGGGCCATCTATGTGCAAATGTCTGAACTCGGTGAACACTTGGGAACAAGTCAATTTTTTTTATTATGTCAATATTTTTAACTCTTTCTGCCAGTAATAGGGAATGGTAGTAAGTGTTAGACAAAGTACTTTGGAGCCGAATATGCCTTTCTTAAGACGTCGTATATTACTAAAATATCTTTAATTCACATATTTCTCATACCGCCGTATCTTGTTCTATTAGGCCTCTTCAAGAAAATTGCCAATTAGTGAAAATTAATTGAGCACAACAGCAAAAGAGGTACCAATAGGGCATGCATACAATGATATGGGGATATGTGAATTGTCGGTTTCTTCAATTCAGATAAATGGATTGAATTGAAACTGGGATATTTTGCATTTGTTACATCCAGCTTGTTTGTTGTAATCTATTCATATATAAAATCAAGCACCGAGAGGGTATAAGATCAATACTTGAACAATATGTGCGCATGACGGCCCCAAAGCAATAGGATCAATACTTGAAGCGGGAGCTCTATTGACTGTAATTTCTCCCTATCAACTAATCGCCGCGGAGCGGTTCTCTCTATTGACATCGATTAGTTCCAGACAATTCCGCTTCCCCGGCGCTGAGGCATGGCGCTGCGGTATGGATTGCATGTACGCTCAGCAGAAAAATGGGATACACTCAGAAGAAAGTACTTCGGCAAAAATGTTAGAGAATAGCTCATGTTTCTGAATGCACCCCCAACCCACCCCCACACCCACCCACCCACATCCATACATATTTACTTCCCAGTCCACTTCTATTGCATCATGTTGTACAATATTAATTGATTAAATGGTTATGACATAATGTGATGATGTGGTGTTTTCTGATTGGCTGCTTATGACATAATGCGATTATGTGTTATGTTTAAATAAGCAGTGTTTCTATTGGCTCTGTAAATCTATATAAGCCAGGGCACAGTGCAGATTCTTCACCATTGCTGGATCGGCAGTGGAACCCACATCGCGGGGGGGCAGAACCTGAACAGGCTCCACCAAAGTATAGGAGACTTGAAGCATATAATTTGGCGGAATAACCTAAGTAAGGTCATAGAGACAATATACACTGATGCAGTAAAAGCCAATTTTTGGCAGGGGGGCTAAAGTGCTTCCTAAATACAAAACTCAAGAACTAATTGACATAGAGCTATGCAGTTTTTTTGTCTGCACTGAACCCAACTGATCCAGCATAGAGTTTTGATTTGAACCCCAGGAAATTTTATATAAATACCAAAGCCAAAAATATTAAGTGTATACACACATATATACATACACACATACAAAGCACAGTGCTGAACCCCAACTGATATTTTTATCCAGTATAGAATTTTGATTTGAATCCCAGGAAATTGTATATAATAAACAACAACAAAAATGCCGAATCAAAAATATTGTAATCAATGCAATAAGAATATATCCAGCCCCAATTGGGCCAAGCACCAAAAGATTTGTAACCCAGACAAATGCAGAACTCCCACAAAAATTTGCCCTAAATGCCATAACGAATATAGCATGCAATACTTCATATATACACATAAAAATACTTGCTCTGCACAATCATCAGCACAACCATCCACTTCTGGTCTGAAAAGAAAGCACGAAGCACCTCTTAATGCCAGAGCAGCAAAGCAGCCACGCTATGAACCCATCCGTAGCAGTTTTAACGCCCAACTTAGGGATTATCGGTTTGTATCAGAGCCAAGATGTGGTATTGAGAATTTCTTGAACAGTGTAAATCCTGATGTGCAGGCAATTCTCAATGCACAAAATGGCTCTTATAAGCTGTCCCTCAAATTGTTTGTACAATATAAGAATCCAAATGACACAAAATTTACACAGCCCCACATAACAGAAACTGTACCGGTTTATTCAAATGCAAATTCAGATACAATAATAAGCAGGTTGATAGATCAACTGAATATCAAACACACTGAATTTGCTGGAAAAGAGTCAGGATGGAGCCTATGCGGTTCATCACACAAGTTATATATTAATATTTCTGAATTCAGCCCATTGCAAGGTTCCACTTATGTGCCATTACCTGCTAATATCAAAAACAGAAGAGCTGTGGTCAATATAAAAAATAATGACGCGAAATGCTTTTTGTGGTGTATATTAGCTGCTTTGTATCCAGTTTCAAGGAATCCTGAGAGAATAACTTATTACAAGCAACATGAGCACGATTTTGACGATGCAATTGAGGGTTTAGAATATCCAATGTCAGTTCAGAATATTGATAAATTTGAAAAAAGGGCCAGGCACATCAATGGCAAACAATTATCTATTAATGTTTTTATTTGTTCCACTGGCAATTGCTTGATAGCACCTCTCAGAATCAGTGCACTTGATGATGAATCTGCTATTCCGATTGATCTGCTCTTAATTGAAGGGAATAATACATACCATTATACTCTGATACACAGTCTTGAAGCTTTAGTCAGAAAACAACAAGGCAAATCTAATAGAATATTCAAGTTGTGCAGAAGATGTTTAACTGAATTTGATGGTAGAAAAATGGTGAATGGTGTTTGTGAAGAGAATGCAGAAATTGCCAAAAACAAGTTAATTGAGCATCAGAAATACTGTGGGAACCATAAACCTGTTCATATGGTGATGCCCAATCCAAGTGAAAATTGCAAATTCAAAAAGTATGAAGCCTTGTTGGAACACCCAGCATATATTGTCTGTGATTTCGAATCGAACGTCAAACCTATTGCATTCTGCAATCCAGATCCTGATGAATCTTCAAGTACATCATACCAGCTACATGAACCTTCCAGCTTTTGCTATGTGGTTGTACAGGATGGTGTAGCTAGTGAGCCATACTTATACATGGGAGCAGATGCCATCAAAATATTTGCACATAGAATAGAAAATGAGAGCCGTGACATAGCATCTAACATCTTATTAAAATCAAAGCCTATGTTGCCTTTAACAGAGGAAAAGATTGAAGATTTCAACAATGCAGAAAAATGCCCGGTATGTGATTCTGAATTTTCAGATATAAATATCAAGGTTCATCACCATTCTCATGCAGATGGTCGATATAAACAGGCCCTGTGTAATAGCTGTAATATTCAGATCAAGAGACCAAGATTTATCCCTGTATTTTTCCATGGTGGTTCCAATTATGATTTCCATCATTTGATCAGATACGAGGGGTTTGACAAGCAGAATTTAAATATTTTAGCTGAAAATGATGAGAAATATATATCTATTAGCAAGATAATTAAAGTTGATGGTGTTCCTATTCACATAAGATTTCTTGATTCTTACAGATTTTTATCTGCTAGCCTGGCTACACTGGCCACTCAATTACCTGATGATCACTTGAAAATCACACGTGCCTTGTTTCCAAATCAGGACCTGAAATTAATTAGGCGGAAGGGTGTATATCCATATGACTATGTTACAGATTTTTCTAAATTTGATGAGTGTTCCCTGCCACCACAAGAAGAATTTTACAGCAAAATCAGAGGATCTGGAATCACTGATGATGATTATCACCATGCTCAGTTGATGTGGAACAATTTAAAATGCAAGACATTTGGTGATTATCACATGGCATATTTGAAAGTTGATGTCACCCTCTTAGCTGATATATTGCAAGCATTCAGAAAATCTTCCATGCAAAATTATAGACTGGACCCAGTGTATTTTTTCAGTGCCCCGGGTCTAGCATGGTCTGCAATGTTTTTGAACACCAAAATGCAATTGGATCTAATCCACGATCAAGATATGTATCTGTTTATGGAGCAATTTATAAGAGGAGGGATGGTGCAATGTTCCCAGAGATATGCCAGAGCAAATAACAAGCATATGCCTGATTATGATCCAGCACGGCCATCAAATTATATAGTGTATGTAGATGCAAACAGCCTCTATGGTCATGCCATGATGCAAAAACTGCCATATGCAGAGCTTGAATGGGTTGAAGATTTCAATATTGAGGATCTTCAGGATTTTGATGACAGTGACTATGGCCTGTTCTTAGAGGTTGATCTGACAATTCCAGATAATTTGCACAATAAATTTTCTGATCTGCCCCCAATTCCTGAGGTTCAGTGCTCACCTGGCTCTAAACAGAAGAAGCTCATGATGACCCTGGAGCCGAAACAAGACTATGTCATATATTACAAAAACCTCCAGTTCCTGATGAAACATGGTGTTCAAGTAACCAAAGTTGGCAAAGTTTTGAGGTTCAGGCACTCAGAATGGTTGAAACCATACATTGATACAAACACGGAGCTTCGAACATCTGCAAAGAGCCAATTTGATAAGGGCTTGTTTAAATTGATGGTGAATTCTGTCTATGGCAAAACAATTGAAAATGTCAGAAAACATACCGATGTTAAAATAATTACTGACCCCAGCCGGAGCAAAAAATTGGTTGCAAAGCCCAACTTCAATTACAGAAGAATTTATGATGAGCACATGGCACTTTTCAACATGAAGAAAACAAAGATCAAATTTGATAAACCTATTTATGTAGGGGCTGTGATATTGGAATTGTCCAAATTACATAAGTTAACATTGTATTATGACGTGTTGAAACTTTTTTATGGTGATCGTGTAAAATTATTGTACATGGACACGGATAGTTTTATTCTTGATATTCAAACAGAAGATGTTTATCGAGTAATGTCACAGCCTGAATTGTTTCAATATTTTGATACCAGTGAACATACAATAATTCAACCCCACAACAAAAAGGTGCCTGGCAAGTTAAAAGATGAGACACTTGGTGATGTTATTGTAGCATTTACTGGGTTAAGTGCCAAGATGTACACTTTTAAAACATGTAGTGCTGTTGTCAAAAAAGCCTAGGGCATTGGCAAAGTGACTGTTGAAAAAGATCTCCAATTTGAAGATTATGAAAATTGCATCAAATCCCAGAGTTCAATCAAAACATCGGAAAGTAGAATTCAGAGTGAGGATCACTTGCTGACTTCAAATATTGTAACAAAAGTGGCTCTGGACCCACATGATGATAAGAGATGCATTTTATCATGTGGCATACATACTTTACCTTGGGGGCATTGTGATTTGAGAAGTGGCAAACAATGCCCAATTACAGAGCATGATTTGAAATAAATAAACATGCCTATGAACTTATTTGGGTTCAAAAAACAAGCTATTATGGACCTGCCAACACCACAACCCTCTTCTGATATGCTGTCTAAACTGAGTGGCTTGTTAATTATTCATCTGAACAGCATACTTACAGATGTTGATGATGAAACAGGTAAAACATTGTACATATTTAACAATAATTTAAATCATTACCAATTACCTGTAGGTGGGCAATTGCAATTTATTACAACCCCTGAGGGTGATGTCAAGATTTCAGTAGGGAGAAATATTTATAGAATTAAGCACTCAAACATGATTTCTGGCACTGTTTATACTGTTTCTGCTGGTGACTGCTTATATATTGAGGTCCCGGGATCATATGACAAGCTTATACCCTTTTTTATAGAATTAAGAATCAGATATTCAATAATAAATAACCACTAAAACAAAAATGCCTAATGATATATTTGGCCATACAAGACATGAAGATCACAGTGATGAGATTCTGATGCTTGATGTCAGAGTCAAGAAATTAAGAAGTGATTTACAAGCTTTACAAACCACACTCAATGCCAGTCTTCAATTAGAAATTACAAATTTGCAATCACAATGCATGGACCCTCTTCTTAAAATTGATTCTGAACTCAAAGTGCTGCTTCAGAAATATACTGATCTGGCAACATTAGATAATTTTCAAAGTTTAGAAGAAGCTGTAGCAGCTCTTCAAGTCAAATTTAAGACCCAGGCTAACAACTCTGAGCAATTGAAACAACAATTGGAAGAGCAGATAAATAATGTCCAGGCACAGCTCCAAACAATTGTCAAAAGCATAAAATCACAAGAAGATTTTGATCTAGTGATTTCCACTCTAAAAGAACAGATTCAATCACTCCAAATACCTAATCTGGACCCCTTGAACAATGCCATAGCCGAGGTTAAAGAAAAAATTGAGACACTTGAAAATTTTATGAACAATTTGCCATCTTCTGATGCTTTGAATGCAATAACTCGGAGTGTAGCAAATATTAAGCTGCAACTTGAAACATATGAAGATTTTGGAAAAATTCAAAGTACCATAACCCATCTTGAAGGTACAATAGCAGCAGTGCAAAGTGATTTGACAAATGTACAAGAATCCCGCCTGCCTGGGATTGTAGATACTCTTGTTAGTGTCCAGCACCAAATCACAAAGCTTGAAAACCTCAACACTGAATCTGAACTATCTCATTTTCATCACTTGATCGATGATATTCAAACAAAACTTGAAATTTTACAACAATCAACACCCTCTCAGGCAGATATAGCCCTGCTCCAAAATGCTATGCAAAATGTGGCTGATGCATCTGAATTAAACAATATAAAATTGGCACTTGAATCTTTGCAGAATACTGTTTCAAATCTTCCCACATCACAGGAACTTAAAAATATTAAGAGAGCAGTGAATAGGATATTGAAATCAGAAGATATCAAGAATATCCAAGCAGAGATCAAACAACTCACTCAGACAGTGGCCACTCTTCCAACCAATCAACATATTAATGAACTGCATGCCCTGTTTGAGGATATCAGAAGACAGGTCCATGATCTTACTGCTCAAAATTCAAAATTGGCAGTTGTTGAAAATTTGCAACAAATTGTAGCGAATATCAAGCAACAGCTAGGGACCATGGAATCCAATCAAGCAAATGCTCTGTCTGTTTTTGCCACCCAGCTTCAAGAGATTGTGCAACAATACAAGAAACTTATTGTGGACATAAAAATCAAGCCAGGCCATGATGATGTTGTTAGGACCATCAATGAATCTGTAACAAGCAGATTGCTCACAGCCGAAAAAGAAATAACAGGCATAATCGAGAATCCAAAACATACAGTAATTCTTGAATTGTACAGCATCCCCAACAAAGAATATGATTCACCATTTACACCAGGTGGCAAAATATATATGCTGTCCCCTGCACAATTTTATTACCAATTTTTTGTTGGGGGCACACTGAGACCAATCAAGATCAAATATTGGCTTCAACCACAGGCACACCACTACCCCACCTTATCTATAACAAATGCTGACAACAAACCAAAATTCACCAGTGTAGAGTTAGAGGATTTTACAGATCCCAATACATTAGAAACAGCATATGTTGAAGATGATGGCTCTCTGGAATTTAAAATACAAATAGGGGACAAATTATATTTAGAAAATCCTACAGTATCAGCTGCTGAACACCCCATAGTTGCAATATTCTTGTTTTCATATTATGTCTAGACAAATTATTGTTGATGAATTACACAGACAAGCCAGACATAATTTTAAGAGACTCCCAGTAGTTACAAAAGGCATAGATGATTTATGGCAGAGCGACTTGATTGAAATGGCAAGTGGACAGCTGAAAAACTTAGACAAAATCAACAAGGGCTACAAGTATCTACTCACTGTAATAGACACATTTTCAAAATTTGCCTGGGCTGTGCCACTCAAATCCAAGACTGGAAAATGTGTTACAGAAGCCATCAGGACAATCATCAATCAGAGTGGAAGATCACCGCGCTATTTGCAAACAGATAATGGCAAAGAATTTTATAATTCAGTGTTTCAACAATTTATTAAAAGCCAGGCAATAAAACATTACTCGAGTTACAGTGATCTCAAGGCCTCAATTGTAGAGAGATTCAACAGAACCTTAAAAAATCTTATGTATAAACAATTTACACTTCAAGGTAATTATAAATGGATTAATATTCTTCCAGAACTTCTACATAAATATAACAATTCTGTCCATTCCACAATCAACATGAAACCCTCTGAAGTAACTTCATCTGATGAGCAAAAATTGATCAGGACTGTTTATTATCCTAGATACCAGCCAACAACAAGAAGGGCCAAATTCAGGGTGGGTGATCAAGTAAGAATCAGCAAATATAAGCACTTATTCAAAAGAGGCTTTACAAGAAACTGGAGCACCGAATTATTTACAGTGGTTCAAGTTAAACCTGGGACCCTTAACACATATATAATAAAAGATCACCGAGGAGAAATTCTCAAAGGCAGGTTCTATGAACAAGAACTCAGCAAAACTAAACAGCCTGACACGTATCTCATAGAGAAAATCATCCGTAGAAAAGGCAACAAGTTACTTGTCAAATGGCTGGGTCATCCGGAAAACAGCTGGATCGATGCAAACAAAGTGATAATATGAGCACCTGGGATGTTATAAAAAGGCTGCCAGAACCTGAACAACAGAATAAGAGAAATGGCAAGTTGCTGCCTGATAATATTAGGTGTCTTATTGTTGGGCCATCTGCTTGTGGTAAAACTACACTAATGATTGATAATTTTTTATTGGCACCCAACTGGTTAGACTGGAAAAACAGGCACTTGTATATCTTCTCTAAGAGCTTGGAACAATTAAAATATCAGCAGCTGATGAAGCTATATGATGGATTGGATATTGCCACTTTTGTACCAGATGTTAAGCCACTTCATGAATGTCTCGATAATTCTGTTGTTGTGTTTGATGACATTATACTGGATAATCAAAACAAGGTTAGAAATTTCTTTACACAGGGGCGGCACAAAAACATTGATTGCTTCTACCTGGCACAGACTTTTTCTAAAATACCGAAGCAGCTGATCCGAGACAACAGCAATTTTATATGTGTGTTTCATCAAGATCATACCAACCTCAAACACATACACGATGAATATGTAGGTGGGGACTTGAGCTACAATAATTTTTCCAAGTTTTGCAGTAGGTGCTGGAACCAGGACAGCTATGGGTTTGTCACTATTGATATGACAAGAACACCCAATAGTGGCAAACACAGAAATAAAATCAACGATTTTCTAGACGTTGAAACATATATAAATAACCATGAAACGACCAATCATTGATGATCTTAAGTTAAGAGATTATCTTGTAAAAAGATTTAAGGGATGGAAATCAGAGAACCGGGGAATTTATGAAAAACACAAACAAACAGAACAGCCTGTAATTGATGCTATTAATAATTTAGGTAAGAATATCAAAACTGTTACAGAGCAAAATCAAAATTTGATCACAGAGCTTGTACCTGTAGCTGCTAGGAACATATTAGATTATCCATTCACCCCACTTTCCAGTATTCATACACCTAGTCCTGTTGCTCCTCGAAGAATTGAAGCTACTCAGGATCCTATTGAATTGGGTCTTCTTGCTCAAAAATATTTAACCACACCTAAAGATAACAAAGATGAGGTGTTTGGCTTATATGCTGACACAGAGCTTGATGGTAGCATCATACATAGAATTGGCAATTTCAGAGTAACATTTATGGGAGATGATCTGATTGTTTATTCAGAATCTCGTCTCGGAGAAAAAGGTGGTTTTGTTAAGTACCCCGGAACACCTGGATTGTGGGAACTGATGACTAGGAAGAGACCTGGCAGCTATACAGATCAAGATTATGAACATTACAAAGAAATATTAATAAAATCAGATGCCCTCTACCAGAACAATGATCCTACACAAAAAAGAGTCAAGTCTAGCAGTGGAGCAAAATACAATAATTTAATCAAGCCCATATGGTCACAGATCAAGACTGGTAGTGGAATCAAACAATACAACACCCTGCCCAAAGAATTTGTCTGGGTTGATGATGTCAGGAAACTTGTAGATAGGTTATTGGTGATAGCTGGGGAGGAAAATGCTGGGAACCACAATTTTTACAATGAAAAGGTTGGAATTATGGACATGATAAGCACAAAATTGTCTAATTTTATAGTGAATGACACTAAGGGGATTGGATATCTCATAAAAATTATTAATACTCTACCACCTAAATTTTGGAATATTTCTGAGGGTCGGGGGTTGGTTAATGACATTATAAACAAGTTGCCATTTGAACTACACATTCCAGGCTATCAGTATTGTGGTCCCGGTACAAAATTGGACCATAGATTAAACAGAGGTGATCCTGGTGTTAATCCCCTAGATGCTGCTTGCAGAGACCATGACATAGCATACAACACACATTCTGATCTTGACAAGAGACATGTTGCAGACAAGAAATTGGAAGAGGCTGCATTTGGTAGATTTGTAAGCAAAGATGCTTCTTTGAGTGAGAGAATAGCAGCATTGGGAACCACCATAGCTATGAGCACCAAACAAAAACTGGGGTGGGGTTTGTGAATATATATATAATAAACCTACAATGAAGGCCAAGGGTGTTATGTATCAAATACCTTATGCAGGTCTCAAATCTCTTAAAACTATTGATAGCCTTTTAACCAAAAAGCAGCGCAAGAAAAAAAGCTCTTGTCTTGCAAAGGGACATGGTATGAAATTGTTGCTTAGTACCCCCCAATTAAAAAAATTACAGCAATCAAGAAAAAAATCACATATGAGGGGTTTCATATTTACTATCCCTGCCATCTTAGCTGCTCTCGGGGCTGTGGGGAGCTTGGCCGGGGGATCAGCTGCCATAGCAAAAACAGTAATAGATGCCAAGAAAAATAGGGCGGAATTAGATGAGCAGAGGCGCCATAACCTGGCCATGGAGAAAAAAGGCAAAGGTGTTAAGAGAGCCATGAATAAGTTTAAAAAAAAACAAGAGCCGCTTACAAACCAAGATATTGAAGCTTTAATCAAGCCACTGGGCATCAAAAATTTTAGAGGTGTGTACATGTCTGATTCTTTACCAGAGCAACCACTCAACAAAGAGTGTGGCATTGTTAATTTGGATAAGTACAAAAATCAGGGCACTCACTGGATCTGTTATCTTAAATATTTAAACAATAGGGCATTTGTGTTTGATTCATTTGGAGGTGTTCCACCTGAAAATTTAGTAAAATATCTAAATTCAGCTAATCTTTATTACAATAATGCCCGTGTTCAAAACTTCAAAGATGTTAATTGCGGACATTTGTGTTTATCTGTTCTTAGATATATGTCTCAAATAAATAAACCATCAATTGAAAATTTTCAAAAGGTCTTGTGGTATTTAAAACATCATGGGGGTATTCCATCTCACCAGCCAAAATTCAATATTGAAACTCAAATTGCATGATGACATAGTGTATCCCAAAACAATAGCTCTCAGAGCATTTTACGGCATGTACTTGATACCTAATATTACACACCACAACAACAAAATTGCAGTAGGGGATCAAAAAATTGTCATCACTCCAGGGCAATATAATCTGTCTACTCTAAATGCTCAGTTACCCAGAGGTATAGTTTTAAGTCAAAATTCTGTCACTCACAGAGTAGAGATTGTATCTGCTACAGAAACAGTGGATCTGGGTACTATAGGAGAGCTGTTAGGCTTTGAGAACAACACAAAACTTGAAGCGGCCATCAAACACACTGCTATGAATATACCTAAATTCTTAGCCATAGAGACTCTGAATATTCACTGCAATGTGGCCGAGGGTATGATCACCAAATCAAATGGCATAGGCACTCACAAACAAACTGGCATCATTGCAACATTCAAACCTAATTCCGAATTCATGGAGCCAATCATCTACAATCCATCACCAACATTATATTTTCCTGTGTGCCATAATAGAATAGATTATATTGAATTGATGGTCACTAATGAAAAAGAAGAATTAGTTGATTTTGCTGGAGCCACAACAACTGCTATCATAGAAATTAACATTTAAATAAAAATACATACAATGGAAAATATTGAGAGTTATGAGCTACAATCATTCCCCCCAAACAGGAGGACATTTGCAAATTTAAATCAACCCAACACAGAGATTGAGGTTGATCTTGATGTAGGGGATGGATTTATACACCCCCACAGAGCAGATCTATACATCAAATTTGATGTTGTAAAGCTCGATGGTACTGATTATCCGGCAAATTCAAATATAAGATTGGTGGACAATTTTGTACCGCATCTGTTCTCTGAAATTGAGATCAGAAAGCATGGTGTTGTTATAAACAGAATAGATTATCCCGGCATTACCTCCACAGCTTTGGCCACATTAAAATTGTCCAAAACAGAGGCTTCATACTACCAAATAGGTGGATTTGAGGCTGGTGATAAAATTATATCCAAGAGCCACACAGTGCTGTTTCCCATGCGCCTGTTGCCAGGATTCTTCTCGGATTACAAAGAAATTATGTGGAAAGGTGGTTTAAGAATTACATTTAGAAGAGCTGCAAATGATAACAATGCATTGATGAGGTACAGTGCAATAAACCCTACAGCAGAAGCTTTGCCTAATACCCTACCTGATGAAGGCAAATGCATTATTCAGACTATGGAGCTAAGAATCCCTGTTGTTGAATATGAGGCCAGTTATGCTCTTAAATACAAAGCAGATATAATAAAAAATCCACAGGTTCCTCTGCAATTTTATACATATCAATGTGTACAGAAGCCCGCATCTGGTACTTATTATGAGTTTGATGCCACAAATTCATTCTCCAGCATACAATACGACATGCCGGATTTTGTGGTGGTATTGTTTCAGACTGGAAGACACAACAATCAGGAAAAAAATTCAAGTAGATTTGATAACTGCAACATCAAGAACATATATCTTAAAAATAGCAGAAATGACAATTTAGACATTTCCAAGGATGATTTTCTCAAATTATATGAGGCATTTTCGGCTTTCAAGTGTGTCACTACAGGCAATACTGACATGTATTACACACCAGATGAATTCAAAGCACAGAGACCCATGTTTGTAATCAACACTTCAAAAAGAAAACAGGTTGTGGTTAATGACAGGACAAACATTAAAATTATCTGTGAATTCCATGAGGCATTACCTGATGACACTATATGTAGTGTTATTCTCATAGGTGAAAAATCATATGTTTATGATGTAAGAAATGAGAGAGTCACGGAGCAATTCTAGAGGCCCGATTCAAACACAGAAGCCCTTTGATTACAAAGCAATAATACCAACACTTTGCTGTCAGAGAGGCCCCAGACACTCTACCAGCTTTGAAACCTCAACTGTATTATCAGCTAGCAGTGAATATCTCATGTGTGGGCAGTTGTATGTATTTCAATCTTATATCAGGACTCAAACCCAAAGCCCCTGATTACAATGCAGCAATATTAACACTTCTCCATATGGAATATATCCACATTTTACTGGGTTCTGAGACCCTAATACAGACAAAATTGGATTTTGAACTGCCATATTATTCTCTAAGTCTTGCCTAGGCTCGTATTATCAGAATAAGAATTGGTTTCAGCATGAAAAGCAGTTCATTGCCACTGTGTCAGAAAATGTGTATCTTTATTGCACAGAAAATATATATATCTTTATCTCAATAATCTTTGTTACACTTTTACATGTCGCACAGAAAAATCATTAATGTTCCCTTCTAGCTGTGTAGATTATATCTCTTGCGTGCCGGCAAGACATGCAAGCAATTAATTATATTTGCCCGCTTTTCCCCTATTGTATTGAGCGAGTGGTTCCCAATAGAGAATAATTTTGCTCTGTTGAACAACACTTTTTACCAGGTTTCAGATCTGGGAGCTATCAACTAGGATCAAAATCTCACGTATGGAGATATTATTTTGCAACATGTATTTCAATCTATCAGGACTCAAACCCAAAAGCCTCCCCTGATTACAAGACAACAATATTAACATTTTGCCATCAGGGGAGGCTTCATATTTTATGAGGACTCAAACCCAAAAACCTCCCGATTACAGGGCAATAAAAACCATGCACCACACTCTACTGGGTCTCAGAACTCAATAAATATCAATTCAAGATTCCTGGGATTTTGACAGAAAAACATACTATAAGCAATAAAATAATAAGAGAACTTAGCATAGTTTTAAGTGTAGCCTCATCAATCTGAGGGGGTCATACTTTCCGAAATATTCCCGAGAGCATTTTTACAAAAATCTTGGATTAAACAGAGGTTCCACACTAGAGCAAAAAGCTCATATGGCCATGTTGAGCAAGTTTTAAGTGTAGCAAAGCTGCTGGAGGGGGGTTCATACTTTCCGGCACTGTCCCTACCACAAATACCACTACTTATTACTTACAAAAGTAAGCTATTGCACAATATTTTGCAACAAGTTGTTACGTAACATGGTGACTCATATCTAACGTGGAGTCTTTCCATTGTATGAAAAATGACCACGCCATATTGCGCAACACTTCTACTAGTATATATAAGGCAGTGCACAGGGCAGATCAATCATTTCCGTGAGAGCGGTTGAAGAGTACGGACGTCCTGTCGCAACGCTCTTCGTTGGACTATTTACAAGGTAAGCTATTTGTACAACACTTCACAACTATTTGTACAACAGTAAGTTACAAGGTACTTTGTGCTCAAGGTGGCGTCTTTGATTGGTCAGAAAAACGTCATGTGATATTGTCCTACAAATTTATATAAGGCGGTGCACAGTGCAGATCAGTCAGTTTTGTGAGAGTGGTCGAAGAATACAGACGCTCCGTCGCAGCGCTGCTTGCTGGACTACTTACAGAATAAGCTATTTGTGGAACACTTCACAACTAGTTGTAGAACAGTGTGTGAAAAGGTGACGTTGTGTCAGAAAAAGTACACCATATTACGCAACAAGTTACGTAACGTGTTGACTCATATCTAACGTGGCGTCTTCTGATTTTCTGAAAAAGATCACGCCATATTGCGCAACACTTCTACAAGTCTACATAAGAAGGTGCACAGTACAGATCAGTCACTTCCGTGAGAGCGGTTGAAGAGAACGGACGCCCTGTTGGAACGCTCTTCGTTAGACTTTTTTTCTACAACATGTAACTTACATTTTTTTTTGCACTGCACCCTGCGTATAAAATAACGTAACCCAAAATAACTCACAGCATGCGTTTGATGATGACTTGACCTGTACGCGAAAAAAGTTTCAAGCAAACATATTGCGAGGCATTGTTGGATTTGCGTGCCAGGCAAGCGGTTGACCGCGACCGAACTGTGCCCTGAGTGCGAGAAAAACATCACCATCCCCTACCTCAGCAAGCATTGGCACACGTGTAGGACCTCTCGAGCACCGATGCCGTAACCGTACACCTCAACCATGAGGAAAGCGATTTCCTCCACAGACACTCCATCTGCCAAGCGAGTTAAGCCGACGGTGAAAGCGACGCGATCTGCTTTCGAGCAGATGCTGCAGGACTTTACCATAAAATCGCACAAGCCATGCGACATGCGTACATCTTTAATGGATTTGCAAGCAATGTTGATCACCATTCTGAACCATGAGTTGTTGCAGCACTCCATCAAGTTCTACGCGATACTGTCCTATGACAATGCGAGACTGTCAGGTGAACCTTATGCGTTCTGCCACTCTACCAAGGCGAAGGTACTTCATCAGGCGAATGTTGCGAACCTCTAGAGCGTCTACGACGAGCTTGTGCGAAAACAGGACGGTACCAGGCTAAGGGGTCTGGGGGATCGGTTAGTGGCACTCCACACGAACTTCGGTTAAAGCTCAGCAAGTTCTTTTCCCTGGTCCGGGTCCAGCTATGTCCCCCTATCACCAGGTGGTGTGGCCAAGATGGCGGTTCTGAATATTCAGAATAAGGACAGCAAGTGATTCCTGTGGTCAGAGCTGGCGGCGTTGCACTGTGTCCACTGGAAAGACCAGTCGCGCCGAGTTGCCCACTACATGCAATTCGAGCCGAAACTCGAAGATGCGATGGCCGGGATCCCCTATCCCATGGCGATCGGTGACATCACCAAGTTTGAGGTTCGTGCGCGAGATGCGTTAGGCAAGCGACTGACCATCAATGTTTATGGACTCAGCGACGAGAAAAATGAAGTGTATCCCATTCGGGTGGGTGACAGGGATGACGAGGATGCGCGGGAGATCAACTTGTGGTTGATTAAGAGCTACTACTGACATCACTACACCCTCATTCGCTCGCTCACCCGGTTGGTTTCAAGCCAACGTAGACATGATGGTCACATCGAGGTGCGTCGGAGGTGCCTCTACACCTTCGACAACCGGGAACAGGATGATTACACCCTGTAACACGATTTTTGTTCCTGTGTAGTGAGTTTTATTTTCTAAAGGCTTCTGACTGGTAATCATCGAAAATGCCTATTATTTCCATCAAACTTTGTTTTTGTAACCAGGACAGTATTATTTTTGAATTTTCCCTGTTTTCAATGAGAAAATATACGAATTCGTGTTTTTTATTTATATAAAGAAAAAGGCAAATACATATACATCCGAAGTGACAAATATTTGCACTCTAGTTGTGAACAAAATTATTGCAAGAGATTTAAAAATAAGTAGTTTTCCGGGATTTACGATTATACTGTACATTACTTTCACGAATCAGCCCCAAAAGATAGTCTCCCATTATGTTCTCGTTATACTGGTCTTGGTAGCGACGTTCGAAGTCCAATATATTTTAATGGAAACGCTCGCCTTGCTCCTCCAAGTACGCTCCATGTTATCCTTAAATGTATGAAGGTGAGTATCGAGGACATGAATTTTTAGGGACATCCTGCATCCACATAGCTTTCGGACTTATGATTGCCCAAAAAGCCCTTAACCACTAAGGCAAAGCTGTTCCAAGCCGCTTTTTTATTTTCACTGAGCTTCTTGTGAAATTCTTCGCACACCAAACGCTTAGAAGAACTTTATCTGTGGGCCGACGAAGACACCGGCTGTTATCCTTGCATGAGACAGGTTAGGAAAGAAGTCTTGAAGGTACTTGAAGGCTGCTGACTCCTTCTTTGACAAATTGTTTGATAAACCCCAATTTAATATGGAGTGGAGGCATTAGCACCTTGTGGGGGTCCACCAGTGGCTCCCACTTGACGTTGTTTTTTTTCCCACAGAGAACTCGGTCCTCTGTGGCCAGCACCTCGTGTTGTAGTGCGCTTTGGTGTGTCTGCTGTCCCATGGGCAAGGATAACAAGGAAACTTAGTAAAACCGCCTTGGAGACCCATTAGAAATCCTATGATTTTGAAGACTCCAATGACTTCCCTTCCATACTCATCATATTTCAAGGTATCTAGCAATCGCTTTATGCTGTTGTAATCTTCTTTGAGGTGGACTGACTGAGCTAATGGAAGAGACGTGTATGTATTTCCATTATGAAGAAGCACGGCTTCAAGACTTGTGGACGAACAGTCAATAAAGAGGCGCCACCCATTTCGACTGAAGTCCATTCCAATTGCTTCAAACAGACCGGTGACATTGTGGCAGAAGCAGAGTCCATCTTCACTTATGAAAAAGCTGGAAAAACTTTGATGACGCTTCCTCTGATCTGTTATTTGCACACTTTCATCTAATCAATTCCACTGGTTAAGCTTGGACGTCTTGGTGAGACCAAGATCTCTTATTAAGCCTTTAAGATCTTTTTGATTGGGGTAGTACGGGTTTCTCTCCTCGGTTCGAAAATTGTAAGTATCAAGATCAATGTATTCCCCTCTCTCTGACTTACTACTCTCGTCTGAAGAAGGTATCTTTTTCTCCGGAGGAGTGGGCACGGGAAACTCAGGGCAATGTGGCACAGGGGCGATGGGCGAAGGTATATCTGGATATATGATAGCTTATGCATTCTTTCCAGGATGCCATGCAAAAGAAAGGATCCGCCATGCAAAAGTAGCAATTACTTCAGTGGTCAGTGGGTTCCCGCCAAATTCTTGGGATAGCGAACTTCATGGCTCTCTTTTCTCCTCTTTACCATCCTGCGAAAGACAAAAGACAAAAATAAACTAATGTGTATTTTCACAACATATTTCACATATGAGATATGTATATTTAATAAGCACAAAACTATATACTTTTATTAACTTTGTCAATCATGTGCACAACTGCATCCAAACCTTGTGACTTACGTGAAATACTATTGGTTAGGTGCACAAGGAACATACAAAACAGGATGTATAATTCAACATTAATGTGGGTAAAAATAAAGATATAGCATCTTATTAAATGTTAAACATGAAAGGTGTTAGTAAAAGTAATATTTCAAAATACATTTGAAATAAATAATTCTAGGCCTCTTCAAGAAAACCCTAAATATATAATATATAATTGAAATTATTAAAATTTTACATTTTAATTTTCCGTCTCACCTTCCACATTTTTTTTCTTTGCAGTTCTCGCACGTGAAATCAGGTGCCCAGGTTTTGTCTTGTTCCCTACAGACATGCCGAAATATGCTCTGTATGCTTCACACATTTTAGCAGATACTGTCACAGAGTACTTATTTCCTCTTTTTTTGATAAAATGGCTACAGACATAACAAAATTCGTCTGCCATATACTTGCAACATCTTGATGCCATTGTAAATGTGTATCTAATTAGGCAGCTAGGACGAAATTGAACCGCTTCAAACTACACGATTTGCACTATTCTTGCTGTCCATTTCACTTATAGGGGAGACCAGTATATTGCTACAGCGTGCAATATGACACGTAATGAGATAAAACGTGTACTGGAAAAGGGTAAATCTCAAAATATCATTGTCCTGGCTACAAAAACAAAGTTTATGAGGAATAATAGTAATTTTCTATACTTTTGGAACACAAGGAATTAGGAAATATCAATTATTACCCAGGAACATAAATTTTTTTTCTTACATAGTGTTACTAACGCTCTCGAGGCCGCGAACTCGCTGCCGATAAGCTCGCCCGCCACATACTCTACTGTGGTACCAACAATCCCGCGCGAATGCTCCTACACGAACACGGATCGGTTGAGCACTTCGGCATGCTCAGTGCCACGGTTCCTGCAATTATCGTAGCGGACTTTGAGGCCTTCCTCAGACACCTTTCCACTTGCCATCCCGATCCTGAGCTATCCTCCACCACCCCCTACCAGCTCCACGAGGCCTCGAGTTTTGCTTACGTTGCGGTGTGGCAAGACAGGCGTGCTGACCCCAAGCCGTATGTGCATCGCCGTCCCGACTCAGCCAAGCACTTCCTAGAGAGGATGGTAGAGGAGGCCCGAGAGATAAGTAAGGCGATGTTGGCCCCCACGCTTACGTTGCCGCTGTATCACGAAGACCAGAGTAAGCAAGACGAAGCCACCACCTGCCTTGCCTGCCACTCGGCCTTCACCGTCGATAACGGGAAAGTGAGACACCACGACCATTATGGCACTGGCAGTTATATTGGTCCGTTGTGCAAGGATTGCAACTTGAAGGCCTGGTACCCGGCTTTCATCCCTCTGTTCTTCCATAATGGTTCGGAGTACGATTGTCATCTTCTTGTGCCACATCTTGGTTACGACAGCGAACGCAGCAACGTCCTAGCGCAGAACGAGGAACGTTACATAAGTGTGAGCAAATGTGTGCCAATACCGGGATCACGCTCCAAAATTGAGCTTCGGTTCCTAGACTCCCTGCGAATCCTCCTGGCGAGCCTCGATGCCCTCGCTGGGAATCTTAGCGACGACCAGCTGGCCATCACCACTGCTAGTTTCCCGAACTTGGATGTCGGGCTCATCAGACGTAAGGGGGTCTACCACTACGAACACGTGGCCGACTGCACCAAGTTTGGGGAAGAGTCGCTACCTCCCCGTGATAAATTCTACAGTCGGTTGAGAGACTCGGGTCTTACGGACGAAGAGTATCAGCACGCCAAGTCCATGCGGCAAGAGATCGGTTGTCGAACTCTCGGGGATTATCACAACGCCTATCTTAGGTTCGACGTGACGCTCCTCGCGGACGTGTTCCAGTTGTTTCGCGCGACCGCCATGAGCATCTACGAACTAGACCCTGCTTACTTCTACAGCCTCCCAGGACTAGTATGGTAGGCCATGCTGCTGTTGACGAAGGTTGATATGGTCGCAACCTCTATGGGCACCCTATGATGCAGCAACTCCCCTCCGGAGGTTTCGAGTGGGCTAATCCTCTCGACGTTTTGGAACGCGGGTTCTTCGCCGAGGTGGACTTCGAATTCTCCGAGGAGCTGCAGGAGGCTTTCCGTGAAAACCGCCTTCTCCGGAGTTCAAGTGTTCGCCTTGCTCGGATCAGCCCAAGCTGCTCATGGATGTCGAGTCCAAATATAGGTACGTTGTCCACTACCGAAACCTCCAGTGGCAGCAAGGGGTCACGGTCAGAACGATCTAACGCTTCCTTGCGTTCTACCATTTTCCGTGGTTCAAGTCGTACATCGACACCAATACAGAGCACCGCACCGCCGCTTCTTCTAAGCTTGACCGGCACTTCTTCAAGTTGATGAATAAGACAGTGTTCGGTAAGATAATGGAGAAAGTGCGAAATCGCATGGATGTGAGGTTGGTTGCTAACGACAAGCGTTGTCGTAAGCTGGTGGCAAACCCGACTTTCTAGTCTAGGACCATCTACAACAAGCAGTTGGTTCTGGTCCACATGAACAGTACAGTGGTGCTCCTGAACAAACCAAACTGCATTGGTGCCACGGTCCTAGACCTGAGCAAGCTGCGCAAACACTTTGACCGTAGTAGTAGTAAATACTTTAGGATGAGGACAAAAATCATACAAATGGAGAGCTCATTTGATTAAACAGACTGATTTGGCTATACTTAAAACAATGTCAAGATGTCTATATGAGTCAATTGACCAAGTGTGCTACACAGTTAAATCCAAAGAATCTTGAGCCCTAGTGTACAAATGAGGAATTACAGTGTACAAATGAAGAAGCCTCAACAGACTGATTTGGCCATGTGTACAAAAGCTGAATCTGACAGTCTGTTGTCTGTAAGCCTGCTAAAAATATAGTCTTCTTGATATTGTTATAGCTTCACTTAAAACTAAGTCAAAAATGCTCATAAGAGCTTTTTGCTTACACAGTAGTATACTGTAATATATGCTTAAATACTTGTTACTGTTATGTTAATATGTTACCTGGAATGTGCTGAATATTTTAATTCAGGACCAGGCCCAACTTGTTTATCTAGTACCAAGACAATGTAATATGCAGAAGTATTCTAGAATTGCTCTGTGACTCTTTCATTTCTTACATCATAAACATATGATTTTTCACCTATAAGAATAACACTACATATAGTGACGGCAGGGAGTGTATCATGGAATTCACAGATAATTTTAATGTTTGTCCTGTCATTAACCACAACCTGTTTCCTTTTTGAGGTGTTAATTACAAACATGGGTCTCTGTTTTTTGAATTCATCTGGTGAGTAATACATGTCGGTATTCACGGTTGTAACTCTTTTGTATGCTGTATATGCCTCGTATAATTTGAGGAAATCATCCTTGGACATGTTTAAATTATAATGTTCTCTGGGGAACACCTCATTTCTGCTATTTTTAAGTTATATGTGTCTTGATGTCGCAACTACTAAACTTACTTGAATTTTTTTTCTTGGTTATTGTTTCTTCCGGTCTGAAACAGAACCACAACAAAATCTAGCATGTCATATTGTATACTGGAGAATGAGTTTGTAGCATCAAATTCATAATAGCTACCAGTAGCAGGTTTCTGGACACATTGATATGTATACAATTGTAAAGGCACCTGTGGATTTTTTAGTATATCTGCTTTGTATTTAAGAGCATAACTGGCTTCATATTCAACAACCGGGATTCTTAGCTCCATAGTCTGAATAAGACATTTGCCTTCATCAGGTAGGGTATTAGGCAGAGCTACCCCAGTAGAGTTTAATGTACTGTACCTCATCAAAGCATTATTGTCATAGGCGGCTCTTCGAAATGTGATTCTTAAACCACCCTTCCACATAATGTCTTTGTAATCTGAGAAGAATCCAGGTAACAGGCGCATCGGGAACAATACAGTGTGGCTCTTGGTTAATATTTTATCACCAGCCTCAAATCCACCTATTTTTTAGTAAAGCTTCGGTCTTGGATAACTTCAGTGTGGCCAAATCTGTAGAGGTAATACCAGGGTAGTCCACTCTGTTTATAGCAACACCATGTTTTGTGATCTCGATTTCAGAGAACAGATGTGGTACAAAATTGTCTACCAGTCTTATATTTGAGTTAGCCGGATAATCTGTACCATCGAGATTTACAACATCAAACTTGATATATAGGTTTGCTCTGTGGGGGTGTATAACGCCATCCCCTACATCAAGGTCAACTTCAATATCTGTGTTGGGTTGTTTCAAATTTGCAAAGATCCTACGGTTCGGGGGGAATGACTTTAGCTCATAACTCTCGATATTTTCAACTTTTTTGTATGTATTTTTATTTAATATTAATTTCTATGATAGCAGTTGTTGTGGCTCCAGCAAAATCAACTAATTCTTCTTTTTCATTAGTGACCATCAACTCAATGTTATCTATTCTATTATGGCACACAGGAAAATATAATGTTGGTGATGGAGTGTAGATGATTGGCTCCATAAATTCAGGGTTAGGTTTGAATGTTGCGATGATGCCAGTTTGTTTGTGAGTGCCTATGCCATCTGATTTGGTGATCATACCATCGGCCACATTACAGTGAATATTCTTAGTCTCTATGGCTAAGAATTTAGGTATATTAATAGAAGTGTGTTTGATGGCTGGTTCAAGTTTTGTGTTGTTTTGGAAGCCCAATAGCTCTCCTATAGTACCCAGATCCACTGTCTCTGTAGAGGACACAATCTCTACTCTGTGAGTGACAGAATTTTGAGTTAACACTCTACCTCTGGGTAACTGAGCATTTAGAGTAGACGGATTATACTGCCCTGGAGTGATGACAATTTTTTGATCCCTAACTGCAATTGTGTTGTTATGGTGTGTAATATTGGGGATCAAGTACATGCCATAGAATGCTCTAAGAGCTATTGGTTTGGGATATACTATATCATCATTTAGTCGGAGCTTCAATATTGAATTTTTGGGTGGTAAGATGGAATACTCCCATGATGCTTCAGATACCACAAGGCTTTTTTAAAATCTTAAATTCATGATTTATTTAATTGAGACAGATATCTAAGAATAGATAAACACAGATGTCCAGAATTAACATATTTGAAGTTTTGAACACGCTCATTAATGTAATAAAGATTAGTTGATTTTAGATATTTTACTAAATTCTCAGGTGGAATACTTCCAAATGAATCAAATATAAATGCCTCATTGCTTAAATATTTAAGAAAGCAGATCCAGTGAGTGCCCTGATTTTTGTACTTATCCAAATTGACTATGCCACACTCTTTTTTGAGTGGTTGTTCTGGTAAAGAATCAGACATGTACACACCTCTAAAATGTTTGATGCCCAGTGGTTTGATTAAAGCTTCAATATCTTGGTTGGTAAGCGCCTCTTGTTTTTTTGAAACTTATTCATGGCTCTCTTAAGACCTTAACCTTGTCTCTCTATGGCCAGATTATGGCGACTTAGTTCATCTAATTCTGCCTTATTTTTCTTGGCATCTATTACTGTTTTTGCTATGGCAGCCGATCCCCCTCTTAAGCTACCAACTGCACCAAGTGCTGCTAAGATGGCCGGGATACTAAATATGAAGCCACCCACATGAGCTTTTTTTCTGGTTTGCTGTAATTTTCTTAATTGGGGGGGTACTAAGTAACAACTTTATACCATGGCCTTTGGCAAGACAATAGCTTTTTTCTTGCGCTGCTTTTTGGTTAGAAGACTATCAATAGTACCAAGAGATTTACGACCTGTATATGGTATCTGACACATAACACCCTTGGCCTTCATCGTAGGTTTATTATATACATATTCTGGGATTACATAGCTTAATTAAGTGGCTTAAATTTAAGTTGTAACACTTATTGCTGAGACAGTTTATTTAGTCTGTTACAAACCCCAACCTAGTTTTTGTTTGGTGTCCATAGCTATGGTGGTCCCTAATGCTGCTATTTTTTCACCCAAAGAAGGATCTCTGCTTACTAATCTACCAAATACAGCCTCTTCTAATTTTTTGTCTGCCACATGTCTCCTATCAAGATCGGTATGTGTGTTGTATGCTATGTCATGGTCTCTACAAGCTACATCTAGCGATTTATACCAGGGTCACCTTTTTTTAGTCTCTGGTCCAATTTGGTACCGGGACGACAAAACTGATAGCCTGGTATGTGTAGCTCAAATGGCAGCTTGTTTATGATGTCATTAACCAGCCCCCAACCCTGAGAGATATTCCAAAATTTGGGCGGTAGAGTATTAATAATTTATATAAGATATCCAATGCCCTTAGTTTCATTGACTATAAAATTAGACAATTTGGTGGCTATCATGTCCATAATTCCAACCTTTTCATTGTAAAAATTATGGTTACCAGCATTTTCCTCCCCAGCTATGATCAAAAACCTATCTACAAGTTTCCTGACATCATCAACCCAGACAAATTCTTTAGGCAGGGTGTTGTAATGTTTGATTTCACTACCTGTCTTGATCTGTGACCATATGGGCTTGATTAAGTTGTTGTATTTTAATCCACTGCTAGACTTGACTCTTTTTTGTGTGGGATCATTGTTCTGGTATAGAGCATCTGATTTGATTAGTATTTCTTTGTAGTGCTCATAGTCTTGATCTGTATAGCTGCTAGGCCGCTTACGAATCATCAGTTCCCACAATCCAGGTGTTTCAGGATACTTAACAAAACTGCCTCTTTCTACAAGATGAGATTCTGAATATACTATTAAATCATCTCCCATAAATGTTACCCTAAAATTGCCAATTTTGTGTATGATGCTACCATCAAGCTCTGTGTCAGCATATAAACCAAAGACCTCATCTTCGTTGTCTTTAGGTGTGCTTAAATATTTTTGAGCAAGAAGACCCAATTCAATAGGATCCTGACTAGCTTTAATTCTTCGTGGAGGAACAGGACTAGGTGTATGAATACTAGAAAGTGGGCTGATTGGATAATCTAATATGTTCCTAGCAGCTACTGGTACAAGGTCTGTGATCAAATTTTGATTTTGCTCTTTAATAGTTTTGATATTTTGGCCTGTGCGCTTCTGTTGTTCATAAATACCTCGGTTCTCTGATTTCCATCCCTTATATCTTTTTACAAGATAGTCTCTTCATTTAAGATCATCAATGATTGGCCTTTTCATAGATATTTATATATGTCTCAATGTCTAGAAAACTGTTTATTTTATTTCTGCATTTACCACTATTGGGTTTCTTTGTCATATCAATTTTGACAAACCCATAGCTGTCCTGGTTCTAGCACCTACTGCAAAACTTAGAAAAATCATTGTAGCTCAAGTCCCCACCTACATACTCATCATGTTGTGTTTGAGGTTAGTATGGTCTTGATGAAACACACATATAAAATTGCTGTTTTCTCGTGTCAGCTGTTTCGGTATTTTAGAAAAAGTCTGTGCCAGGTAGAAGCAATCTATGATTTTGTGTCGCCCCTGTGTAAAAAATTTTCTAACCTTGTTTTGGTTATCCAGTATAATTTCATCAAACACAACAACAGAGTTATCAAGACAGTTATTGAACGGCTTAACATCTGATTCAAAAGTGGCTATATCCAGTCCATCATATAGCTTCAGCAGCTGCTGATATTTTAATTGTTCTAAGCTCTTAGAGAAGACATACAAGTGCCTGTTTTTCCAGTTTAACCAGTTGGGTGCCAATAAAAAATTATCAACCATTAGTGTAGCTTTACCACAAGCCGATGGCCCAACAATAAGACATCTAATATTATCAGGCAGCAGCTTGCCATTTCTCTTAGTCTGCTGTTCAGGCTCTGGTAATCTCTTTATAACATCCCAGGTGTTCATAGTATCACTTTGTCTGCATCAATCCAGCTGTACTCTGGGAGACCTAGCCATTTGACCAGTTTGTTGTTGCCTTTTCTACGGATGACTTTTTCTATAAAAAAAGTTTTGCTGAGTTCTTCTTCATAGAATCGTCCTTTGAGAATTTCTCCGCAATGGTCTTATATATGTTACGGGTCCCAGGTTTAACTTGAACCACTGTAAATAATTCAGTGCTCCAGTTTCTAGTTAAGCCTCGTTTGAATATGTGCTTATATTTGCTGATTCTTACTTTATCACCGACCTTGTATTTAGCTTTTCTGGTTGTTTGTTGGTATCTAGCATAGTAAACAGTGTTGATCAATTGCTGCTCATCAGATGAAGTTACCTCAGAGGGCTTCATGTTGATTGTGGAATGGACCGAGTTGTTATATCGATCTAGAATTTCTTGTAGGATAGTAAGCCATTTATAATTACTTTGAAGGGTAAATTGTTTATACATATGACTTTTTAGGGTTCTGTTGAATCATTCTACAATAGAGGCCTTGAGATCACTGTAACTCGAGTAATGTTGTATTGACCGGCTTTCAATAAAATGTTGGAACACCAAATTATAGAATTCTTTGCCATTATCTGTTTGTAGATAGCGCGGTGATCTTCCACTCTGATTGATGATTGCCCTGAAGGCTTCTGTAACACATGTTCGAGTCTTGGATATTAGCGGCACAGACCAGGCATATTTTGAAAATGTGTCTATGACAGTGAGTAGATACTTTTAGCCCTTGTTGATCTTGTCTAAGTTTTTCAGCTGTCCACTTGCCATCTCAACCAAGTCAGCCTGCCGCAAATCATCTATGCCTTTTGTGACTTCTGGCAGTTACGTCTATAGTTACGTCTGGCTGGTCTGTGTAGTTCATCAACAATGGTTTGTCTAGACATAGTATGTAAACAAGAATATTGCAGCAGATACCACAGGATTTTCTAAATACAGTCTGTCCCCTATTTGTATATTAAATCAAGAGAACCATCATCTTCAGCATAAGCTGTCTCTAATGTATCGGGGTCTGTAAAATCCTCTAATTCCACACTGGCGACTTTTGGTTTGTTGTCAGCATTGGTTATTGATAAGGTAGGGTTATTATCGATTAGGTCAGTTATTTCTTTTTCTGCTGTAAGCAATCTACTCATTACAGATTGAAGGTGCTCATTGATAGTCCTAACAATCTCATCGTGGCCTGGTTTGATTCTTATGTCCACAGCAAGTTTCTTGTATTGTTGTACAATCTCTTGAAGCTGCGTGGTAAAAGAAGACAGAGCATTTGCTTGGTTGGATTCTAGGGTCCCTAGCTGTTGATTGATGTTGGCTACAATTTGCTGTAGGTTTTCAACAACAGCGAATTTTGAACTTTGGGCTGTAAGATCATGGACTTGTCTTCTGATATCCTCAAACAGAGCATAAAGTTCATTAATTTGTTGATTATTTGGTAGAGTGGCCACTGTCTGAGTAAGCTGTTTGATCTCTGTCTGGATATTCTTGATATCTTCTGATTTCAGTATGGGATTCACGGCTCTTTTAATATTTAACAGTTCCTGTGATCTAGGCAGATTGATTACAGTATTCTGCAAAGACTCCAGGGCTGATTTCACAGCATCCAACTCAGTAGCATCAGCCACACTACGCATAGCATCTTGAAGCAAGGCTATGTCTGCCTGAGTTGGTGTTGATTGTTGTAAAATTTCAAGCTTTGTTTTTATATCATCGATCAAGTGATGAAAAAGAGATAGTTCAGATTCAGTGTTGAGGTTTTCAAGTTTGGTGATCTGTTGCTGGATATTGACAAGAGTGTATACAATACCAGGTAAGCGGGATTCTAGAGTTTCTTGTACATTTGTTAGATCACGTTTGACTGCTAATATGGTACCCTCAAGATGGCTTATGGTACTTTGAATTTTTCTAAAATCTTCATATGTCTCGAGTTGCAGCTTGATGTTGGCAACACTACGAGTGATTGCACTCAGAGCATCTGAAGATGGTAGGTTGTCCATAAAATTCTCAAGTGTCTCGATTTTTTAACCTCGGCTATGGCATTGTTCAGAGGGTCCAGATTAGGAATCTCCAGTGATTGAATCTGTTCTTTTAGAGAAGAAATCACTAGATCAAAATCTTCTTGTGACTTTATGCTTTTGACAATTGTTTGGAGCTGTGTCTGGACACAACCAATCTGCTCTTCTAGTTTCTGTTTCAGTTGCTCAGATTTGGTAGCCTGAGTCTTAAATTTGGCTTGAAGAGCTGCTACAGCCCCCTCTAAACTTTGAAAATTATCTAATGTGGCCAAGTCAGTATATTTCTGAACCAGCAATTTGAGTTCAAAGTCAATTTTAAGAAGAGGGTCCATGCATTGTGATTGTAAATTGGTAATGTCTAGTTGAAGACTGGCATTGAGTGTAGTTTGTAGAGCTTGTAAATCACTTCTTAATTTTTTGACTCTGACATAAAGCATCAGAATCTCATCACTGTGATCCTCGCGCCTTGCATGCCCAAAAATATCATTTGGCATTCTGTTTTTTTATAGGTTATTTATTATAGAGTATCTGATTCTTAATTCTATAAAAAGAGGTAAAAATTTGTCATAGTGTCCCGGGACCTCAATATATAAGCAGTCACTGGCAGAGACAGTATATACAGTGCCAGAAACCATGTCCGAGTGCTTTATCTTGTAAATGTTTCTGCCTATTGAAATCTTGACATTACCCTCGGGGGTTGTAATAAATTGTAATTGGCCACCTACGGGAAACTGGTAGTGGTTTAAGTTATTGTTAAATGTGTACAATGGTTTACCTGTTTTATCATCAACATTTGTAAGTATGCTGTTCAGATGAATAACACTGGTCTACGTCCATTTTGCTGACTGGAGTCTGATGGTTGTTCTTTAGTAATTCGAGGGTGGTAAATCCAAAACCGAAATCCGTTTTTTTCTATCACGTCAGGTTTCGGAGGAAAATAGAAAATTATCTAATATTAGGGATGTATATTTAGAGCAATGAAACAACGTAGTCCGTAAAGAGGTCACAAGATGGCAGCACATGGAACATTATAGTGATTATTATTTAAATCAGTTATTCGAACATTGTTAACCTCAAAACAAAGGACAAATATTACTAACTTAGTAAGGAAAGCGTATAGTGCATATTTCGGGATTAAATTGGGTGACCAAGATAAATCCTGGGCACCTCATAAAGTATGCAGGACCTGTGTAGAAAAGAAGGAAAGAAATATGTTAGCGTCTGGAACAACCTTCATGTATCTGGACAGAGATAGGCATGTATTAAGATATTTTCAAAGGGACGAAGAATATGTGTATTGTACAGATGTGAAGGGACTAATTGAAGCTATGGGATGTACGTATAATGCAAAAGAATGGAGGCTTTTTATTGATAGCAAGAGGAGTTTGAAGTGTGTGTTGATACATAATGGCAATAAGTTAGCATCCATTCCTGTTGGCCACTCCGTACATTTGAAGGAAAGCTACGAAACAATGAAAGAACTGCTTCGAAAGAAAAAAGTATGCAAATGACAGTTGGCTTGTGTGTGAAGATCTCAAGGTCATTTCAATGTTACTTGGTCAACAAGCAGGTTTCACGAAATATCCATGCTTTTTGTATTTATGGGACAGTCGAGCAAGGAACGAACATCGGGTACGAAGACTGTGGCCTGCCAGGAAAAGCTTTGAAGTCGGGGCGAAAAACATCCAGAACAAGCCGCTTGTTGATCCTAAGGAAGTGTTACTTGCTCCACTGCACATTAAGTTGGAATTAATGAAGCAGTATGTAAAAGCTCTGGATAAGAATGGGGCTTGCTTTAAATACATTTGCTCAAAATGTCCTGCATTGACGCATGAGAAAGTAAAAGCAGGTATTTTGATGGTCCTCAGATAAGGATGCTAATGGAAGATGAAGAATTCTTACAAACAATTAACCACACAAAGAAAGATGGATGCTGTGCATTTTCTGATGTCAATACAAACTTTCTTGGAAACTTCAGGGCGCACAACTACGAGGTTCTAGTTGAAAATTTGTTGCTGACGTTTCAAAAGTTAGGTATGCATGTTGTGCTATTCTGTGGTGTATGTTAAGTTTAGCATAAGTACAGGCATCAGGTGCTGACTGTATGTGCTCGTGAAACAAATTGATCAATTTGCCGGAATTACCTAAACTTTTTGTTCATTAAGAACTCCCTATTGAGAAAATAGAAACGTATGTTTGTTAAACAACGTGACGTGATACTCTGATTGAACATCTGACTACGTCGCATTCTCTTTGCAAGTGCTGTTGGAATGTAGCCGGATATAATTTTCTGAAAATTTTGAAATGTGACTTGTCAAACAATGCAACTTAATACCTGTTATCAGCTCCGCCACCTTATGTATAGTCCTATAATTTCATTATGTGCAGATATCTATATGGAAAATTGTTGGAGTTTAGCCCAGTATTATAATATTGTGAAAATTTTCAAATGTGATTTGTGAAAAATTGTGACGTGATACACTTTTTCTGACTACATATTTGGAATCAGCGACCTCAAATTATATAGAATCAGTTATAATATGTAAGTCAGCAGAAAAAGAAATTTCATTATGTGCAGATATCTATATGGAAAATTGTTGGAGTTTAGCCCAGTATTATAATATTGTGAAAATTTTCAAATGTGATTTGTGAAAAATTGTGACGTGATACACATTTTCTGACTACATATTTGGAATCAGCGACATCAAATTATATAGAATCAGTTAAAATATCTAAGTCAACAGAAACAGAAATTTCATTATGTGCAGATATCTATATGAAAAATTGTTGGGAGTTTAGCCCAGTATTATAATATTGTGAAAATTTTCAAATGTGATTTGTGAAAAATTGTGACGTGATACACATTTTCTGACTACATATTTGGAATCAGCGACCTCAAATTATATAGAATCAGTTAAAATATCTAAGTCAGCAGAAATATTTTTTTCATATGTAGACCAGTGTAATTAACAAACCACTTAGTTTAGATATCATAGATTGTATATCAGGAGAGGATTGTGGTGTTGGCAGGTCCATAATAGCCTGTTTTTTGAACCCACATAAGTTCATCGACATGTTTATTTATTTCAAATCTTGCTCTGTGATTGGGCATTGATTGCCACTTATCAAGTCACAATGACCCCATGGTAAAGTATGTATAACACATGATAAAATGCATCTCTTATCGTCATGTGGTCCAGAGCAATTTTTCTTATACCATTTGTGGTCAACAAGTGATCTTTACTCTGGATTCTGCATTCTGATGTTCTGATTGAACTCTGTGATTTGAGACAATCTTCATAATTTTTAAATTGGAGCTCTTTATTCACAGTTACTCTATCAATGCCCTTGGCTTTTTTGGCAACAGCACCACTATATGTTTCAAAGCTGTACAATTTGGCCCTTAACCCAGCAAATCCTACAGAAACATCGCCAAGTGTCTCGTCTTTTAACTTGCCAGGCACCTTTTTGTTGTAGGGTTGAATCTTTGGATGTTCAATGGTATCAAAATATTTAAGCAATGCAGGCTGTGATATATCTTGATAGACATCTTCTGTCTGAATATCAAGGACAAAACTATCTGTGTCCATGTACACGATCACAATAAAAAGGCTTCAGAACATCATAATAGAGCTTTATCATGTGTAATTTGGCCAAATAATATCACAGCCCCTACATAAATAGGCTTATCAAACTTAATTTTTTTTTTCACATTAAAGATGCCAGATTATCATCATAAATTCTTCTGTAATTGAAGTTGGGCTTTGCTATCAATTTTGTGATCTGGCTGGGGTCAGTAACTAATTTAACATCAGTATGTTTTCTGACATTTTCAATGGTTTTACCATACACTGAATTGACTATCAATTTGAACAAGGTCTTATCAAATTGGGTTACAGCAAGTGTTCGATGCTCGATGTTTGTATCGATGTATTGCTTCAACCATGTTGAGTGCTTGAACCTCAAGACTTTGCCAACCTTGGTCACTTGAACACCGTGATGCATTAGGAACTGGAGGTTTTTGTAGTATATGACATAACCCTGTTTTGGGTTTAGAGTCATCATTAGTTTCTTTTGTTTAGAGCCAGGTGAACACTCGACCTCAGGAATTGGGGGCAGATCAGTAAACTGGTTGTATAAAATATCAGGAATTGTCAGATCAACCTCTAAGAATACACCATAGTCACTGTCATCAAAGTCCTGAAGATCTTTAATGTTGAAATCTTCGACCCACTCAAGCCCTGCATATGGTCGTTTATCCATCATAGCATAACCATACAGGCTGTTGGCATCCACATAAAGTATATAGTTTGATGGCCGTGCTGGATCATAATCGGGAATATATTTGTTGTTGGCTCTGGCATATGTCTGAGAGCATTGCACCATGCCTCCTCGTATACATTGTTCCATAAACAGATGCATGTCCTGATCCTGGATCAGATCCAATTTCATTTTAGTGTTCAAAAACATGGCAGACCATGCTATGCCCGTAGCACTGTAGAAATACATTGGATCCAGCTTATAATTTCTGTCGATGATTTTCTAAATGCCTGAAGTATATCAGCTAAGAGAGTCACATCAAGTTTCAAGTATGCCTTATGATAATCACCTAGTATCTAGCATTTTAAGTTGGTCCACATCAACTGGGCATGGTGATAATCATCATCAGTGATTCCGGATGCCTTGAGTTTATTGTATAACTCTTGTTGTAATAGCAGAGCACACTCATCAAATATAGAAAAATCAGTAACATAGTCACATGGGTATACACATTATGCCTAATTAATTTCAGGTCCTGATTTGGAAACATAGCACATGTGATTTTGAATTGGTCATCAGATAATTGATTGGCCACAGTAGCAATGCTAGCCGACAGAATTCTGCATGAATCAAGAAATTTTAAGTGTATAGGCTTACCATCAACACTAATTATCTTGCTAATAGCAATATATTTTTCATCATTATTATACTAAAATATTTAAATTCTGCTGTGAAACCCTTTGTAACTGTTCAGATGATGAAAATCATAATTGGATGCCCCGTGACAAAATGTCCGGACAAATTTTGGTATCTGGATCTTAATATTACAGCTATTACACAGGGCCATTTTGAATTTACCAACTGTATGGGAATGGTGATGAACCTTGATATTTGTATCTGAAAATTCAGAATAACATACCGAGCATTTTTCTGCATTGTTGAAATCTTCAATCTGATCCTCTGTTAAACGCATCATAGGTTTTGATTTTAACAACATATTAGAGGCTATGCAACGGCACTCATTTTCTATTCTATGTTCAAATTCTTTGATGGCATCTGCTCCCATGTATAAATATTCTTTACTAACAACACCATCCTGTACAACCACATAATAAAAACTAGAAGGTTCATGTAGCTGGTATGATGTACTTGAAGATTCATCAGGATCTGGGCTGCATAATGCAAGGGGTTTGAGGTTTCATTCAAAATCACAGACTGTATATGCTGGGTGTTAAAACAAGGCTTCAAATTTTTTGAATTTGGCATTTTCATTTGGTTTAGGCATAACAATATGAACAGGTTTATGGTTGCCACACTATTTCTGTATTCTGTTCACGAACACCATTTACTATTTTTTGACCATCAAATACATTCAAACATCTTCGACTCAACTTGAATATTGTATTAGATTTGTCTAGTTGTTTTCTGACTAAAGCTTTAAGACTGTGTGTGAGAGTGTAATGGTATGTGCCATCCCCTTCAATTAAGAACAGATCAATCGGGACAGCAAAATCATTATCAAGTGTACTGATTGTGAGAGGTTCTATCAAGCAATTGCCACGACCAGTAGAACAAATAAATACATTAATAGATAATTTCCTACCATTGATATCTCTGGCCTTTTTTTCAAATTTATCAATATTCTGAAGAGACATTGGATATTCTAAGCCCTCCATAGCATCATCAAAATCATGTTCATGCTGTTTATAATGACTTAATCGCTGTGGATGATCTAAAACTGGAAACAAAGCTGCCAATATACTCCACAAGAAGCTTTTTGGTCATCATTTTTTTTAGGTTGACTACAGCTTGTTTGTTTTAATATTGGCAGGTAATGGCAGATATGTAGAACCTTGTATTGGGCTGAATTCAGAAATATTAATATAAAAATTGTGTGGACATCCACATAGGCTCCAACGCGATTCCTTATCAGCAAACTCAGAGTGTTTTATAAGCAGTTGCTCTATCAACCTGTTTAGTATTTTGTCTGAGTTTTTATTTGAGTATACAGCTACAATTTCTCTTATGTGGAGCTGTGTAAATTTTGTGCCATTTGATTTCTTATATTGTGTATACAATGTGAGGGACAGCTTATAAGAGCCATTTTGTTTATTTAGAATAGCCTGCACATCAGAATTTATAGTGTTCAAAAAATTCTTAATGTCACATTTTGGCTCTGATACAAAACAGTAATCACTAAGTTAACCAGCAAAACTGCTATAGATGGGTGCATTGCGCGGCTGCTTTGCTGGTCTATGATTATCGGGTGTTTCAAGACTCCTTTTTAGACCAGATGTAGATGGCTGTGATGAAGTAGAAGGCTGTACATAACAAGTACACTTATGCCTATTGTAATATGCTTTGCTAAATATGTTACTGCATTTTGAGCACATTTTAGTAGGATTTAGTAGTAATGTCCTTTTAGTAGGATTTAGTAGTAATGTCCTTTTAGTAAGAATTTTCCCTAGAATTACACAGAAATATCAATTAAAGTTTCATGCTCTTCCCATGCGTGCCAGCAAAGTGGAATATGGAAGTCCCAAGCCTGCATAATTTATTTCCAGGCCAAGCAATGCATCGATCTCCCCGATCGAAACTGTCTAGGCGACAGACTGAAGTATTTCTCAGCTAAGTAATTAGTGCAATTAGTAAGCAAGCAGGTAACAGTTCAATTTGCAGCCTGCTTTTGCCCAAGGTAATCCTGTATTGTATTAGATCTGTAAGTTGTTAGAGGCACCTACATGAGCATTTTTGGCTTAGTTTTAAGTGTAGCCATAACAATACCAAGAAGACTATATTTTTAGCAGGCTTACAGACAACAGACTGTCAGATTCAGCTTTTGTACACATGGCCAAATCAGTCTGTTGAGGCTTCTTCATTTGTACACTGTAATTCTTAATTTGTACACTAGGGCACAAGATTCTTTGGATTTAACTGTGTAGCACACTTGGTCAATTGACTCATATAGAAATCTTGACATTGTTTTAAGTATAGTGAAATCAGTCTGTTTAATCATATGAGCTCTTCATTTGTATGATTTTGTCCTCATCCTATAGTATTTACTACTACTGACCGTGACATCTCTCTTCTATATACAGAAGTAGTAGAGAAATAGGGCATTCACCGGACAAATCCGTTTGATACAATAGCCTATTTTGTTCAAAATTAAAATATGTTTTCATATACTCCGGTGGATTTAGCTAAGTTATAGGTGTAGCAAAATGCCCAAACATGCTATTACCCTCCTGCTAAAGTGATTAACATGGGCTTAAATTTTTTAATATCTAGCATGGGAATTCTACCCTCTGTTGATTGGTTGAGAGTGTATTTAACTTATGCTTCAAACAACACTACTCCCAGGCCGTTAGTCTTGTTTGAGAATGGTGCCTGAGTTTTACTTAGTGCCTGATATCGGTATACTTATTTATATTTGAAAATTCTTGTTTATTATCCTCATAGTCACGACTCAACATGGAGAGTAATGTATGTAATTTTTGAAATATAACTTTTGTTGGAACTAAAGTATTAATTACTTGTAAAGAGAAAATATAAATTAATTTTAACACATCCCTTTTTATTCTTATTTGCCAGGAGTCAACGTAGGGGGAAATGTATATAACTTTGAGAACAACATATTGTTGTTAGAACTGATATATTGAACATCAATAATCTTGTATGTGCAAGTTTCCTGCTGGAAAGTTCAAGGTTGATGATAATAGTCTGAGCTAATGGCCTGAGATATTTATCAGTTACATGTGACTCATTTTTGTATGTAATAGGGTAATGTTCTTTCTACGTTTATGAACCTTTGAGTTTAAGGTTCAATATTAACATTTCTTACTATTTTTTCTTTCATGTGAATTATTCTTGGTGCGTCAATAATATGATTTTTCCTTTTACGTTCATTAACCTTTGAGTTCAAGGTTGGGTATTAATGTTTCTTACTCCTTTTTATTCCACATGCGTCATCTCTTATACTTCGTACGTCATTAATGAAAATTGCATAAACCTTTGAGCTCAAGGTTGGATATTGACACTTTTATTTTCAGGCTCTGTTCATTTCTGCCTGATTTCTATCTCCTCCAACTGAGAGATACTCTGGCTTAAAGATATTTTCAACACCAAGAGTGTTTTATACATAACAGATAGATTTTAACTGTTAATCTCAACTTAGTTGTATCAGTAAAATGTACTCTTCCAAATGAGAGAGACTCTGATTTAAAAATATTTTCAACACCAAGAGTGTTTTATATATAAGAGATAGAATTTTACTGTTAATCTGAACTTGGTTTATTATTTTGTGCTCTCTAAGAGAAACTAGAACTTAGAAAATTTTACTCCAGAACACTATAAGTTTATGTTACTAGAAACATTGTATAATTTGTATTAATCTGTCAGGAGATATTCCTAATAAAATACTGTGTGAAATAGTTAAGCATTTGTTTGAGGCTAGGACTGCCTACAAGTCAAAGCAGTATGTGTATATTTATGATATCTTACACGGTATAAGAAAGTTAAAGAGTAAGTGTATAACAAGAATAACTTGGATGATATTTTTTGCCATTCCACAGTTATTACTGTGTACTTCGTAAAAATGCAATTATATATGATGGAGAATATATATGTATATATACAAATATGTCCAAAATTCCATCTGGACTCTTAGAGGAATTTCTAATTTGTATTTCTTTGTAATACCTCAGTATTTTGAGTGGTGTATCTATCTATTGGATACTATTCTGGTTAAATATAGTGTGTTCAGATTGCTTGAAGAGGTGGTGTACAGAGTCTCAGACACTGTATATACCCAAAATTGGTAAGTATGGTCTTCTCTCTCTCTCTCTCTCTCTCTTTCTCTCTCGCTCTCTGTCTCTCTCTATTTATATATATAAATACCAAAATACCCAAACTACTATTTTTGATAGATTTCCGCATAGATTATTTTCTATTCATTTTTTTTTAAAAATGTGCTAAACATACGTATTATCCACAAGTGAGATTGAAAAATTAACACACTCTTGGGTTAACAATGGTTAATCCTACTTGTAAAACTGAATGCCACATTTGTGGTAAATTTGTATCTAAGACACATTTGTCAAAACACTTGGCAATATGCACTGGCCAACCCAAAAATCCAAAATTACAAACTCAACCCTGTCTCTATTGTGGAAATCTTATTAGCATACATATTTAAAAAGTTGTAAATTTCAATCATCAACCAGCCAGATTAGTCCTAGAAAAAGGAAAACAGATATAGTTCCAACTCATACACGTATTCCTTTCAAGCCATCATTACCTTCCGATTTATACAAATCTCAACCATCAATCAGCCAGACTAATCCTAGAAACAGAACATTAGATATAGCTCCAAATGATACACAAATCTCAACCATCAACCAGCTAGACTACTCCTAGAAAAAGAGAAGCAGATCTAGTAGCCCCAAACATTGCCATAGAACCACTATTACAACCTAATATATTATTTGCCAATAAAATCACAAATAAATCTAACACTAAGCAAAATCTATATAATAACAATACACAAACTATTTTACTTTTCTTGACACCACACTTAAGCATAGATTAGTATCTATTTAATTATTCAAAAGGTATTTGTTCTAAACATATTATCTGCAAGTGAGATTGATATATTGACACCCTCTAGAATTGTGATATATCCAGAAACATTTATATATAATATCAAATAAAAGCAATGGTTAATCGTACTTGTAAAACTGAGTGCCACAAATGTGTTAAAGTTATATCTCAAACAAATTTGTCAAAACATTTGGCAATATGTACTGGCCAACCCAAAAATCCAAAATTACCAACTCAACCCTGTCCCTATTGTGGAAATCTTCTTAGCATACCTCATATGAACAGACAAAACAAGATAAATTGGAAATTTCAACCATCGACCAGCCAGACTAATTCTAGAAAGAAAAGCAGATATAGCTCCAACTGATGTTCCTGAATTAAAAAAAAAATCTTCAACTACACTTGAAGGAACAGCTTTTGGAGGTAAACTGAATGATTACTCTTTTGAATCAGAGCCACACTGTGACATCAACAATTTCTTGAAGAACATAATGTTGTTAATAATAGAACTCCTGAAAAATGAACTCAAAAATTAATCTATCAAATTTTATACTATTCTATCCTCTGAATATGAAAAACCTGATGAAAAACGTCATACATTGTGCCATTGTTCCAAAAATCAGATTATAAATTTCATTGATATATATATATATATAATTTGGAACAAATTTATGGCCAGCTTATGGAGACATTACTTACAAAACATGAGCAATTTGAAACTAAATGATCTGGTTGGAAATTATGTGGATTCCACATAAACTAGAACTAAAAATAAGTCAAACCCCACCTCTCACTGCTTCTACTTATGTCCTTCTTCCAGTAGATATTCTGAATAAGAAAGCTGTAGTCAATATAAAAAATAAAGATAACAAGTTTTCTATGTGGCGTGTCTTGGCAAAACTTTGCCCAATTCATTGGAAAGATAATCCAGAGCTGGTTCATCATTATATACAGTATTAGACAGAGTATAAACATACTATGTCAGGTATCCAATATCCTGTTGCTATATGTGATATAACAAAATTTGAAAAACAAGCAAAATAACTCTTGGCAGTCAATGTGTATGCCTATACAGAGAATATTTTTTTATATTCTCTCAGAATAAATAATGATAATGCTATTGTTATCAATTTGTTACTTACTTCAGACGAAAAAATTTTTCATTACTGTCTAATTCGTAAACTTTCTCGTTTGGTTCGAAGCCAAGTAACCAAGCATCATGGGGAAATCAAGATTTATTTTAGGTTTTTGTCCATATTTGATAATCAGAACTATGATTCTGTACAGAAACTTGAAAAGCACAAACCATATTGTGGTGAGAACAAGTTTGTGCGTATGATTATGCCCAAACCAAAAGAGGTAGAAAAAATTCAAACATCACAAGGGACAGTTGGAGCATCCAGCTATTATAATAGTAGATTTTGAGGCATTTTTTAGAACAATAAACTATTCAGATCCTGATCCTGAAATATCTTCTACTACACCTTATCAACTCCATGAGGTTTGTAGTTATGGATGTGTAGTTGTGTGGGGAAATTCATTAAAGTCTAATGAGCCTTATGTATACAGAGAACCTAATGCTGTAAAATATTTTTTCCAAAAAAATAAACGAAGAAGTAAAGAAAATTTGTAAAACTTTATCTGTGTCAAAACCAAGAGTCCCATTATCTCCTGCTGAAGAACAAGAATATGATACAGCTCAGATATGCCCACAGTGTAATTCATATTTTACAGATGATAATAAGAAAATTCATCATCATTGTCATTTCAGAGGAAAAAAATGAAGATTTTGTGTAATAGCTGTAATCACAAAATACAAGGAGACAAACGTTTTGCCATTTTCTTTCATATAGGCAGTGGCTATGATTTCCACTCTTTAATTAGGCATCTAAGTGATGTTCTAGCAGGAAATCAAGAAAGATAGAGTAGTCTTAGCAAAACAGTGAAGATTTCTGAAAACAGTATTTTTAAGATGATATTTATAGACTCTGGGAAACTTCTGTCTGTTGGCCTGGATGCTCTTGCCAACAATATATCTGATAAACAGTTGAAAATTAAAACTAATAGTTTCCTAGCTTAGTCATAGAACATATTAGACAAAAATTGGTCTATCCAAATGAATATGTGACTGACCATACTAAGTTTAATGATGAAACTCTTCCTCCTCTCAAGGAGTTCTACAGCCAACTCAGAGAGAATAATATTACAGATAAATATTACAGTCATGCACAACTAATGTGGAAGAAATTAGGTTGTAAGACACTGGGAAATTACAATGATGCTTATCTAAAATGAGATGTGACAATTCTTGCTGGCATATTTCAGGGTATATTTTCTACCTAAAAATATTTGGTGTCTCATTCTAGGTAAATCTGGTTGTGGAAAAACTACACTACTTGTAGATAACTTTCTGCTTCCCCCAATTGGATAGACTGGAATAACATAAATTTGTATGTTTTCTCAAAAAGCAACCTATACCAGTAGCTTATGAAATTGTATGAGGGACTGTGCATAGCTACCTTTAAATCAGAAATAAAACAACCTGACTATTGTCTTGAAAACTCAGTTGTCGTTTTTGATTATGTAATTTTAGAAAATCATAATGAAGTACGTATTTTTTTACTCGGGGTCGTCATAGGGGAATATACTGTTTTTATCTGGCTCAGACTTATTCTAAGATTAACAAACAGTTACTTCGTGATAATACAAATCTACTTTGTCTCTTTCGTAAGCACCACACTAATCTTAAACATGTGTATAATAACTATGTAGGAGGAGATTTAAACTACAGTCAATTTTCAAAATGCTGATCTTCCTGTTGAAACAAAAATGATTTTGAATTTGATACAATTGACATGACTCAAAAACCAGACAATGAGAAATTACAAAATAAAATTGACAATTTTATAAATGTTGAGTCATTATATGATAGGTTGTGACGTTATAAATAACCTATAAACAAAAATGACAAAACGCAAAATTGAAGACAATTTGATTTTATGTGACTATCTGGCTAAAAGATTTAAAGGCTGGAAATCTGAGAACATGAACTATGAACAACACAAACGTCAAGATCAACCAATTATTGATGCTATCAGTGGTCTTTGTAGAGAAATTAAGGGTGTGACAGAACAAAATAAGAATCTCATGAATGAGTTAGTGCCTCTTGCTTCTAGAAATTATGCAGATTTTCCTCCTACACCATTATCCAGTATTCATACTCCTCATGTACTCCAACAACCACTTTACTAAGGCCATAGGAGATTCAGAAATAATTGAATTAGGTCTTTAACAAGAGATTACTTGAGTACTTGGACATTTGACAAATATGAAAAGTTTGGATTATATCCAACAATGGAGCCTAATGAGGGAGTAGTCTGGAAAATTGGAAAATATGGAGTTACATTTCAAGGAAATGATTTAAATGTCAATTTGGGTGGAGAATACAGATGCTCGAGATATCCTGGCACTGTGGGACTGTGGGAATTCATTGCCAAGAAATATCCCAGAGATTATGCAGATGAATATTACCAGAGTTAATCAGAAATGATAATACTGCCTGATGCTCTATACTAAAACAATGATGCTAGTCAGAACAGAGTTAAATCTAGCAGTGGAGACAAATACAAAAATCTGATTAAACATATATAGAACCAACTTAAACTAGTAGTGGCATTAAACACTAGAATACTCTACCCAAAGAGTTTGTGTGGGAGGATGATGTGAGAAAACTCAAATATAGATTGTTGGGCATATCAGGAGAAGATAATGCTGGCAATAATAATTTCTATAATGAAAAAATAGGCATTGTAGATATGATTAGTTCTAAGCTAGCCAATTTTATTGTAAATGACAGTAAAGGCATAGGATACTTAATTAAAATTATTAATACTCTACCTCCCTAATTCTGAAAGGGTTAGGTTCAGTTCGAAATGCACTTACCGGGTTACCATTACTTCGGTCCAGGGGCTAAACTAGAACAAAGACTGGAGAAAGGAGACAGAGGCATTTATCCTTTAGATACAGCTTGTAAAATCCATGACATTGCCTATAACACTCACAATGACCTTAGTGTTCGTCATACTGCTGATCAAAAATTGGAAGAAGTAGCATTTGGAAGAAGTAGCATTTGGAAGACTAATCACCAAAGATGCTTCATTAGGTAAAAAAAAAGCACAATTAGGTTCAACCATTGTCATGTGTACAAAACAAAAATTAGGGTGGTTAGTATAATTCTAAATATATATATAAATACCCATTATGGTGAAACCTAAAGGTATTGTATACCAAGTATCTTATTCAGATCTAAAATCTGTAGGATCCTTAGACAATCTCTTCATCAAAAAACAACAGGAGAAGAAAAATTGCAGAGTTCTAGAAAAAAGAACACTGGTGGTTTCATATTTAGTATTCTAGCTATTTGAGCAGCTGTGGGTGTTGTGGGGAGTCTAGCAGGAAGTAATGCAGCTATTGCAAAAACAGTTATTGACGCAAAGAAGAACAAAGCTGAACTAGATTAGCAAAACGTCAAATTCTGGCAATGGAGAAGAAAGGCAAGGGTATTAATGCTTTGAGAAAATATTTAAAAAAATAGAACCCTTATCCAACTATGATATTAAAAATATGATTAAGTTACTGAAAATTAAATACTTGAGGGATGTTTTTATGTCAGATTCCTTACCCTTCAAGGTACCATTTAAAATGGAGTGTGGTGTATTTAATTTGGATAGTTTCAAAAATCAAGGTACGCACTGGATCTGTTATTGTTATTACAAACAAGCTAACATAGCTTTTGTTTTTGATTCCTTTGGTGGTATAGCTCCATTAGGTTTAGTTAGTAATCTCAATACCCCTCATCTATATTATAGTGACGAGCGTATCCAGTGTTTTGAGGTTGTACTTTGTGGCCACCTATGTGTTTCGATGCTGGCCTACTTATTTAAAATAAATAAACGATCAATTGAAGATTTCCCGAAAGCACTGTGGCATCTAAAGCATCATGGGAGTATTCCATCTCACTAGTGAGACTTCAGTATTAAAACTTAGCTTACACAATCATTATTATCTATCCTAAATCCATGGCTCAACTAGCTTTTTGTAGTATGTATCTTATTCCCAATATCACAGAACACAATAATAGATTTGCAGTAGGAAGTGAAAAAAAATATTTTTACTCCTGGTCAGTATAATCTATCAACATTACTAGCTCATCTGCGTAGAGGAGTATTACTATCACAAAATTAAGTAACACACGGAGTAGAATTAGTTTCTGTAACTAAAAGAGTTGATATAGGTACACTTCGTAACCTACTAGGTTTTGAGAATAATAGAAAACTTGCGCCTGGCATCAAACACATAGGTGGCAATATTCCTAAATTCTTGGCCATAGAGACTTTGAACATCCATTGTACTGTGGCAGAAGGAATGTTTACCGATTCTGATAGCAAAATAGTTCGTCACAAACAAACTGGAATAATAGCAACTTTCCAACCAAATTCTGAGTTTATTGAAAATGTCATCTACACACCCTCCTCCCCTATCTATTTTCTAGTATCTCACAATCGTATAGACCACATACAGTGGGTTTTAACCAATTAAAAAGGAGAAGTAGTAGATTTTGCTGGTGCTTCTACAACAGCAATCATAGAAATTAATATATAAAATAACCATTAACATGGAGCATATTGAAAGTTTCGATTTACAATCTTTTCCTCCCAATCACATGCGTCTGCTGCCTGGTTTCTTCTCAGACTACAAGGACATCATATGGAAATAAGATCTGAGGGTCACTTTTTGCTGGGTAGCTAATAAAAATAATACACTAATGCGTTATAGTACTTTAAGCGCAGATTGTACAACATTACCCAACAGCTTACCTGAAACAGCCAAGTGTATCATCAAGATCATGGAGCTAAGAATACCAGTAGTAGAATATGAAATTAATTATGCCCTCAAATACAAAGAAAATATTCTAAAAGACACAAATTCCTATTGGATTTTACACTTGTCAGTGTGTTCAAAAACCAGCCTCTGGTGGACATTATGATTTTGACGCCAGTAATCATTTCAGTAGTATATAGTATGATATGCCAGATTTTGTAATTGTGTTGCTTCAGACTGGGAGAGAGAACACTCAAGAAAAAGATTCTATCAAATTTGATGATTGCATATTAAAAATATTTACCTTAAAAATGGACGTAATGAAATTTTCCCCCGTGAAAATTATAATCCGGACCTAGCACAAGATAACTTTCGATCTGCTGCAAACTTTCCACGAGCCTCAACTTGGAAGTTTTTGTTACAAGGTCTTGCACAACGGTGAAGACCTCAGTAAAGAGCACGTGGAGGTAGGCGACGTTCTGGTTGGTGGGAAAAGCAGTAAACGTGTCCCGAAGTTGCGCGATTTCAGCTTGGATTTGAGAATTCGGTTCACGACTCGCTTTACGGCTTTCAACTCCTGCGAAGCTTGCATGGTGGCCACCGTACTTTGAAGGGACTCCGGAGCTTTTTTCCACAGTAACAAGCTCGGTGGCATCCGCTTAGGTGCGCATGGCATCTTGAAGTTGTGCCACATCATCCTAGGTAGGCGTCGATCGCTGCAGCACATCCAACTTGTTCTGTATGTTGTCTATGAGGTGGTGGAAATGCGAAAGTTCGGATTCGGTGTTCGAACATTCCAGCTTGGAGACCTGCTATTGTACGGTGGCCAGAGTTTAGGCGATGCCGGCCAATTTTGATTCCAGAGCTTCGTGGACATTCTTGAGATCGCTTTTCATGGTTGCCAAGGTTTCCTCGATGTGGGCCACAGTAACTTGAATCTTCCCGAAATCATCATAAGTCTCGATCTGGAATTTCATGTTGGCTACGCTGCTAGCAATGGCGTTCCTTTCGCCGGACGACTGTAAGTTGTCTATGAAGCTTTCCAAAATTCGACGTTTGGCTTGGGCCTCGGTGATTGTGACTTGCAGGGCATGCATTTGAAGTTCCAGCTTGATGTTTTCCAGCGTTGGAGTTTCCAAAGTTTTGCCAACATTGTCATCGTATTTCGTCCAAATGCTCTTCAAGTGAATTATTAACAGGCCATTCAGTTTGGATAACATGGATGGCGACAGGTTGAAGCTCTAGAGTATGGTTAGGAGCTTCCATGATAGCCTGCTTCCTGAACCCGAAAACGTTCATAGGCATTGTTTTTTTGTTTCCATTATATGAAAAACTCAATATGCTGACCAAGGCAGAGATTTATTTTATTATAAAACATAAACTAAACGTAACGTTCCAACCTTCTAGCAAGGTCTTCTTCAGACTATGTACCAAGTACAAATGTAACAAGGTAGAAGAACAGGACGATATATATAAACAAAAATACTCCAATCCACACTATTATAAAGTTGTTCTGGAACATTCTAGCAGGCGGCTTTCCCTTGTCAACTTTATTTTCACCTGAAAGTGAATCTGGTTGGACTCTTTTTCTCTCGCGAGTTGAAACAACACAACAATAAGTTACTAATGTTGCTAATGGGGATTTTCGCCAAATGCTATGTATCCAAGAAGTTAGCCATATCACGTTAAGGTAACGTGTCATCCGTTTAGGTTAGATTAGCTTGTAACAGAGCATGATGTTAGTTTAGATTAGGGTGTGAAAGAGTAACATGAGTGTGAAACACTGAGAGCCTCACCGTACTCCATTTTCGAAATAGCGTAGCAGGGTACAATAAGCTGGTAAAACTGTTAAATATACATAAAAAGGCTATGAGAGGGCTACACTGTCAAATACACATTGTTAGAGGCTACAAGTTAGCAACACTGCAAGCCGCACTGAGCCCCATTTTTGGTTGGTGAACCCGGCCACTTACACTACTTTTATATTAAGATTAAGTACGCGAATGAACTCTTTGCTACTCATCTGTTTCTCAGAGTTGTTTCTAGCATCAATGGTCGTTGTTCATTATACGTGCATATTGCAACACTCTTCTTTCACATCTTGTAGGTAAGTTCAAAGAGATGTAGAAAACCACCTTTCAATGCAAAAGCGTAGGCCTACATTTCGTATCAGATAATTGTCTGATGTCAGAAACAAGAATTTTGTGGATTCGTTATGAAGTAGAGTACACGATGGATCAGGCATTGTGCATTTCTCTTCGGTCTGTGGTTGACTAACACGTTCACTGCTTAATTTTTAACAACTCCCTCAGAATTGTATGTAGTGAATGTAGATAAAAACAAAAGTATCAGTGAACGCCTTTCGGCGTTTTGAGCACAGAGCAAGGAAATTTGATGCTGTGTGCTAATGGCGCCGAAAGGCGTCATATTTGTTCATGATGACTTATATAACCAAAAAAACGTGTTTTATATTGTCTAGTAACTACAAGGAACCATAAAAGAACATAATGTGGAAAACTAAAAAATCAGCACCTGCTGTGAGTATTCAAATTTTGATCAGCACTGAACGTTTTCATACATACATGTTGTGAAATACGAACCGTTCCCACTAAATGAATGACTATAAATATTCACAAGTATCAGTATCAAATAGCATGAAATTTAATCATGCGAAGGAATGTTTGTAAATTTTTAACTTCGATTTGAATGTTCGTTTCGAGCAATTAACACAGAATGATTTTTTCATTCATGAATCTTTGTTTAAGCAGAGCATTACACACTTCTCGTATGTGAGATTGCTTGCACTTACTTTATATTATCAGCTGTATTGAATCCACGTGCAGATAGAGAGCTCGATACTACCAGAGTTGTACTATTTGATAGCAAACAAACATCAAAAAACATACGTAAAATTACTGGAAAAGATAATTATTTATTTTGTTATAGTTCGTTGTAAAGACTGCAATTGTACATGTATTGTTTTATGCATACGTGCATTTTCTTAGTGTACTTACTTATTATTTATTTGTTTATTATTATTTATTTATTGTTGACCATTGCATTTATTAATTATTTCTCTACCTATCTTTTTCAGGTCACTGACTTGGTTTCAAATGCAAGACCACATCATGTAATGTCTGATATGGAAGTGGCAGCATCAAACGCATTTCGTCATTTCCTTCAGGGAACACAAGTGAAATTTTGTTTTTCCAATTGGCACAATGTATAATATATCGTCGTGTGAAGTGGGAAGGGTTGCAGATGATATATGCCAAAGACATTCTCACTTCAGTGTTGCATGATACCAGCTTTGGCATTGGTACCAGAAATGGATGTAGCTCAAGCTGTTGAAGAACTTTTCAGCGAAGTATAAGATGATCTTCAACCATTTCGGGAATACTTCGAAGACAACTACGTAGGATGTCCACAGCGAAGAGGTGGAAGGCGTTAGCCGAATTTTCTCCTTCGGACTTTGGAATTACAAGGGAGCTGTCCTAAATGGAGGTAAAAAAACAAACAATGCTGTGGGGGGCTGGCATCGAGGATTCCAGTCGCAAGGAATTACCATGATGTTTCCTTTACGAGTATATTTAGTTACACCAAATATATATATATATATATATATATATATATATATATATATATATATATATATATATATACCGCGTGAGGCACCTAAAAGTACCACCTGAAATAGCAAGGAAACCAGAAACAGTAGCGATGTGAGGTTTGCGGGAAACAATAATATCAAATGGGGCTCGTAAATCGGAGGTATGGGGTGGGTCGAAAAATATCGACAAATGGTGCATCTGGAGCAAAGTCATATATTTTTAAATAGAACGATATACAATAACATGCATAATATAAAACAGCACACGCAGAAAAACACAACGCAGTTGGTCTCATGCATCTACTGCACATAGGAACGAAGATATGGCCATGTGAAAATATGTAAACAAACTAACAAGTGGCCCACTTGACCGTCAGTACCACGGCATGTAAGACTTCTTAGGTGCCTGACAGAATTGCCTTTACGCAGAGCAAGTTTTGATAGCAGGTCCACGAGATCGTGTTAGTTCATAGCAAGCAGTCGTAGTGGTAAGAGCGAAGATTATGGTGTTCACAAAGATAGAAAAAACGGACATGATCCTGATTTATGTGGAATGCCGAAAGAATGCCTCAGAAGCCTACCGCGTGTACGCAGAGAGATATCCGGACAGACGACAGCCATCTCGACGTCTGTTTGGTAAGTTATTTAATAAATTAAGAGACACCGGAAGTGTAACACCACGAGCACGTGTGCGGAACAAGCCAACTACAGGTGAGGCAGGTGCAACAAATGTTCTCGCCGCTGTTGCTGTGAATCCGCACGCTAGCTCCCGTGAAATTACCAGGGATGCTGGGATGAGTCAGGGAAGTGTATTGCGCAATCTGCACACACACCCGATTTGTCACTTATCCTCTTCACTGACGAGGCAACTTTTACCAATCATGGAAATGTCAACCTAAGGAACATGCACTATTGGTCGGTGACAAATCCAAATTGGCTTCGCCAAGTGGAACGCCAGCGCCCATGGAGTGTGAACGTGTGGTGTGTTGTAGTGGGTGAACATCTCATTGGCCCTTTTTTATACAAGGGACACTGAATGCCGACCGATACATACAGTTTTTACAACATGAACTGCCTGTACTATTGGAGGACATACCACTTCAGACAAGGAGGGACATGCGGTACCAACATGACGGGTGCCCAGCTCACAGTGCAAGACACGCTACAGCATGTGTGGAAAATACATTTCCAAATAGTTGGATTGGACCTGTAGGGCCTGTCAAATGGCCGGCTCGTTTCCCAGATTTGATCCGTTAGACTTTTTTATTTGGAGAAAGCTGAAGGACATTGTCTACCGGGATGTGCCAACAACTCCATAGGATATGCAACACCGGATTACTGCGGCCTGTAGGGACATTCCCTACGAGATGCTACATTCTGTGCAACGATCTTTGCGTGGGCGCCTCGTTGCCTGTATCGCAGCTGACGGCCACCACTTTGAACACACACTTTGACAGGTTTTCGCTTCTTACACAGTGGTTCTTCGACATACTGTCATGGTCATTTTCATTATGCTGTAACACTGTTAAATACATGGTGCTGACGATGTCTACTGTATTTTTTATTCCTTTAACACGTTCTGTCTTCATCTTGTCCAATGGCTTCCGACATCTCATACTTGTACATGCCGTGGTACTGACGGTCAAGTGGGCCACTTCTTAGTTTGTTTACATATTTTTACATGGCCATATCTTCGTTCCTATGTGCAGTAGATGCATGAGACCAACGGCGTTGTGTTTCTCAGCTTGTGCTCTTTTATATTATGCATGTTATTGTATATCGTTCCATTTAAAGAAATATGACTTTGATCCAGATGCCCCATTTGTCGATATTTTTCGACCCACCCCATACCTCCGATTTACGAGCCCCATTTGATATTATTGTTTCCCGCAAACCTCACATCGCTACTGTTTCTGGTTTCCTTGCTATTTCAGGTGGTACTTTTAGGTGCATCACGCGGTATATACTGGGTGATTTTTTTAACATGAATCATTTGAATATCTTGAAAAAAATCATCCTACAAAAAAATGTTCGAAATAAAAAGTTGATAGCTTGGAGGGTGAAGTTTAGTGAGGCAACAAAAGAACATCCCTTCCCTTCTTGTAGGTGGGGCGGGGGGAAACTTTGAAATTTCAAATAGAAACCCGTATTTTTTATTACAGATTCTGATTTTACGGAAAAAAATACATAAGTTTTGTCTGAAACATTTTTTTTTCGATTTTTGATAGATGGCGCTATAACGTGACTGAAGTTAAAGATGCTATTAAAAGGTTTAAGAACAACAAAGCACCTGGCATTGATTTAATACCAGTTGAGTTAATTAAATATGGTGGAAATTCATTAATATGTCAAATTCATAAATTAATTTGTTTAATATGGAATAAAGAAGAAATACCTCAAGAGTGGAAAGATAACATATTTGTTCCTGCGTTTAAAAAAGGTGATAAAATGAACTACAATAATTACCGTGGAATTTCTCTACACTACAACATAGAAAATATTGTCTAACATTCTTTTAACAAGTTTAACCCCATATGCTAATGAAATTATAGGTGATTATCAATGTGGATTTAAACGTAACAGATCAACTACAGATCAAATTTTTCACATCAGACAGACACTTGAAAAAAAGTGGGAATGTAATCAAAATGTCCATCAGCTATTCATTGATTTCAAAAAAGCATATGGTTCGGTCAAAAGAGATAAATTATATAATATATTAGTAGAGTTTCGAATACCTAAGAAGCTCGTTAGTATGATAAAAATATGCACCAGTGAAACAGAAAGTAAAATTCGTGTGGGTAATAATATGTTTGACAAATTTATAATTCATGATGGGTTAAAACAAGGAGATGCATTATCTCCATTGCTATTTAATTTTGCCTTAGGATATGCTGTAAGGAAGGTAAAAGAAACTAAAGAAGGACTAAAATTAAATGGTGTGAGTCAGTTGTTAGCATATGCAGATAATGTAGACTTACTGGGGGCTGATATTAATACAATTAAGAATAATGCAAAATATTTTTCAAAACTGCTAAAGAGATAGGTTTGGAAGTTAACAAAGAGAAAACTAAATATATTCTTACAGGCCGAAACCAAGTGTTAGGTAATAATCAAAATCTAATTATTGATAACAACTCGTTTGAACCAGTTTCCAAATTCAAATACTTAGGAGTAATATTAACAAATGAAAATTATATTAATGAGGAAATAAAAAGTAGGCTTAATTCAGGAAATGCATGTTACTTCTCTCTTCATAAACTTTTGTCTTCTTGTTTAATATCTAATAAACTAAAAGTTAAAATATACAAAACAGTAATTTTGCCTGTAGTATTATATGGGTGTGAAACTTGGTCCCTTACTTTGAAAGAGGAACATAAATTGAGAGTATTTGAAAATAAGATCCTTAGGAAAATATTTGAACCTAAAAGGGATGAGGAGACAGGTGAGTGGAGAAGGTTACATAATTTAGAACTACATAATTTGTACTCATGTCCAGATATTATTAGAATAATTAAATCAAGAAGACTTAGGTGGGCAGGACATGTGGCACGAATGGGAGAGGAAAGAGGAGTTTACAGGATTCTTGTTGGGAAACCAGATGTTAAGAGACCTGAAGGAAGGCCAAGACGAAGATGGAGGGACAACGTTGAGATGGACCTAAAGGAAATCGGTAGGGATGGAAAAGAGTAGATAGATCTTACTCAAGATAGGGACAGATTGAAGGCCTGGGTTGCTGCAGCCATGAACCTTCGGGTTTAAGAACGAGAGAGAGTTTGTTAGTTAGTTGAATGTTTACACTTTAAAACCAATGTATTTCATTTCGCAATTCATTTAAATTCAAAAAATAAAACATTTTTGTTCCAGGAGTTGAAATTGTTGTAAAACAAATTCCTTTGTTTAGGTTTAACACTTCCTTAAGTAGTAAATTGATTGACTGTACGTTGAAACGTAGCGAAAGAACGCACCCTGCCTGGAAAACGCTCAGCATAAACAACGACAGCTTGACGGAGATTCCTGCCAGATTCTCCATACACGAGAACCATTTCAATTTTCTATTCTACAGTTAATACATCCATTGATATTAAAAAGTATCAACACCTTAGTCAAATTAATCGCTCGGAGCGTTCTTGTGGTCTAAAAACAATGAAAAACAAACAATGATTTAACAGGAAAAGTCTAAAAAGGAACTGTCTTGAAATTGTATTATTTTTTATATTTTATTTTTCTGTTGTAGCTTTGTTAAGCATCTTTGATCAAAAATAAAAAAATTAAGCAAATATTGAATCTAACTTTTAAATGTTGTAAATAGGCAATTTACCAGGTTAATGAAATCTCAAAAGATTTGTCAAGAATTAGTACAAAGTTCATGCACGAGAACGTTTTATTTTTTGAATTTAAATGAATTGCGAAATGAAATACATTGGTTCTAAAGTGTAAGCATTCAAGAAATGAAAATTTGTCGATTATACCGCAATCTATCAAAAATCGAAAAAAAATTTTGAGACAAAACTTATGTATTTTTTTTCGTAAAATCCGAATCTGTAATAAAAAATAGGGGTTTCTATTTGAAATTTCAAAGTTGGCCCCCCGCCTTACCTACAAGAGGGAGAGGGGTTTTCTTTTGTTGCACCACTAAACTTCAACCTCCAAACTATCAACTTTTTATTTCGAACATTTTATTGTAGGATGATTTTTTTTCAAGATATTCAAATGATTCAGGTTAAAAAAATCACCCAGTATATAACCTTGGTGACAATGAAGTTCGACCAGAAAGGAATACGTGATTAAATGCACAGAGGCATAGGCCGTGGAATGGGTGACCCGCAGAAGTGACGCATGTGTGTAAGAGGAGGCGTGTGAGTAGGCAAGAATCGTGATCCCAACATGTTGCACCCAAGGTCACGTAAAGAACGAAAACGGGGAACAATACGCGTGACTTTGAACTTCGACCTGGCACCAGACCCATACGGATAATTCCAGATAGTGGCGCATTTGACAGAAGCATGACGTCACGGACGCGATAAGGGAGTCCGCCGTATATAAGCGCGTGCTGTGCACCGAGGAACCGCAGTAGTAGTGTCATTGGCTATAATATAAACTCGATAAAGTATGAACCCCCCTCAGGCAGATTTGGCTACACTTAAAACTAGCTCAACATGCCCATATGAGTTTTTTGCTCAAGTGTGGCACCCTGTCTAATCCAAGATTTTTGTAAAAATGCCCTCGGGAATTTCCCGTGAAAGTATGACCCCCCTCAGATTGATTTGCCTACACTTATAAAAGGCACTTCTGTGAGATTGTTGTCCATAAATTTGTTAAAAATATGCCCCTCTTGATACTTTTTTTGGATACACTTAAAACTAAGCCAAGATGGTCATAAAACCCACACACACCCACACCCACCCACACCCACACCCACACACATACACCCACACCCACCCACATACACCCACACCCACCCACACCCACACATATTTAATTCCGGTCCACTTCCGGTCCACTTCCGGTTCACTTCCGGTCCACTTCCGGTTTGCCTACTTCCGGTCCACTTCCGGCCCACTTGTGACCTACTTCTGGTTTATTTCTATCGCATCATGTTGTGCAACAAATTATTAGGCATGTGTTGTTTTCTGATTGGTTGGTTATGACATAATGTGATGATGTGTTATATTCTGATTGGCTTATTGTTTCAGATGTTTTCAATGCGGTCCGTGCTTAGGCTATATAAAGAGATTTTGCATTGCATATCAGCCAGTATTGTGAGAGTTGTTGAAGAGTACACATGTGTTGTTGCAGTGCTCCTCATATTTTTTAAACACAAAATATAGCAGGTTTGTATAAATTGAATGATAGGTTTGTTTGATTTAATATACAGAATTTTTATTATTCATATCAAACATATTGAACAAAGGGTTTATATCTGCCCCAATTTGTTATACATGACACATGGTATTACACATGCATTTGTGCTAGGGCAGTGCTTCTGTACTTATTCTGCCTTTGTGCAAGTAGGCTATCAGCTTTATACAACCTGTCATAGGTTTATTAAGTATAGAGTTTTGATTTGAACCCAAAGAAATTTTATATAAATACCAAAGCCAAAAATATTAACACACATACACACACACAAACACTAAGTATACAAAGCACACTGCTGAACAAAACTTATATATATATATATATATATATATATTAAGCATAGAATTTTTATTTGAACCCCAAGAAATTTTATATAATAAACCAACAACGTAAATGCCAAATCAAAAATATTGTAATCAATGCAAAAAGAATATATCCAGCCCCAATTGGGCTAAGCATCAAAAGAATTGTAATCCAGACAAATGCAGAACTCCCACTAAAATATGCCCTAAATGCCATAGAAAATATAGCATGGAATATTTCACATATAAACATATAGATACTTGTTCTGCGCAGTCATCAACATTGCCCCCACAACCATCCACATCTGGTCTGAAATGGAAGCATGAAGCACCTGTTAATGCTAGAGCAGCAAAGCAGCCACGCTATGAACCCATCCATAGCAGTTTTGCTGGCCAACTTAGGGATTACCGGTTTGTATCAGAGCAAAAATGTGGTATTAAGAATTTTTTGAACAGTATAAATCCTGATGTGCAGGCAATTCTAAATGCAAAAAATGGCTCTTATAAGCTGTCCCTCAAATTGTTTACACAATATAAGAAACCAAATGGCACAAAATTTACACAGCCCCACATTAGAGAAACTGTAGCTGTATATTCAAATACAAATTCAGACAAAATAATAAGCAGTTTGATATATCAATTGAATATTAAACACTCTGAATTTGCGGCAAAAGAATCGGGATGGAGTTTATGCGGAACTCCACACAAGCTCTATGTTAATATTTCTGAATTCAGCCCATTACAAGGATCTACATATCTGCCATTACCTGCCAATATTAAAAACAAAAGAGCCGTGGTTAACATAGAAAATAGTGATGAGATATGCTTTTTGTGGTGTATTTTAGCAACTTTGTAACCAGTTTTAAGGAACCCTCAGAGAATAAGTTATTATAAACAACATGAAAATGATTTTGATGAAGCAATGGAGGGTTTAGAATATCCAATGTCTGTTCAGAATATTGATAAATTTGAAAAAAAAGGCCAGGAATATCAATGGTAAACAATTATCTATTACTGTATTTATTTGTTCTACTGGCCGTGGCAATTGCTTGATAGCACCTCTCAGAATCAGTACATTTGATGATGATTCTGCTGTTCCGATTGATCTGCTCTTAATTGAAGGGGATGATACACGCCATTATACTCTGATACATAATCTTGAAGCTTTAGTCAGAAAACAACTAGACAAATCTAATACAATATTCAAGTTGTGTAGAAGATGTTTAACTGTATTTGATGGTAAAAAAATAATAAATGGGATTAGTGAAGTGAATACAGAAATTGCTAAAAATAAGTTAGTTGAACATAGTTAAAATATTGTGGCAACCATAAACCTTTTCATATGGTGATGCCCAGTCCAAGTGAAAATGGCAAATTCAAAAAATTTGAAGCCTTGTTGGAACACCCAGCATATATTGTCTGTGATTTTGAATCAAACCTCAAACCCCTTGCATTCTGCAGCCCAGATCCTGATGAATATTCAATTACATCATACCAGCTACATGAACCTTCTAGTTTTTATTATGTTGTTGTACAGGATGGTGTTATTAGTGAAGAATATATATACATGGGACCAGATGCCATCAAAAAATTTGCACATAGAGTGGAAAATGAGTGCCATGACATAGCATCTAATATCTTATTAAAATCAAAACCTATGATGCCTTTAACAGAGAAACAGATTGAAGATTTCAACAATGCAGAAAAATGCCCGGTATGTGATTCTGAATTTTCAGATACAAATATCAAGGTGAAACACCATTCTCATACAGATGGTAAATTCTTAATGGCACTGTGTAATAGCTGTAATATTAAGATCCAGAGACCAAAATTTATCCCTATATTTTGCCATGGTGCATCCAATTATGATTTCCATCATCTGATCAGGTACGAGGGGTTTAACAAGCAGAATTTGAATATTTTAGCAGAAAATAATGAGAAATATATAGCTATTAGCAAAATAATTAAAGTTAATGGTGTTCCCATTCACTTAAGATTTCTTGATTCTTACAGAATTCTGTCTGCTAGCCTGGCTACACTGGCCAGTCAATTATCTGATGATCAATTTAAAATCACATGTGCTTTGTTTCCAAATCAGGACCTGAAATTAATTAGGCGGAAGGGTGTATACCCATATGATTATATTACAGATTTTTCTAAATTTGATGAGTTTTCTCTGCCACCACAACAACAGTTCTACAGCAAACTCAGAGGATCTGGAATCACTGATGATGATTATCACCATGCCCAGTTGATGTGGAACAATTTAAAATGCCAGACATTTGGTGATTATCACAAGGCATATTTAAAACTTGATGTCACTCCCTTAGCTGATATACATCAGGTATTTAGAAAATCTTCCATGGAAAATTATAAGCTGGATCCAATGTATTTTTACAGTGCACCAGGCCTAGCATGGTCTGCAATGTTTTTGAACACTAAAATGCAGTTGGATCTGATCCAAGATCAAGATATGTATTTGTTTATGGAACAATGTATAAGAGGAGGCATGGTGCAATGTTCTCAGAGATATGCCAGAGCAAATAACAAGTATATTCCTGATTATGATCCAGCACTGCCATCAAATTATATACTTTATGTGGATGCCAACAGCCTGTATGGTTATGCTATGATGGATAAATTGTCATATGCAGGGCTTGAGTGGGTTGAAGATTTCAATATTGAAGATCTTCGAATTTGGATGACAGTGACTATGGCCTGTTCTTAGAGGTTGATCTGACAATTCCTGATGATTTACACAACACATTTTCTGATCTGCCTCCAATTCCTGAGGTTAAGTTTTCACCTGGCTCTAAACAGAAGAAGCTCATGATGACTCTGGAGCCAAAACAGGATTATGTCATATATTACAAAAACCTCCAGTTCCTGATGCATCATGGTGTTCAAGTGAGCAAAGTTGGCAAAGGCTTAAGGTTCAGGCACTCAAGATGGTTGAAACCATACATTGATACAAACACCGAGCTTCGAACATCTGCAATGAGCCAATTTAATAAAACTTTGTTTAAATTGATGGTAAATTCTGTGTATGGTAAAACCATAGAAAATGTCAGAAAACATACTGATGTTAAAGTAATTACTGACCCCAGCCGGAGCAAAAAATTGATAGCAAAGCCTAATTTCAACTACAGAAGGATTTATGATGAAAACATGGCACTCTTCAACATGAAAAATACAAAGATTAAGTTTGATAAGCCTATTTATGTAGGGGCTGTGATATTGGAATTGGCCAAATTACACATGCTAAAATTGTATTATGATGTGTTGAAGGCTATTTATGGTGATTGTGTAAATTTGATGTACATGGACACAGATAGTTTTATTCTTGATATTCAGACAGAAGATGTCTATCAAGATATGTCACAGCCTGCATTGATTGAATATTTTGATACCAGTGAACATACAAAAATTCAACCCCACAACAAAAAGGTGCCTGGCAAGTTAAAAGATGAGACACTTGGTGATGTTATTGTCGCATTTGCTGGGTTAAGGGCCAAGATGTACAGTTTTGAAACATGTAGTGGCGCTGTTGCCAAAAAGGCCAAGGGCATTGGCAGAGTAATTGTTGACAAAGAGCTTGAATTTGAAGATTACAAAAATTGCCTCAAATCATGTAGCACAATCAGAACATCAGAATCCAGAATTCAGAGTGTGGATCACTGGTTGACTACAAATATTGTAAGAAAAGTGGCTCTGGACACACATGATGACAAGAGATGCATTTTGTCATCTGGCATACATATTCTACCATGGGGTCATTGTGATTTGAAAAGTGGTAATCAATGCCCAATTACAGAGCATGATTTGAAATAAATAAACATGCCTATGAACTTATTTGGGTTCAAAAAACAGGCTATTATGGACCTGCCAACACCACAACCCTCTTCTGATATGATATCTAAACTAAGTGCTTTGTTAATTATTCATCTGAACAGCATATTTACAGATGTTGATGATGAAACAGGTAAAACATTGTACATATTTAACAATAACTTAAATCATTACCAATTACCTGTAGGTGGTCAATTGCAATTTATTACAACCCCTGAGGGTGATGTCAAGATTTCAGTAGGGAGAAATATTTATAGAATTAAGCACCCAAACATGATTTCTGGCACTGTATATACTGTTTCTGCTGGTGACTGCTTATATATTGAGGTCCCGGGATCCTATGACAAGCTTATACTTTTTTTTATAGAATTAAGAATTAGATATTCAATAATAAATAACCACTAAATCAAAATGCCTAATGATATATTTGGCCATACAAGACATGAAGATCACAGTGATGAGATTCTGATGCTTGATTATAACAGTAATTAAAAATATAATAATAATAATAAAATGGGGGCGTTTAGAGGTTCGAACCTAGGTTTGGATGTTCAATCACGTAATGAGCAATTAAAATGTACGAACACAAATTGAATTAGAGATGATTGCGTGAACGGTCACTGGTTCGGCCAATGGAGAAGGACAATGATGTTCCTTCTGCATTGGTCTTCGTTTACTAGCCAAATTTACCATGAATTTATCTTGAATTTAAAAATCAGGAATCGGAAATCAGAAATCAGTACACTGGACACTGAAATATGTTACAAAATAATGTTTAATACATTTCTGTAGAAATACTTACAATCTCTGGTCGCTCGCCGACACAAGACAAAACACTCGCGGGCCCATGATGCCCTGCTCTAAACAAGTGAGCAACGCAGACCGCTGATGGTCGGTTTTATATGTAAACAATACATTCGAGCACCATGGCCTAACCAGTTACGTTAAAGAAGTTTGAAATCACAAAGCTAAGATTTTAAACATGGTCCAGAGAAGAGAAAACAATTTCTCTCTGACCTATAAAGGTGCCGAAAGTTTTAACTGCGAATGTTCTAAAACCGTCTCTCTAAAATGTGAATGTCGAACTGCCAAAATCGAACTGTGTCTCTCGAACTGTGTATTTCCCCTCTCACTTTCCACTGCTTCTGCTAAGTCCTTACTTCGTCTTTTCTTTCCGTTCTCCCAAGAATTGTCCTTCACTCTATTGGTCGTTGAACTTTTTACTCCGCCCACACGTGGTCACTTCTGGATGTAGGGGTGAGAATCGTAACACACGGGGGAGATAAGGGTGAGAATTGCTTACCGAGAGGCGATAATCGCATAGCATGAAAACACAATAGCACCTTGTTTGAGAGCTGATCTCGAGGAATGAAAAGCATCTGTTCTAATTAATTTTAATGGCTCTCAGCTCAAATTTTATCGCACACAACTCGGACACTTCGGTAAAGTTATTCCTTCCTTTGCTGTCGAAATCGCATCGAAGCGAAGATATACGAAGAGAAATGTTCTGGCAGGGTTGGAGTTCAAGATTCTCTGCTATTTATTCTTGTCAATTCGACAGACGGGCTGGCGGCGATCGTGGAAGTTATGCGTCTCGTGGAGAACACCATGTGTGGAGCAATTGTCTCTATTCCGAGCCTGGCCACCTGCAAAATCTCACGAGGACAGAGGATCTTTGTTCAAAACAAGGGAGAAAGTCTTCTTGGGGTTTTAAATTTTAAATGCCTGAAGTTCCAGGTGATTAGCTCCTTCTCTGCCGAAATTATCTCGATAGGCTCCATCTGGGCTGAAATTATCTTGACGGTGAACCAGAGTCTAGATGAATTTGTATGGGACAGATATGGGAGTTTATTGCTGGACAACATTTTTCTTCACCTTGACGTAGGGGTGGTGATATATGGAAGGCTTCATGGGAACTAACGCTCAGCGAGGCAGCTGGGTTTCTTCTCAGAGAGCAGAAAATAAGATCTTGGGGGAAAGCGTAGAAAGACCGATGGAGATTTGTAATTGGCACATCTGGGGATTTGTAATTGGCACATCGGTTATACATCCCCCTGCTCCCGAATAAAATTTGCTGAAATGAAGGGAAGCAAATTTTTCAGCTATCAGTTGCATTGCCTCCTGCAGGACTTCTGATGTGTCTTGCCTCCCGATGTTAACTTAGGTCAGAAAGTAACCCTAGCACCCGTAAACTTAAATGTTCGGGTCACATCTGCCTCTTATGGGCAAGTCTGCCTGCCTCTCTCCTCCTCCCATAGCTGTAGTTCTCTTCTGCTGCTTCTCCTCCTGCCTGGATTGGCTCTGGGCAAGTGAGTTGCACCCTCGCTGCTTCATTTGGTGTCCATGGCATCTTCTTCTCTCTTCCGACTGCTAACTCGGGCGTCGAGTGTCTCAGGAATACGGTTGGTAATAAAGGTGGGCTGCCCTCCTTGTCTAGTCATTCCTGGAATAGTGGTCCATCCTGGCCTCTTCTTCTGCCATTTCTGCCTGGCTGGAGCTCTCGTATCTGCTGAAGAAATGTGTCCGGAGTCTCCTTGGTGCATCTTCTCCTGCCATCTCTTTGGCTGTAGTATCTTATTCTGTGAAAGTTTTTAAAGGCATTAGAATATGCTTAGTTGAAAGTCTTAATTTATCTTCATGCACTTTCTTCACATGTCACAACTTCAAGTCTCTTTACCACTTTAAGTTCCTTGTCTTTGTGCACTTGACCACTATGTCTCTTGATTACATTTTTATGAATAATGAAAATTACACAAAAACTTGTAGCTTCTACAAAGATAGTATGAAAATCAATACAGGATTTAATAAAATATTATATAAAAATTTGTTGGCTAGTTTTGAAATTAAAAATTGAAAAATTACCAATACACATATTAAAATAAGAAAATTCCCTTTACTTTATATCCTTCATGCACCCTTCTCTTCAACTTATCTCATCGTTTTTAGCTTATTTCATATTTCATTACTTGGCTCAAGGCTTTACCAACACAAGACTATTTCACTAACACACTTCATAGGTTAGGCAGTATTTACTGCACGGGCATTCAGCCCCTTACATGTGCATACTTAAAACTATAATGGCCACTATGGGCAAATCTTCTGCTCTATGGCAGGAATTATGTGTGCATCATAGGCACATTCTTTATGCTATGTAAAGCATAGGCCTCCTTGGGCAAATTAAAATTAACGCAACCCTCTTATAACACCAAAATCCTTGTTGTGTGTTGTCGGCAAGTGTATGTGGTAGATGTATTTATTCTGTGTCTTATACCTTACATTAAGTAAAATTATGCAACTTGAGCCAGTTAAAATGCCAAAATTTAAATACTCTCCTTATCAACATAAAAACAAACAGTGAATAATCATTATGGAGATCTAGCTTCCATTTTCTCCTGATCAAAGCTAAATGGTGCATGAATCTAGTTGTTATACAAACTTAATCCTTATTTTACTATACAGACCCAACTTATTTTCTTCATCATACATCACTGGCCGTTCAATGCCTTGGTTGGTCTGGTGTGTCTAGCCTATCAAATATTAACTATAATAGATCAGAATACACGTTTAGATAAAACATAGAAATAGATTAATCAATAATCAATTGATATTAATATTTTCTGTAAATATTGACAAACAAATGAAAAAGAAAACAAAGAAAACTACTTCTTCTTCTAAGTAAATAAAGGATTACATGGCACTATGACTGTGCTAAATAAACAAAATTATAAATTTCACCACTAACTAGACATTAATAAAATGAAAAGGTGACTTACTGAGTCACGTGTGTGCACATATATTGTTGCACCTGATTACACAAGTTCACAAAGATTAAGATTATAAAATGAATAAACATAAAATTTAAACACATCAAAATTATTAAGATAATATTATTGTTTAGATATAATGAAGAAGTTAATATGAGCAAATGTATGAGATTATTACAAACAGAAGACCTAACACCACCTTCTGTTAGTTACATCATAAAAATCAAAAGATTAAAATACAACTATATTACAAGTGTATGCATGTGTATGAAATTTTTGCTTTTTGGTCGAGTGTAATTGTTGTCTTACTTATTCTTAAGCAATTGTTGCAATGTGTTAGCCCCGCAGGGCTATTTTATGAGGACTTCGTAGTTAGGCCCTAACTTCTAGCAGCCAAATGTAACCTGTCACGTGGCTGATAGAATCCAGGAACCGAACACGTCCAAACCCAACCCGCATGTATATATAAAAGAGTCCCCCCCCTTGAATCCGACAGCAAGATGATATGTTGATAAAAAAAATCCCTTAAAGCCTAAAGAAGGCAAAGTGTAAAATAAAATATGCTCCGCGCATGAAAACTGTCGAATTCCGCAATGATTAAGTCAAATCCATATTTAAATCATGTTTAGCTCACGCTGCCATAGCGTCTTATGAGCTGTTGGGAGGACAGGTGACACGCGGTGTGCCCCAATCATCCTCTTCCTAACTCCTTAACCTCCACACCAAAAAAATCTTTCAAGTTACCCGGGGTATACCGAAAGTATTCCAAAATGGTGGCAAAATAAATTTTGGGTTCTAGTCTCCTTTGAGAATAGAAATTTCGATCTTTGAGGTTCTCTATAGCAAGAAATTAACCCTAGGGAGATATATAAAACGAAGAAGTTGGTCTCCCTTTCATTATAAATTCTTATTTATCATCAGGTCATCCGTCGCATTCAGCATGTGCAAGTAAGCACGCATGCTGAGAAAAACATTAAAGTTGATGGTTGCAAAACCATTTATAATGAATTGTTACTTAGTAACTATTATACTGTATGATTACACAAGTCACAGGTATGCTGGTTTAATCAGTACATTGAAGAAAGGTGATATCGGAAAATAATTCCTCGGAACGTCAAAAATTTTCTAAAAAATTAGCTGGCAACACTGATTTTCACTAACTTTAAATGGTAGTTGGTTGCAAAACTTCTACAACACTTATATTAAATAATTAAACAAGTTCGAAGTAAATATCCTGAAATAAAAGTAAAATTTTTACATAAATTCGAAGTTTCTCGGTTTACGAGCCTCCGATACGACACCTTCGTATAAAAACTGGATAATTAAAAATAAAATTATGCAAGTCCTGGTTGATTTTTTGTAATTTCCCTCAAGGGTAGTCTGTTTATGACTTCAGTAATTAGTTTTCATAAAGATCCGACTGTAATTAAGCATTTTATGGCTGATTTAAAATTCAAGTTCTCCGCAAAGGTACTAGTTCAGACAAAATTTGGATTTCTACGTCACAGTAGCTCAATTTTATGAAACAATACAAGATTAACTCTTTATATTTAAGTAATTTATAGCTTAATTGTTATTATTAAGTTCTAAATGTAAGAATTTGTTACAAAAATTGTAGCTTTTATGCTGAAAATTCATTTTAAGTGCCTTATTTAACAGCATAACGCTTTTAAGTTTGGAAAATGAAAGATAAGCCAAATATTGTGTTTTTAAGAACCAATTTTAAGGTTGAAGGAGAAATAAAGAACAAGATTCTATTTACGCCATCCTGAGAATCAAGTGTAAAAGAGTCTCCCAGCCTCCAGTCCTTTAAGAGGACTTCCCTTTGTAAAGTAGGTGTGTTATGTAACATGTGTGTCATTAACATCCTGTGGAAAAAGATCTGGTCTCTTACCCTTCAACATCCTGAGGTACAATGTCCTTTTACCTTCGGTACAGTGCCACAGCTTCATGTTTTCCACATGCTGATTGGTTACCATCTGGCCGGTACAGCAGTCCAACAGCGTGAACACATCAACTCTCTCCTCCTGGTAGCAGTAATAAGGACCGGAGAAGGTATTGCAGTATTTCCTGGTTATGGCATCTAATAAGCTACTAAGAAAGTGTGTTTTCAAAAAGATTAAGTTACCTACAGAGACATTTTGCCTTTGGGACAATTGTGCATTTATCCTGGTGTTTCTTTTGTTTCTTTCACCCGCTGTATTAATACTAGCCATGTACAGCTTGTGTTCCCAGTTCATTTCTTCACCAGCTGGCAAATTAAAGTGTGTTTTTACTGCATTGTCTATGGGATAATTTAATTGAAGCTCTATGGGTGCAAAACCAGTGGAATGGTTGACACTTCCATTCAACAAGTTAACAACTTTGGTGACATGCTCTGGCCAAGCATTATGCGCACCTTCACATACCACTCGCATAAGCCGGTTCAAATCTTTGTGTATCCTCTCTACTAGGTTACTGCTCGGTTTGTATACCGGGGTGTAAGCAACCTTTATGCCTAGAGAGGCTAATGACTGTACATATTTATTTGCCTTGAACTGGACTCCATTGTCACTTACTATTAAATTTGGGATCCCGAAATGTAAAAAATAGACATCAATTAGCTTCCGTAGTATGCTGTCGGTAGTACTGTTACGTAAGGTGTATGCGGTTAGAAACCTAGTTTTTGCATTTTGAATAGTTAGTAAGAATCTTTCACCTCTCTTACCCCTTGGTAATGGGCCCTGAATATTTATGAACAAAACAATATCTCTACCTTCCATACTGTGCAATAACGGTGTTTGTCTAGGTGGGTGTGTGTTATCTTTAGTACTTTGACATGTAATGCAGTCTGCAACATAAGATCTGACATCTTTCCTCATATTTCTCCAATTATACAGTTTTAAAATTCTTCTCATCATTTTATCTACTCTATAAATGTATTAGAATATCTTGGTAGTCAAAAACACTACTGGTACCAATAATACTGGTATGCAAAGTTTCTATTCGTTCAAAAAAATTATAATCATAGTGGCTGCTATGCCATCTTGCAAAAATTTTGTAAAATACAGCTAATTTGTGATTTAATTTAGCTTTTGTTTTGTAAACAACTCAAAAACTGTATGTTGGTAAGAAGTATGTGGTGTTTCTGCTGTTCCGCAGCTACAAAGTTACTGAAAAAATTAATTTTGGAAGAAATTGTTCATTATTTACACTCATATTGGTGTAATAAGTGTGTACATTGCACAGTCATCATAAAAATCTGGTCTCTTACCTACTGGTACATTTGTGTACTTTACCTCTCTTCTTTTTTCTGTTACCCTTCCATACTTGAAATATTTTATGCATGTTGGGTGTTGTCTGACCTACATGGTTACGGAACGAGGCGGAAACGTCGTGCCGTCCTTTACCTCTGACATTACGCAGAGCTGTACGGGTGTTGCTCAATGCTACGTTAACTTCGTCTACTAGAATGCTAAAAAGATATGCTTTAGTGTCTTGGCTACAGTTAAGATTCATGAATAGTGACATACTTTCATTGCTGGTTAGGTTAACGCTAGCTTCTGTACATTTAGTGCCCTTGCTCAGTTCCTTGCTGGCAGGCAAATTAAAGAGGGGTTCCAATACTTTATTTATGTGCTTGCTACCTTGAGCTTTCATTAATGTAGATGCATTATTCTTGCCATTACTCTCTACTTTCCCCCTTATTCCCCTTCTCTCATTAATCCTCCAACTTCCAAAGCTACGCAGCCTACTCCTAACCTTCTCATTAAGGTACATCCATCCTATTTCACCGTACTCAATTAGCCTTAATTCATCAGCAATAATCTTCTTAAAGTGGGTCATATCCCCTTTTACTCCTAGCTCAAAAGTTACTCTATTACTAATAGCAAACTTATGTTTCTTAGCTCTATCAAAATCCATAACAATAGCATTATCATCATTAGGCCTAACTTCTGCCTGCTGTACCTCACTAACAATTAGCTCTCTATTTTCTCCCTCTGACTTCTCTACCCTTTTCTCTAACCGGTCTACTTTCCCTCTTGTTGCTTCACATTTCTTTATTTGTGCCTCTATCCTAGCATTAGTGTCTTCCCCGTATTGCTCTATCCTCTTTCCCAATTCCTCATTTAATGAGTCTATTCTTTGGCTCAAACTTGCTTCTAACTTCCCAAATGTAACTTTCAATGCTTCTTTTAAGGTAGCTCTAATTGCTTCTATTGTCACTGCCATAATTGCAGTTACAATTTCACTTTATTTAGTTATGTAACAAATCTATCTCTGCCCCCTGGCATTTAAAACAAGCACTAGAAATTCGTAAAGCATGGTCGTCTATTTATTTATCATTCTTCATTTTCATGGTAGCGATTAAGTTATCTCGCCCTCAAAATTAGCTTTTAGCTCCATAGTTCCCCTTTACTTGTACTTTCACTTTTTACGTATGTGCTTTTCAATAATATTGTCTACTCGTTGTTTCCACTTTATTAACTTATGCTACTCGGAAGTTAGTTCACTCGCGAGGCATGCAAAAACTACCGTAGTGTCCTGATTTCTTTATGAAATTTATAAAATTTAGGGAAAATTTAGAATTTTAGAAACGGTACATTGAACTTGGCTTATAAACAAGTCCCTGTTCGGGAAAAGCCATTTATAACAATAATTAAGAATATAAAATAATAATAATAAAGGGGGCGTTTAGAGGTTCGAACCTAGGTTTGGATGTTCAATCACGTAATGAGCAATTACAATGTACGAACACAAATTGAATTAGAGATGATTGCGTGAACGGTCACTGGTTCGGCCAATGGAGAAGGACAATGATGTTCCTTCTGCATTGGTCTTCGTTTACTAGCCAAATTTACCATGAATTTATCTTGAATTTAAAAATCAGGAATCGGAAATCAGAAATCAGTACACTGGACACTGAAATATGTTACAAAATAATGTTTAATACATTTCTGTAGAAATACTTACAATCTCTGGTCGCTCGCCGACACAAGACAAAACACTCGCGGGCCCATGATGCCCTGCTCTAAACAAGTGAGCAACGCAGACCGCTGATGGTCGGTTTTATATGTAAACAATACATTCGAGCACCATGGCCTAACCAGTTACGTTAAAGAAGTTTGAAATCACAAAGCTAAGATTTTAAACATGGTCCAGAGAAGAGAAAACAATTTCTCTCTGACCTATAAAGGTGCCGAAAGTTTTAACTGCGAATGTTCTAAAACCGTCTCTCTAAAATGTGAATGTCGAACTGCCAAATCGAACTGTGTCTCTCGAACTGTGTATTTCCCCTCTCACTTTCCACTGCTTCTGCTAAGTCCTTACTTCGTCTTTTCTTTCCGTTCTCCCAAGAATTGTCCTTCACTCTATTGGTCGTTGAACTTTTTACTCCGCCCACACGTGGTCACTTCTGGACGTAGGGGTGAGAATCGTAACACACGGGGGAGATAAGGGTGAGAATTGCTTACCGAGAGGCGATAATCGCATAGCATGAAAACACAATAGCACCTTGTTTGAGAGCTGATCTCGAGGAATGAAAGGCATCTGTTCTAATTAATTTTAATGGCTCTCAGCTCAAATTTTATCGCACACAACTCGGACACTTCGGTAAAGTTATTCCTTCCTTTGCTGTCGAAATCGCATCGAAGCGAAGATATACGAAGAGAAATGTTCTGGCAGGGTTGGAGTTCAAGATTCTCTGCTATTTATTCTTGTCAATTCGACAGACGGGCTGGCGGCGATCGTGGAAGTTATGCGTCTCGTGGAGAACACCATGTGTGGAGCAATTGTCTCTATTCCGAGCCTGGCCACCTGCAAAATCTCACGAGGACAGAGGATCTTTGTTCAAAACAAGGGAGAAAGTCTTCTTGGGGTTTTAAATTTTAAATGCCTGAAGTTCCAGGTGATTAGCTCCTTCTCTGCCGAAATTATCTCGATAGGCTCCATCTGGGCTGAAATTATCTTGACGGTGAACCAGAGTCTAGATGAATTTGTATGGGACAGATATGGGAGTTTATTGCTGGACAACATTTTTCTTCACCTTGACGTAGGGGTGGTGATATATGGAAGGCTTCATGGGAACTAACGCTCAGCGAGGCAGCTGGGTTTCTTCTCAGAGAGCAGAAAATAAGATCTTGGGGGAAAGCGTAGAAAGACCGATGGAGATTTGTAATTGGCACATCTGGGGATTTGTAATTGGCACATCGGTTATATGATGTCAGAGTCAAGTAATTAAGAAGTGATTTACAAGCTATACAAACCACACTCAATGCCAGTCTTCAACTAGAAATTACAAATTTACAATCACAGTGCATGGACCCTCTTCTTAAAATTGATTCTGAACTCAAATTGCTGCTTCAAAAATATACTGATTTGGCCACATTGGATAATTTTCAAAGTTTAGAAGAGGCTGTAGCAGCTCTTCAAGCCAAATTTAAGACCCAGGCCACCAACTCTGAGCAATTGAAACAGCAATTTGAAGAGCAGATAAATAATGTCCAGACACAGCTCCAAACAATTGTCAAAAGCATAAAATCACAAGAAGATTTTGATCTAGTGATTTCCACTCTAAAGGAACAGATTCAATCACTCCAGATACCTAATCTGGACCCCTTGAACAATGCCATAGCCGAGGTTAAAGAAAAATTGAGACACTTGAAAATTTTATGAACAACTTGCCATCTTCTGATGCTTTGAGTGCAATAACTCGGAGTGTTGCAAACATCAAGCTGCAACTTGAAACATATGAAGATTTTGGAAAAATTCAAAGTACCATAACCCATCTTGAGGGTACAATAGCAGCAGTGCAAAGTGATTTGACAAATGTACAAGAACCTCTCGAATCCCGCCTGCCTGGTATTGTAGACACACTTGTCAGTGTCCAGCAACAGATCACAAAGCTTGAAAACCTCAACACTGAATCTGAGCTATCTCATTTTCATCACTTGATCGATGATATCCAAACAAAACTTGAAATTTTACAACAATCAACACCCACTCAGGCAGATATAGCCCTGCTCCAAAATGCTATGCAAAATGTGGCTGATGCTTCTGAATTAAATAATGTGAAATTGGCACTTGAATCTTTGCAAAATACTGTAACAAATCTGCCTACATCACAGGAACTTAAAAATATTAAGAGAGCAGTGAATCGCATATTGAAATCAGAAGATATCAAGAATATCCAGAGAGAGATCAAACAACTTACTCAGACAGTGGCCACTCTACCAACTAATCAACATATTAATGAACTGCATGCCCTGTTTGAGGATATCAGAAGACAGGTCCATGATCTTACTTCTCAAAATTCAAAATTGGCAGTTATTGAAAATTTGCAACAAATTGTAGCTAATATCAAGCAACAGCTAGGGACCATGGAATCCAATCAAGCAAATGTTCTGTCTGTTTTTGCCACCCAGCTACAAGAAATTGTGCAACAATACAAAAAACTTGTTGTTGACATAAAAATCAAGCCAGGCCATGATGATGTTGTTAGGACCATCAATGAGAACCTTGAATCTGTAACAAGCAGATTGCTTACAGCAGAAAAAGAAATAACCGGCATAATTGAGAATCCAAAACATACAGTAATTCTTGAATTGTACAGCATCCCCAACAAAGAATATGATTCACCATTTACACCAGGTGGCAAAATATATATGCTGTCCCCTGCACAAATTTTATTACCAGTTTTTTGTTGGGGGCACACTGAGACCAATCAAGATCAAATATTGGCTTCAACCATAGGCACACCACTACCCCACCTTATCAATAACAAATGCTGACAACAAACAAAAAATCACCAGTGTAGATTTAGAGGATTTTACAGATCCCAATACATTAGAAACATCTTTTGCTGAAGATGATGGCTCTCTGGAATTTCATATACAAATAGAAGTCAAATTATATTTAGAAAATCCTGTAGTATCAGCTGCTGAACACCCCATAGTTGCAATATTTTTATTTTCATATTATGTCTAGACAAATTATTGTTGATGAATTACACAGACATGCCAGACATAATTATAAGAGACAGCCAGTAGTCACAAAAGGCATAGATGATTTATGGCAGAGCGACTTGATTGAGATGGCAAGTGGACAGCTGAAAAACTTAGACAAAATCAAGAAGGGCTACAAGAATCTACTCACTGTAATAGACACATTTTCAAAATTTGCCTGGGCTGTGCCACTCAAATCCAAGACTGGAAAATGTGTTACAGAAGCCATCAGGACAATCATCAATCAGAGTGGAAGATCACCGCGCTATTTGCAAACAGATAATGGCAAAGAGTTTTATAATTCTGTGTTCCAACAATTTATTAAAAGCCAGTCAATACAACATTATTCGAGTTACAGTGATCTCAAAGCCTCAATTGTAGAGAGATTCAACAAAACCCTAAAAAATCTTATGTATAAACAATTTACACTTCAAGGTAATTATAAATGGCTTAATATTCTTCCAGAACTTCTACATAAATATAACAACTCGGTTCATTCCACAATCAACATGAAACCCTCTGAAGTAACTTCATCTGATGAGCAAAAATTGATCAGGACTGTTTATTATCCTAGATACCAGCCAACAACAAGAAAGGCCAAATACAAGGTGGGTGATCAAGTAAGAATCAGCAAATATAAGCACTTATTCAAAAGAGGCTTTACAAGAAACTGGAGCACTGAATTATTTACAGTGGTTCAAGTTAAACCTGGGACCCTTAACACATATATAATAAAAGACCACCGAGGAGAAATTCTCAAAGGCAGATTTTATGAAGAAGAACTCAACAAAACTAAACAGACTGACAAATATCTCATAGAAAAAATCATCCGCAGAAAAGGCAACAAGTTATTTGTCAAATGGCTAGGACTTCCAGAACACAGCTGGATCGATGCAGACAAAGTGATAATATGAGCACCTGGGATGTTATAAAAAGACTGCCAGAACCTGAGCAGCAGATTAAGAGAAATGGCAAGTTGCTGCCTGAAAATATTAGATGTCTTATTGTTGGGCCATCGGCTTGTGGTAAAACTACACTAATGATTGATAATTTTTTATTGGCACCCAACTGGTTAGACTGGAAAAACAGGCACTTGTATGTCTTCTCTAAGATCTTGGAACAATTAAAATATCAGCAGCTCATGAAGCTATATGATGGATTGGATATTGCCACTTTTGACTCAGATGTTAAGCCACTCCATGAATGTCTCGATAATTCTGTTGTTGTGTTTGATGACATTATACTGGATAATCAAAACAAGGTTAGAAATTTCTTTACACAGGGCCGACACAAAAACATTAATTGCTTCTACCTGGCACAGACTTTTTCTAAAATACCGAAGCAGCTGATCCGAGACAACAGCAATTTTATATGTGTGTTTCATCAAGATCATACCAACCTCAAACACATACATGATGAATATGTAGGTGGGGACTTGAGCTACAATGATTTTTCCAAGTTTTGTAGTAGGTGCTGGAACCAGGACAGTTATGGGTTTGTCACAATTGATATGACAAGAAAACCCAATAGTGGTAAATATAGAAATAAAATTAACAATTTTCTAGACATTGAAACATATATAAATAACCATGAAAAGGCCAATCATTGATGATCTTAAATTAAGAGATTATCTTGTAAAAAGATTTAAGAGATGGAAATCACAGAACCGAGGAATTTATGAACAACACAAACAAACAGAACAGCCTATTATTGATGCTATTGGTGAATTAGGTAAAAATATCAAAACTATTACAGAGCAAAATCAAAATTTGATCACAGAGCTTGTACCTGTAGCTGCAAGGAACATATTAGATTATCCAATCACCCCACTTTCTAGTATTCATACACCTAGCCCTGTTGCTCCTCGAAGAATTGAAGCTACTCAGGATCCTATTGAATTGGGTCTTCTTGCTCAAAAATATTTAAGCACACCTAAAGACAACGAAGATGAGGTCTTTGGCTTATATGCTGACACAGAGCGTGATGGTAGCATCATACATAGAATTGGCAATTTCAGAGTAACATTTATGGGAGATGATCTAATTGTACATTCAGAATCTCATCTTTGAGAAAAAGGTGGTTTTGTTAAATATCCCGGCACACCTGGATTGTGGGAACTGATGACTAGGAAAAGGCCTGGCAGCTATACAGATCAAGATTATGAGCATTACAAAGAAATATTAATAAAATCAGATGCTCTATACCAGAACAATGATCCCACACAAAAAAGAGTCAAGTCTAGCAGTGTAGCAAAATATAACAACTTAATCAAGCCCATATGGTCACAGATCAAGACAGGCAGTGGAATCAAACAATACAACACCCTGCCTTAAGAATTTGTCTGGGTTGATGATGTCAGGAAATTTGTAGATAGGTTATTGGTGATAGCTGGGGAGGAAAATGCTGGCAACCACAATTTTTACAATGAAAAGGTTGGAATTATGGACATGATAAGCACAAAATAGTCTAATTTTATAGTGAATGGCACTAAGGGGATTGGATATCTTATAAAAATTATTAATACTCTACCACCTAAATTTTGGAATATTTCTGAGTGCCGGGGGTTGGTTAATGACATTATAAACAAGCTGCCATTTGAACTACACATCCCAGGCTATCAGTATTGTGGTCCAGGCACAAAATTGGACCATAGATTAAACAGAGGGGACCCTGGTGTTAATCCCCTAGATGCTGCTTGTAGAGACCATGACATAGCATACAACACACATTCTGATCTTGACAAGAGACATGTTGCAGACAAGAAATTAGAAGAGGCTGCATTTGGTAGATTAGTAAGCAAAGATCCTTCTTTGAGTGAGAGAATAGCAGCATTGGGAACCACCATAGCTATGAACACCAAACAAAAACTGGGGTGGGGGTTGTGAATATATATATAATAAACCTAGGATGAAGGCCAAGGGTGTTATGTATCAGATACCTTATGCAGGTCTTAAATCTCTTAAAACTATTGATAGTCTTTTAACAAAAAAGCAGCGCAAGAAAAAAAGCTCTTTTATTGCCAAGGGCCATGGTTTGAAATTGTTGCTTAGTACCCCCCAATTAAAAAAAATTACAGCAATCAAGAAAAAAATCACATATGAGGGGTTTCATATTTACTATCCCGGCCATCTTAGCAGCACTTGGGGCTGTTGGGAGCTTGGCTGGGGTATCAGCTGCCTTAGCAAAAACAGTAATAGATGCCAAGAAGAATAGGGCAGAATTAGATAACTTGAAGCGCCATAACCTGGCCATGGAGAAACAAGGCAAAGGTGTTAAGAGAGCCATGAATAAGTTTAAGAGAAACAAGAGCCGCTTACAAACCAAGATATTGAAGCTTTAATCAAGCCACTGGGCATCAAACATTTTAGAGGTGTGTACATGTGTGATTCTTTACCAGAACAACCACTCAACAAAGAGTGTGGCATTGTTAATTTGGATAAGTACAAAAATCAGGGAACTCACTGGATTTGTTATCTTAAATATTTAAAAAAATGAGGCATTTGTGTTTGATTCATTTGGAGGTGTTCCACCTGAAAATTTAGTAAAATATCTAAAATCAACTAATCTTTATTACAATAATGCCCGTGTTCAAAACTTCAAAGATGTTAATTGTGGACATTTGTGTTTATCTGTTCTTAGATATATATGTCTCAAATAAATAAACCATCAATTGAAAAATTTCAAAAGGCCTTGTGGTATTTAAAACATCATGTGGGTATTCCATCTCACCAGCCAAAATTCAATATTGAAGCTCAGACTAAATGATGATAGAGTGTATCCCAAAACAATAGCTCTCAGAGCATTTTATGGCATGTACTTGATCCCTAATGTTACACACCACAACAACAAAATTGCAGTAGGGGATCAAAAAATTGTCATCACTCCAGGGCAATATAATCTGTCCACTCTAAATGCTCAATTACCCAGAGGTATAGTATTAACTCAAAATTCTGTCACTCACAGAGTAGAGATTGTATCTGCTAAAGAAACAGTGGATCTGGGTACTATAGGAGAGCTATTGGGCTTTGAGATCAAACACATAACTTGAACCAGCCATCAAACACACTGCTATTAATATACCTAAATTCTTAGACATAGAGACTCTAAATATTCACTGTAATGTGGCCGAGGGTATGATCACCAAATCAAATGGCATAGGCACTCACAAACAAACTGGCATCATTGCAACATTCAAACCTAACTCTGAATTTATGGAGCCCATCATCTACACTCCATCCCCAACATTATATTTTCCTGTGTGCCATAATAGAATAGATTACATTGAGTTGATGGTCACTAATGAAAAAGAAGAATTAGTTGATTTTGCTGGAGCCACAACAACTGCAATCATAGAGATTAATATTTAAATAAAAATACATACAAAAAAATGGAAAATATTGAGAGTTATGAGCTACAATCATTCCCCCCAAACTGGAGGACATTTGCAAATTTAAATCAACCCAACACAGAGATTGAGGTTGATCTTGATGTAGGGGATGGCTTTATACACCCCCACAGAGCATATCTATACATCAAATTTGATGTTGTAAAGCTCGATGGTACTGATTATCCGGCAAATTCAAATATAAGATTGGTAGATAATTTTGTGCCACATCTGTTCTCTGAAATTGAGATCAGAAAACATGGTGTTGTTATAAACAGAGTAGATTATCCCGGCATTACCTCCACAGCTTTGGCCACACTAAAATTATCCAAAACCGAGGCTTCTTACTACAAAATTCGTGGATTTGAGGCTGGTGATAAAATTATATCTAAGAGCCACACAGTGCTGTAGCTATGCGCCTGTTGCCAGGATTCTTCTCAGATTACAAAGATATCATGTGGAAGGGTGGTTTAAGAATCACATTTAGAAGAGCTGCCAATGATAATAATGCTTTGATGAGGTACAGCACATTAAACTCTACAGGGGAAGCTCTGCCCAATACCCTACCTGTTGAAGGCAAATGCATTATTCAGACTATGGAGCTAAGAATCCCAGTTGTTGAATATGAAGCCAGTTATGCTCTTAAACACAAAGCAGATATAATAAAAAATCCACAAGTACCTTTACAATTTTATACATATCAATGTGTACAGAAGCCTGCCGCTGGTACTTATTATGAGTTTGATGCTACAAATTCAATTCTCCAGTATACAATATGACATGCCGGATTTTGTGGTGGTACTGTTTCAAACTGGAAGACACAATAATCAGGAAAAAAATTCAAGTAGATTTGATAACTGCAACATCAAGAACATATATCTTAAAAATGGCAGAAATGAGGTATTTCCTAGAGAAAATTATAATTTAGACATGTCCAAGGATGATTTTCTTAAATTATATGAAGCATTTACATCATACAAAAGGGTCACTACTGGCAATACTGACATGTATTACACACCAGATGAATTCAAAGCACAGAGACCCATGTTTGTCATCAACACTTCAAAAAGGAAACAAGTTGTGGTTAATGACAGGACAAACATTAAAATTATCTGTGAATTCCATGATACACTCCCCGATGACACCATATGTAGTGTTATCCTTATAGGTGAAAAATCATATGTTTATGATGTAAGAAATGAGAGAGTCACAGAGCAATTCTGGAAGATTTCTGCATATTACATTGTTTTAGTACTAGATATGCAAGTTGAGCCTGGTGCCCAATTGAACTTAAACAAGAAGTGGACCGGAAGTAAATAAGGGTGGGTTTGGGTGGGTGTGGGTGTGTGTGGGTAGCTCTTATGAGCATCTTGGCTCAGTTGTAAGGGTATCCAAAAAAAATATCAAGACGGGCATATTTTTAACAAATTTATGGACAACAATCTCACAGAAGTGCCTTTTATAAGTGTAGGCAAATCAATCTGAGGGGGGTCATACTTTCACGGGAAATTCCCGAGGGCATTTTTACAAAAATCTTGGATTAGACAGGACGCCACACTTGAGCAAGAAACTCATGTAGGCATGTTGAGCTAGTTTTAAGTGTAGCCAAATCTGCCTGAGGGGGGTTCATACTTTATCGAGTTTATATTATAGCCAATTACACTACTCGCAGTGCATCATCACCATGGCAAGGGGCAAACCTATTGACAACACCGTGAGGAGAAGAGTGGTGGAGTTGCAACGGGATGGACTCAGTGAACGGGAAATAGGGCGCCAACTGAACTTACCCAAGTCAACCGTCCACTGCATCATCAAACACCACCAAAATACGGGTACTACAGAGCCAGGTAAGGCCCCCGGTCGAAAACGCCTGCTGAGCGTGCGTGACCTACGGATATTTAGGCGCTATATCCACACCAACAATCATGTTTATGTTGCCGAATTACGACTGTGGACTCGAGAACGCTTTCACATTGAAGTGTCAACCAGAACCATTCACCGTTACCTACAGCGATGCGGTTACCGAGTGTACAAGGCGAAACGTAAACCTTTCCTATCCATGTTGAACAAAGGAAATCGCCTACTGTGGGCACGAATGAACCGGGGATGGACATTTCGGCAGTGGAACAGAATTTTGTGGACGGACGAATCCATTTTCAATTTTGTGTACGGGAAAATACGGAAAACAGTCATTTGTCGGAAGGAGGAACAGAATGATGCAAAATGTTATGCACGTCGGGTACAGAAACCTGCGTCAGTGATGGTATGGGGATGCATGACGGCATCTGGAGTTGCCACACTACACGTCTGTGAAGGCATTGTTAAGGCACACGCCTATACACGCATACTGGAGCGGCATCTTCCCACAGTGCGAAGGCACCTGTTCCACAGGCGGTGTCTCACCTTTCAACACGACAATGCCACGCCTCATACAGCGCGGCTGACAAGAGAATGGTTGACTCGCCATCACGTGCGAACTCTGCCATGGCCACCATCGAGTCCCGACCTCTCGCCCATTGAGAATGTGTGGCGTGTTCTTAAGCGACGAGTGCAACAGAGGGGACCCACGACAGTGGCTGCTCTTATCGCCTGCCTGGAGGAATGGCAGCGCATCGATGTGGAATACCTTGAACGAACGACTCGTCCGCAGCATGCCCCGACGCATTGCCACAGTTATTCGCCGACGGGGCGGCGTCACACCGTGGTAAACAGGATCCCCTCTAACAGTGGTCGAACTTCAATGTCACGTGTAGATGGACGAGAATGTTTTATTTTGTGTAGACACCATACATTGCTGCGTTGCAGCGGAAATTTATGTTTTCCTTTGTTTCCTGTAGCCTGCTGAGTGCAATATGTTGAGCATATGCATGTTTTCTCCTTCTTTCAAAACGCACTCCTATATTTGCGACTGGTCGAACTTTATTGTCACTAAGGTTGTATATATATATATATAAAACTTAATTAACACAGAGATTTTTAAAGTATCAAACATATTGACTGTAATTTGCAATTGTTTCACTTAGCAGAATATCACTCATCTCGGAATCCTCCGCATCCCGTCTCTTTACAAATAGAAAATTCTTGTATCAAGCAATTCGTATGGTTCCATTGTTGGTTATCTCTCAGTAATCTACCTCTAAGAATTTGTTTCGGCTATTCATTAGAACAGGAAAACGATCATATAATCGGAAAGATAAATATACCGTCAAGCAGATCCTTCATAGTTTTTGAACTCGATAAAACGTGTACTTATTCCTCTGATATTTTGGAGAAATATTGCACCAGTATGAGTGTACTTTCAATTGTATACTTTCATTTTCTTGACACCTGTAGACAGACTGACGGGAAGAAATATATATACTTATTAGAAGGGATAAAAAGACAGTTCTACAAATGAAAGTGGTGCGTTTTTTGCAACCTTAAAGGAAAATATCGTAAGGCAAACGCGAAAGTGGTGCGCTCGCAGTGTTGCCAGCCCACCCCAAAAAGATTTCACCATGTGATCTTTTACAGGCGAAGCTAACCTACAAATATTAGTTGCCAACACTGACTAGTAGCTTCTCAGCGTCTTGGAAAACGTCTTGAGACAAATATTTCAATCTTTAAGAAAGTCGACTTCCGGTTTGTCAATTCCGGCTTCAAAAGGCTAATCTACAAATAGGAGTTACGGCGTAATATATTGTAGCCTTCTAAGATGATAAGTATGCAGTAAGATGAAGAAGAGTTGGTGATGCTAACTGGCAATAGTGGTGGTGGTGCAGTGTTAATATCACCACCCGTCCTCCTCTATTTTCTCTAGCATACTGATCTATTGCATAGTAGTGCAATAAATCTGCTTCACAAACACCAAGTGAGCCGCAGTGTTGCCAGCCCACCCCATTAATATTTCTCCATGCGATATTTTACAGGCGAGGATAACTTACAAGTAGGAGTTGGCAACACTGACTAGTTGCTTCTCAGCGTCTTGGAAAACCTCTTAAGACAAATATGTTAATCTTTAAGAAAGTCGACTTCCGGTATGTCAATTCCGGTCTGTCAAGAAAATTTTCATAAGACAAAAATCTTAAGACGTTTTTCCAATACATTGTTTTTCTTGGCTCCTAATTGAGCTAGGATGATGATTTTGGGTTTGTTGGATAAATATTCGAAGAGAACTATTCGACTGGCAAATAAAATCGATTCTACTCCCCCTTTTTTCTAGCATACTGATCTATTGCATGCTAACCAAACCTCTTGGGAGGCAGGGGGCTCTTCTAACGCCACGGGTCCTCCACATGTATGTATGTAATGCGATTTGTGGGGAAGGAGGGGCCAATTTTGAACTTACAGCTAGAAATGTTTCTATAAAATAACCATGCCTATGAACCTGTTTGGCTTCAGGAAGCTAGCTATGGAAGTGCCCGTCTAGCCTACGTCATCGTCGAGCTTCAACGAACTCTTGCCTTCCATGCTATCTAAATTTAACGGTCTGTTAATTATACACTTGAATAGGATTTTCACCCAGTATGACGAAGATGTGGCAAAACTTTCTATGTATTCAACAACAACTTAAATTATTACCAGTTCCCCATCTCTGGCAAACTTAAGTCAGACATGAACCCCGAGAACAAAGGGGAGGCCTAGGTTTCCTCAGGCAAGAACATCTATCGCATCAAACATGATAGGATGGATGCGACTACAACGTACGATGTGTCTGCTGGCGATGGCCTGCACGTGGAGCTCTTGGACGATTACGATAAACTCATCCCTCTTTTCATAGAAATGAAAATCACCTACCCTATAATAAAAAACCACAGTGGCAACAAAGTTTAACGATATTTTTGGTCACACCAAGCGCGATGATCACGGCGACGAGCTACTCATGCTCGACGTCAGGGTCATGTAGTTGCAAAGCGACCTGCAGGCCATGCAGTCCACGCTCAACTCCAGCCTCCAGTCAGATATAGCCAGCCTGCAGTCTCAGTTCCTGGACCCCGTACTCAAAATTGACGCCGAGCTTAAATTGCTGCTGCAAAAGTACACCGACCTCGCGTCAATTGACAACTTCGACAACTTGGCACTGAGCGTAGGCAAGCTCCAAAACGAACTTGTGAAGCTGCAGCAAGCGCAAACTTCCGATGTGGAACAGCTGAAGCGACACTTGCAGGACCAAACGAGCACCATCTTGACTGAACTGCAAAACATTATCCAGAGTATAAAAACTCAAGATGACTACGATCGCGTGAATGCTAGTATTGCCAAATTACACGAACAGTTTCAATCGTTCGAAATTCCTACGTTGGAAAGCATCAAGGCTGAGCTTCAAACGGACGCTTTGCATGCAGCCATCAACGAAGTCAAAACTAAACTCCAAAAGCTACAGGACTTTATCGACAATCTACCTTCGTCCAGCGAGCTGAATGCTATTACCCATAGAGTGGCCAACATAAAACTCCAACTTGAGACCTACGAAGATTTCTGGAAACTGCAAGGTACTATAGCTCAAATCGAGGATGCACTTTCCGTCATCAAAAATGATCTAGCAAACGTACACGAAGCACTGGAATCCAAACTGCTTGGCATCAGGGATACTCTGGCCTGCGTCCAACAGCAGATCACCAAGTTGGAAAATCTAAACACCGAATCAGAGTTGTCGCATTTTCATCACTTGATCGACGACATACAGGCTAAGTAGGAAACTTTGCAACAATCCACCTCCACCCAGGACGACATAACGCAATTACAAGAAGGCATACGCGCTGCTGCTGCTGCCTCAGAGTTGGATGCGATGAAAAAAGGTTTGGAGTCGCTCCAAAGCACGGTGTCCACCCTGCCTACCTCGCAGGAACTGAAAAGCGTGAAGAGGGCTCTCAACCGAATTCTCAAATCCGACGACGTCAAAAACATCCAAACCGAAATTGAATTGCTTCGGGAGTCTGTTGCAACCTTACCCACCAACCAGAACATAAGCGAGCTAAATGGCTTGTTTGAGGAAATTAGAACCCAGGTCCACCACCTTGCAACCCAGAGCTCCAAGTTGACACTCGTGGAAAGTCTGCAGCAGATTATCGCCAATGTGAAAGAGCAATTTGGCAGCACCGAGGCGAGCCAGGAATCGGCCATCGCCAATTTCAGTACCCAACTACATGACTTAAACGAAAAATTCAAGAGGCTAATTGTTGATGTGAAGATCAAGCCTAATTACGACACTCTTGTCCGTGCTATCGAGGAACACCTGGAATCAATAAACGGTAGATTGGAGGATGTGGAGAGCGAGGTTCGAAGCAATGTTAACACCCTAAACGCCAGCATCGACAATCTGAAGTCCACTGTTGTCATCGAACTGTACAGCATTCCAAACAGGGAATTTTCCTCGCTCTTCCATCCGGGTGCCAAACTCTACATTCTGACTCCTGCAAAAGCCTATCACCAGTTTCTCCTCGCTGGAACACTTCAGTTCGTCAAGGTTTCATACTGGTCTTTGCCTTACGCAACCCACTACCCAACCATGACCGTAACGAACATCAGTGACGAGCCTAAAATAAGAGGAGTGGAGTTGGTCGATTTTACCCACCCAGTAACTCGCGAGACTGCCTATGCCAAAGATGCCACTCAAATTATCGACATAGAAATAGGTGATGAGCTGTACATAGAAAACCCGGCATTGTCTGAAGCCAGAAATTCCATCCAAGCTATATTCTTATTTTCGCGCAATGTCTAGGCAGGCTATTGTGAACGAGCTGCACAAACCTGCACGGCTTAACTACAAAGGACTGGCGATGGTGACCAAAGGCATAGACGACTTGTGGGAAGCTGACCTTGTGGAAATGAGCAGTGGCAACTTAAAAAATTTACATAAAATCAACAAGGGATACAAGTATCTTCTCACTGTTATAGACACATTTTCAAAATTTGCTTGGGCTTTACCCCTCAAGGCAAAAACAGGAACCTGTGTAGTGGAAAATTCAAAACTATTTTCGATGAAAGTGGCAGGCCACCTCGATTTCTTCAAACAGACAATGGAAAAGAATTCTACAACTCTGTCTTTCGGCAATTTATTCAAATACAAAATATTCAACATTACTCCACTTTTAGTCACATCAAGGCCAGCATAGTGGAACGTTTCAACCGAACTGTCAAAACACGGATGTGGAAACAATTCACCCTTCAGGGGAATTGCAAGTGGCTCGACATGCTTCCGGAACTCGTAAACAGCTATAATCACAGTTTGCATCGCACGATAAACATGAAACCAGCTGACGTTAACAAATCTGACGAGCGACGTTTAATTTCTACGGTTTATTGTCCAAAGTACAAATTTACAAGCAAGAAACCGAAATAAAAAATTGCAGATCAGGTGAGAATCAGTAAAGTTAAGCGTGCGTTCGAAAAAGGCTTCACAAAAAATTGGAGTACGGAACTGTTCACCGTAGTTAGAGTCTTGCCCGGAAACCGTCACACGTATATAATAAAAGATAATCGCGACGAAATTCTGAAAGGAATATTTTACGAAGAGTAACTTTCTGAAACTAAATACCCCGACACGTATCTTATTGAAAAAGTATTACGTAGAAGAGGTGACAAAGTGTTGGTGAAATGGCTGGGACTCGAGGAAAAAAGTTGGATAGACGCAAACGAGGTGATTGTGTAGCGGGTGCTTGGGACGTGGTACGGCGACAGCCAGTTTTTCCATCGGAACGTCAGGATAGGAAAAGTTGCGAGCTTCTACCCGACAACATTCGCTACCTTATTGTTGGACCTTCTGGATGTGGAAAAACAACTTTGCATATTGATAATTTTCTTCTTGCACCCAACTGGTTAATCTGGAAGAACAGGCACAGTATGTTTTCTCCAAAAGTTTGGAGCAACCGAAGTATCGCCAGCTGTCGAAACTGTACGAGGGACTGGGCATAGCAATATTTGCTTCTGAAGTGATACCACTAGACTGCTGTCTCGAGAATTCGGTGGTTGTTTTTGACGATGTGATCCTGGACAACCAGAACGAAATTCGCAATTTTCTACTCAGGGTCGGTACAGAGGCATGGACTGCTTCTATCGTGCTCTGACATTTTCCAAAATCCCCAAGCAGCTACTCCGAGACAACGCTAATTTTATTTGTTTGTTTCGTCAAGACTACACCAATTTAAAACACGCTTACGATGATTATGTAGGTGGGGACATAAACTACAATCAGTTTTCCAAATTTTGCTCTTCATGCTGGAACCAAGATGATTTCGGATTTGTCACAATAGACATGACGAGGAAACCCAATAACGGAAAATACAGAAACAAAATTAATAATCTTCTTAACGTTGCAACGTTACAAGAAACATCTTGACATTATAAATAACTACATACAAAAAAAATGAAACGCAAACTTGCAGACGACAACCTGAAGCTGCGTAGATACCTGGTAAAACGGTATAAGGATTGGAAATTCCGAGAATCGTGGAATTTACGAAGAGAAAAAGCGTCAGGACCAACCTATCATCGATGCCATCAGTGGACTTTGTAAAGAAATCAAAGATGTGACCGAGCAAAACAAAGAATTAATGAACGAGCTTGTGCCACTCACCGCTCAAAATTATACCATACCCACACCCATATCCAGCATTCACACTACTCCGTTCGAACTTACTCCGGCACCGAGACGTCAGGCCCTAGGTAGTACCTCTTCGGACAAGCTCCGTTGGCGAGGGATTACCTAAGCACCAAGAAATTCGAAAAAGACGAGGTGTTCGGATTGTACCCGACCATGGAACAAACGAGGGTGTGGTTTGGAAAATTGGAAAATCGAAAGTCACGTTCGAGGGCGACGACGTGAAAATCAACTTGGGCGAGAAGAACAGCTGGACCAGGTATCCTGGCACAGTGGAACTGTGGGAACTTATCACTAAGAAGCAACCTAAAGATTATACAGACGAGGAGTACCAAAGTTACACAGAAATTTTAATCATGACGGACGCCCTGTACCAAAACAACGACGCGACACAGAATCGCGTGAAATCTAGCAGTGGAGAAAAGTACAGGAACCTCATCAAGCCAATATGGACCCAGCTCAAGACTGGCAGCGGTGTCAAACTCTACAATACCCTACCTAAAGAGTTTGTTTTTGTAGACGACGTAAGGAAGCTTGTGGACCGTTTACTGGTTATCGCAGGCGAGGAAAATGCAGGCAATCGCAACTTCTACAACGAGAAGGTGGGCATCATGGACATGATTAGCACCAAGCTTAGCAACTTCATTGTCAACGACAGCAAAGGTATAGGTTATGTTATCAAAATCCGGGTACCATACTCGAACAGCGACTGGCAAGAGGAGACAAGGGTGTGAATCCACTGGACGCGGCAAGCAAGAATCAAGACTTTGCCTACAATCCTCACACAGATCTCGACGCACGTCACGATGCCTACAGGAAGTTGAAGCATGCAGCTTTCCGGAGACTCGTCAGCAGAGATGCCTCGCTAGGAGAACGGGTTGCCGCATTGGGTACGACCATCACCATGAACACAAAACGAAAATTGGGTGGGGATTGTAACTAAATAACCCTTGTGAAAAAAGCAACATGTATAACCAACCCATCATCACTTTATTGCATTTGGGGGGTAAAGCCTTACTTTTTTCACGATATATATAAATAACACACTATCACCATGAAGCCCAAATGTGTCGTTTACCAAATACCCTACGCAAACCTGAAGTCTCTCGGAGCTCTTGATGGATTGCTTACCAAAAAGCAGCGCGAGTAGAAACATTCCTGCTTGGCAAAAGTCATAGATTGAAATTGCTGCTTAGCATACCTCAGTTGAGGAGGTACAAGGTTCGCGAAAGCAGCAGAAGACTGGGGGATTCATATTCAGCATCCCGGCTATCTTGGCAGCATTGGGTGCTGTCAGCAGCTTGGCAGGAGGCAGTGACGCCATTGCCAAGACCGTCATCGATGCAAAAAGAATAAGGCCGAGTTAGAAGAGCAGAAACGTCACAACCTAGCTATGGAGAAGAAGGGGAAATGTGTGACCAAAAAGCGAAAAAACAACCTCGAAACTTTTAAAAAGTTTTAAAAAAAGAAGACTCCCTGTCCAACTTCGATATTGAATCTTTGATCGAATTGATGGGCGTCAAGCACTTCAGGGGCGTTTTCATGTCTGATGCTCTACCTTCTGTTGTGAAGAAAAAAGAGTGAGGTGTGTACGATAATCCAACTACACATTGGATATGCTTCCTGAAAGTCAACAACAACAAAGAATTTGCTTTTGATTCATTCGGATGCATACCACCTGCAGGGTTGGTAAAGTATATTCAGTGTTTTCCAACCTCTACTACAATGACGAACGTATTCAGGGTTTCAGCGATGTGAACTGTGGCCATCTCTGCGTTTCAATGCTTGTCTTCCTCTCGCAATTAAATAACCAACAATCGAGGATTTCCAGAAAGAATTGTGGCACCTAAAGCACTATGGGAGTATTCCATCTCACAAGCGAGACTTCGCTTCTGAAACTTACATTGCATGACGATATCATCTATCCTAAATCTATTGCTCTTCGTGCATTCTACAGCATGTACCTGATACCTAATTTGACGGTACACAACAATACCATCAAAATTTGCAGCGAAAATATCAGCATCACCCCTGGCCAGTACAACCTGTCTACCTTGCAGGCTCAATTTCCAAAAAGTGTACTGCTGTCGCATAATTCTGTAACTTACAGGGTGGAACTGGTGTCTGCCACGGAAACCGTAGACCTGGGTACCATCGGAGAGCTTTTGGGATTCGAGAACAACACAAAGCTCGAACCTGGCATCAAGCACATCGGTCCTAACATTCCTAAATTTCTAGCCATCGAGACTCTGAATATACATTGCAATGTGGCAGAAAGTATGATCACCAAATCCTCGGACGGCATCCCAGGGAGTCACAAGCAGACAGGTATTATCGCTACGTTCAAACCAAACTCTGAGTTCACGGAGCCAATTATCTACACACCCTTCCCACCGATATACTATCCTGTATCTCGTAATCGTATAGACAACATAGAATTGGCAATTACAAACGAGAAGGGGGTTGATTTTGCAGGAGCCACGACCACTGCCGTCGTGGAGATTAACATATAATAAATGATCTTTATGGAGCAAATCGAAAGTTACGATATGCAGTCCTTCCCTCCCAATCGTCGCACGTTTGCCAACCTCAACGAAGCGAATCGAGAGATAGAATACGACGTGGACGTCGGGGACGGGTTCATTCTTCCTCACAGAGCTGATTTGTATATCAAGCTTGATGTTGTGAAGAGAGATAGCGGCGAAGCATTCCTTGCCAATGCAAATTTAAGACTTGTAGATAATTTTGTGCCGTACATATTCTCGCAGGTGGAATTTGGAAAGCATGGCACCGTCATCGATAGAGTTGACTACCCCGGGATTACCTCTACAGCTGTGGGAACACTGAAACTCTACAAGACCGATGCAGCATACTACCAGCCAGGGGGATTCGAAGCAGGTACAAAAATCAAAACTCAAAGTCACACAGTACTGTTTCCCATGCGCCTGCTTCCTGGCTTCTTCTCCGACTACACAGAAATTATATGGAAGGGTGGTTTCCGCGTCACTTTTTGCAGAAGCGCCAACGACAACAATGCGCTTATGCGTTACAGCACCTTGAGTGCAGACGGTTCAGCACTTTCCAACACACTACCCGATCCCAACAAAGTGCATCATCCAGTCCATGGAGCTGCGTATGCCTGTAGTAGAATACGAAACTAACTTCGCTCTCAAGTACAAAGCAGACATTTTGAAGAATCCCCAAGTACCCATCCAATTTTACTCTTACCAGTGCGTGCAGAAACCTGCTTCCGGCAACCATTTTGAATTTGACGTGACCACACAGTTTAACAGCATCCGGTACGATATGCCAGCGTTTGTGGTGCTGCTCTTCCAGACGGGGGAGGACAACAATCAAGAAAAAGATTCGAGTCAGTTCGACAATTGCAAGATCAAAAACATCTACCTCAAAAAAGGCAGGATCGAGATATTCCCGCGTGAGAACTAGAACCTGAATATTGCAAACGACGACTACCTGAAACTTTACGAGGCATACAAAGCTTACAAGAGAGTGACCTCCGGCAATGTGGACGTGTACTACAACCCCAATGAGTTCATAGCTCGAAGACCCATGTTCGTCATCAACACATCTAAAAGAAGGCAGGTAGTTGTTAACGATCGCACCAACATCAAGTTCGTGTGCGAGTTCCACGATGCCTTGCCCGCCAACACCCTGTGCAGCGTCATCCTTATTGCAGATAAAACTTTTGTGTATGATGTCAGGAACGAGCGAGTGACAGAGCAGTTTTAATTATGCATAGGAAATAACAACAAATAAAAAAAAGCCATGCTTGAGCGCGCAAAGGAACTTTCCCTTTGGCCCTGCACATCCCCGAAATTTTCGTCCCGTATGACACGGTGGAAGTTATATATATATATACAGACATTTTTAATTTTTTGTATTCATTTGTGTAGGTCAAAAAAAATTCTGTTGATTGAATATATAGTATGTATTACAAAAAAAAACTGTGAAATTAATATTTTGAAAAAGATATCCCACCTTCACCACCTCGTTTTGCATTCGAGGGCCAAAAAAAAAACACTAGTAAATCAAATTTATTTTATTTTATTTTGTGCACACAGAGCAAGTTTTACCTGTTTTCGGGCGATAGTGACCCTACGGCAGAGTATGAATCCCACATTCGAGAACACATCTCTTGTCGTCTCGTGCATCCTGACGGTGTTGGTTGTAAGTAAATGTTTAACACTCTGGATGCGATACTCTTTTCGCAGAATCGGCTTTTTGGTTTCGAGGCACTCGACGTAGTCTTCAAACTGGAGTTTTCTCTGAACCAGCTGCTTGCCTATGCCTTTAGCTTTTTTGTTCACAGAACTCTCAGCTTCAATTGCTTATGCTTTGGCACGATGACCAGCAAACTCTAATATAATATCCCCATCTTTTTCGTCCTTTAGTTTACCAGGTACTTTTTTGTTTCGAGCCAGGATTCCATATCGATTTGGTTGGGGAAAGCTCGACGTATCGAACAAGTTAACGAGAGCTGGAATCGTGGTGATATCTTTATATGCGTTAGCAGTGTGGGCGTGATATACCAGACTGTCCGTATCTGTGTAGAGAAGATTGATGTTGTTACCATAGTGCAAGCGTAGTATATCATAATATATCTCGACCATTTGCAGGTTGCTTAACTCTAACCCTGTGACACCAATATAGACTGGTTTGTTGAGCTTTACCCCACAACGATGCATGTGTACCAAAGCAAACTGTTCGTTGTAGATTGTTCGAGATTTAAGCTGTGGGCTTGCAACAAGTTTGCGACAACGGTCGACGATAGTAAGCAACCTTATGTCTTCACGATTTCGCGTGTTTTCCATTGTTTTACCAAATATTATATTATTCATGTCCTTAAAGAAATTGCGATCAAGTTCCGAGGTAGCAGCAGTACGATGTTTAGTATTGAGGTCGATGTATGGCTTCAACCTATTTGTATGGTTGAAAGTGAGGACTCGGTGAATTGCTGTAATCGTGACCCCTCGTTGCATCAACCACCGAAAATTTCGGTGGTGCAACCCGTAACGCTTTTTGGGTTCGAAATCCATAATAAGTTTTTTCTGCTTCGACGTAGGTGGACACTTGAATTCCTATGCTGGTGGGAGGTCGCAGAACACATCCTGCAGCTTCTCGGAAAACTCCAGGTCCACCTCGACAAAGAAGCCTTGTTCCGAGTCGCCGAAACCTTCTACGTCGAATTTGGAAGGATCAGCCCACTCAAATCCTCCAAATGGAAGTTTTTGCACCATGGAGTGCCCGTAAAGATTATTAGCATCCGTACATGATGTAGTTTGATGGTTGAGAAGGGTCGAACCCGGTCGACATGTGTTGGTTGTTGGCGCGAGCGTATCGTTGTAACACCTGGACCATGCCACCCCGAACAAGCTTTTCCACAAAAAGCATCATGTCCACATTGGAAATAAGCTCGAGCTTGACTTTTGTTAGAAGAAGCATGGCCGACCATGCCAGCCCGGGGAGACCGTAGAAATATGCAGGGTCCAGCTTGTAGATTTGCATTGCATTTGCGCGAAACGCTTGAAAGACGTCTGCGAGGAGTGTTACATCCAGTTTTAAGTAGGCATCGTGGTATTCTCCAAAATTTCCACAACCCAGCTTGAGCCACATGGACTGAGCATGCTGATATCCTTCATCGCTGATGCCCGAACCACGCATCCGGCTGTGAAACTTAGCCTGGGGAGACAACGACTCCTCCTCGAACTTGGAAGGTTTAACCATTTTTTGGTCAGTATAATTCAAACTCAGTATCAGCACAATAGGTAGTAGCTATGGTGCTATATTGGAAAGGAAATTTCAATTTACATATGCTGATGAATTGTGTTTATATTCAATCAATAATAAATACCTTTATAATTATTATATTGATAAAAATAAAAAAAAAAACTAGAAACCACAAAAAGTACAAGAGCATTTATAACATATCAATGCTACACATAAGAAGAAAATATCTCTTTGTTATCTCCTTCCAGGATAAAGCAAGTCCTTGTATCCACAATTCTGAGCTTCAGTTTTCGAAATTCATCATCTGATCAAACCACATCCAAATGTAGAACATATAACTGTCACTCTATGCAACCTTCCTCCAAGCACTTATTTGAGGAACTGTAACATTTACAAGCCTGCCCGTTAAGGAAGATGAAAACAGATACTTATTCACTGCTTCCAATTCAACATGGCATCCATTATACATATCAGTGTCATTGCACAACTTTCGAATCTTTATCAGATTATATCATGATCAAAGTTCATTCAAGTCATAAAAGGCTTCTATATAACTTAAACATCCAAGTTATTATAACATTGCCCAGTTTAATGCTTTAAAAGCAACAATTATTGTACAAATATATCACCATTCCATATTGCTAAATCTGTACTTATCTTTTTTCCATCCTGAGATCCCTTTTAAAGTCACAGACAACTAGTATTAGAGCAACTAGTTCAAGCCAGATTTTTTAGTATGTGCAATCTTCAATTGTTTTTGTTTTATATTTTTGTCCCTAAGTGCTTAACAGCTTGAATGTTTGTGTTGTAAATGTACATATTTGCTCTGTTACAGGTATTTTACTATGTATATTACAATATACTTATCTAATGATTACAATTACCAATTTTTTTTTTTTTTTGAATGTTGATACAAAATACCAAGTATGACATCATATTATACATTGAACAATTTTACAGAGTTGACCTTTGTATATAAACCTTGATGCCAATGCAAATGTACACAATTTCAATAAATTTAATTATAAATTTGAATGTATCATATCTTTCTTGTCTGAAAGAACACATATGATTGAAGATATTTGTTTTTCATATTGCCAGTCAAAAATAACTGTTATGACTAAATTATTATAAATATTGCACAAATGTGGAACTTTGAACTTAGCCTAACCTTTTTCACATGTTGTTATGACAATGTATTATTTTTATTGTCATACTGGCGCTCAACAAGGGACGAACCCACAAAACAGATCTGAGCACTACTGAGACTTTTAACATATAATAATTAATATAATGCCTCTATATTTACAAACTGTTTTCATGTTTAGCATTATAATCAACTGAGTATAACTGAATATTTTTTTTTAATGAGTATAACTGAATATTTGTTTTCCAACAATAGAAAAAGAACATGTTCATCATGAACCAATACAGTGCAACTACACATAGTGAGTTTTTAGTACATAATAATGTTGAAAAACAAACAAAAAAAAAATCAAGTCTACATACCAACAATTATCTAATGAAGTTCCATATGAACCATTTTTACATAAAACAATGTAGCTACGTAACATTTTTATTTATTATGAACCAATGAAGCACCATTAAGAACTTCATTCTTAATCTGAGAGCATAATTTCTATATTAATCTTTATTTAGCCAAAAATATATTAATTATAATTTTCTATATGTAGAGTAAGTTACCTATGATGCAACTAAGTCTCCCATTGTATATTCATCCATTTGTCTAGTAACATCAGCTAACAAGACAAGAATGTAAGTCCCTGCATCAAAATCAAACATCCTCAGATTTACAGTGTGTCGAAACTAAGATTTCTTACATCACAAATCAACTCATGCAAGAAATGTATAAATTATGATGTGCGCACAAAAATTATAATTCATAAATAACTGTTGTTCCTGAACTCACAGCGTCACGGCACGAATTTCCTATTCTGCCCTTTGTGAACACATTTTGGAGCCATAATGCATTCTAGCATTTTAAAGGAACCTACTACTTGACTTAAGCTTGGATCAACACATGAATCTCTTTGCTTCTTGTCAAGTTTATTTCTATTGGAGCCTACAATTCAACTCTTGGAATCTTAGAGCTCTAGTAAATGTTTTTAAGCCACAGCTAAATCTTAATATTAAAATCTATTATTGCGCATGCTATCACATTATATTATACATTTTTTGCACTCCAAAATACACATAACAAAGAATATTTGTTATATTGAATTTTTCCACCGTTAATCACAACTAAGGATCAAGATATATGAATGAGGACCAATGTCGGATTACGAAGATCAACTTAAGGCAAACTCTACACATGAATACTTCATTCCTGAACTAAAGTTTCAGACTCAAGGAAAGAAGCACGAAAAATGAGAAAATTTTGACATTGACATCTGACAAAAGAAAAATTGAGCATAAAGTACTGTGACTCACAGTACCACCCTTAAGCAACAGTCTAAGCGAAGAACTCAACCAACCAACCCTCCATGGGTATGGTTGTGAAACAAAGCAGTATCTTTTGTCCTTCAAAGCAACAAAATAAACAATATGTTATCAGTTAAGATATCATTATCATGTTTTGTAATGATGAAGAAAATATTGCATTATACATTTATGAAGTATGAACATAAATATTGGATATATAATCTCAGATGCATAACACTGTCAAACATATACATGTGTGTATTAAAAAGAATTTACAACCATGAATCAATTTTTGATTATCAGAATTGCTTTGAGTTTACAATTGAGAAAATACTATCTGAAATTGTCAAATAATTAATCAATCTGTGTCTACTCTTAATATAGATCACACTTATAGAGAATGACATCACACTGACAATACCTTCTGAAAGCTCATTACTATAATATCTTCAAGTGCAAAGGTATAATATGATCATGTCAAAGTCCTTTAATATGCTGTCAAAATAAATCACAAATTAACGTTGTTATTCATTTAGAATAAAACAACTAAACTATACCTCATACCAACAAAATTCCATCCTAGTCTGTATAAATATTTTATCAATCCTAGCAAGTGCATTGATAAAATAACATATCTCTGAGGCTTAATTGACTAAAACGTTTTTAACGTAGTCATGTGTGATTTCAGAAGTCATCAAAAATACATCTAACATAGTTTTAATCCAAAACATGTTAAGAATGGTTATCTCAAAAGATACTTGATATTTACGATCATTATCAATATAAGACACGTGGCTCAGATTAATCACTTATGTAATTAAGTACATTTATATTATAACATAAATGGAACATTACATTCCCTAAAAAAAACTAGTGTAACTGGTCTTAATATGTATTTTTCCTTCATAAATTTATACCCCTAAGATGTGGAAATAGTCAACCTTCAATCATCATATATATATATATAGCAGCATCATCGTGTGGCTTAGCTTGATAAGTGTACTTGAAATCATAAATACCTAACCTATCAGCACTACACGATTACTATTGGAAGAATCTAAATTTGATAAAGCACCAGAGATAAATGTGCATCATAAAAAGAAATATATATATTCATGTAATAAATATTTCTACATTAAGTGTCACAATAGGACTTACTATTGCCTTTACGTGAACACTTCACAATGCTTTCATGCAACTGTAGCATGGAATTATGAGTGACGAGCTTGGATCATCTAGTAGATGTCTCTGCTACATGTCAACTTCATAAAATATACGAGGAAACAATTCATCTTCAGGAATTATTGACTTAACAATTCCCTAATAGCAAATAAAATAATTCTCGTATATAAGCATTTTAAATGCACTTACATTCTTGGTACACTACCACTGCTTAACTAACATCTTGGGTAACATATTTCACCAGCTATTCAAGTTTGTTACATAGATGAACTATTAAAGTGTTTTAAAATTTGCTTTTGTTGTGCATAATAATGCCAAGTTTCCCACAAACATGCGGAGTTATATTTAAGTCTAATAAACTTAAATATAGTGATCATGCAACTAAATTGTGCATAAAATAAATCACAAACTTGTACTTCAAAATATTATATTGTATTTTTGTCCATCAACAATGAACAGTAGTACTGTGGCCAAATATACCTCCCTAGACCAACAGTCTAGAAGATACTCCCAACCAACCACCCTTTTAAGTTGATGTGTCAAGTAGTTACTACATCTAGGTAAAATATAGAAGCTAAAGAAACATCAACTTGTCTAACTTGGGCAAGAAACTTCTGCACAAGATCACTAATTTTACATTACAAAATAAATAAAGAAGTATAATGTATATGCCTACTTAAATATTTAATTTGATTCCTAAATTTAATTTGTGTTATTGGCTTTGGAGTCTCCAATTAGAAGCTGAACTCCGAGTATAAGCAGAGTTTCTATAAGTTTTGCTACGGCCACCGTCACTAGTTTTGCTACGGCCACCGTCACTAGTTTTGCTACGGCCACCGTCACTATCTGATCGGTAATACTCTATTTTATCATAACCATCACCATTGTTATTGCTCTCTCTGCGTACTGTGTTTTGCACCCTTGTATCACATGATTGTTTATCATGCTGCTGTTGAATTTGATTACTAATATCAGAAGATGTTTGTTCGTTATTATTAGAAAAAGTCCTAGAATTTCTATAGGATTTACTAGAATACCTATCCTTATTTCTATTTTGATCATTAGCACATGAAACATTTGCTACTCTAGCCTTATTCTTTGGATTATAATTATTTCTGTTCATGTCATTGAACCGTGCAGGATTATTTCTTAAAGATTGAAAATTTTCAATAACTTGCAACGTTTGCTGCAATGTACGTACGTTATTGATCACCATGTGTTCACTAATCCTGTGTGGTAATAATGAGGCTAATTGTGCTATCAAATGAGGTTCTTCAGCATGAGGCTGAGTAGACTTCAAAATTTTGTAGTTCTTATTTGCATATTGTAACAGGCTTACATTACTCTCTTTTGTAAAAGGAGAATTCAAAGTTTGAGTCAACTTTACTGATTTCCAGCGGTCATTCTGATAATGTGCCAAAAAAGCCTCTTTAAATTCAGAATAAGTGGTAAACTGATTCTTTACTTCTAAGTACCAAGTTCTAGCACAATCAGTTAGAAGTTTTGGTATGTACTTCAAGAATTGACTTTCTTTGATGTCATAAATATCTAGGTTTTCCTCAACTTTTTCTAAGAATTCTGATGGTGCAAACTCTAAAGATATCCCATCAAAATGAGGGAAATGCCTCAAGTCCTGTGGTTTAATGAGAACTTTAATTTGACTCTTATTACAATTAGTCAATGGAACATCTACTGAATGACTAACATTATTCATATGACCAGCATCATGTTGTGCATATGAAATTTTGTCATCAACATTATTATTAGCAACTGATTTGTTCTTCCTCAATTTTCGACGCTTAGATGCTAATCTTGTATTTCGGTATGGACCACTAAGCATACTTACTCTATCATGATCTGAATCTGTACTATTATACATCTCAGATTCAGTATTCATTCCTATATTATGTCTAACAAGACTACTTTTTGGTGAACCATGACAAACTTCATCTTTATTCCCAACTGTATGTTGTCTCTGATTTACAGTGTGAGAACTCATTCGAGGAGTAAAGTCACTCTGTACTTTAGCTGTATTTTTAACTGCTATTATATCATGAGTTGACACTGGTGATAATGCATTATTAACTACACTCATGATATTGGTTTCTATTTGTAGAAGTGCATTCTTAACACCTAATTCCAAAGAAGAGTTGATATTGTCTTTATTATTTACATCATGCAACTTATGCCTTGTACTAATATCCACTGACTTATCACTATCAACATCACTCCTAATTGCATCATTCTCTGGAACGCGAGTGATAATAATATGCCTTGCACTGCTAGACATAACTTCTTTATCAACCTCATCATGTTGTATGCCAATAGATTTGACATCAACCTGTGGTTCAGTTGAATTAGCATACTTGGTTTCACTTCGTAACTTAATTAGATCATTACTTAATGTACCAAGTGATACACTACACTGAGCACAAACCTCAAGACATTGATCCAGTTGAGAAGTAAACTGTTTGGATAGATTACTAACTGTATCGTCTAATTTTTTATCCATATCCGCAGCAAGATAAACTAGCTCATCATTCATCCTTTGATCCAGTAATTTAACTTTCTTTTCTAACTTTTCTGTTCTATCTAAGCATTCCTTACGGAACTGTGAAATATCTACCTTAATTTCTCTAAGTTCCTTACTTTGAGCTTTACTGGCTTCAATGCTTTCTTTCATCTGACTCTGCACAGCACAGATACCTTCTTTCATTTCACTTTGCACTGCAGAGATACCGTCTTTCATTTCTGCCTGCTGCGATTTGAGCATCATCACAATGTCAGCCAATGTGATCTCCTTCTCCATAATGTTAGGTATTGAAACTAATATGAGAAACAAGAATATTCACAACTCAATAACTTATTCTTTCCTATCCAATAATTGTACCATTTGAGTCTCATAATCTAAGTTTAACCATTTTTTGGTCAGTATAATTCAAACTCAGTATCAGCACAATAGGTAGTAGCTATGGTGCTATATTGGAAAGGAAATTTCAATTTACATATGCTGATGAATTGTGTTTATATTCAATCAATAATAAATACCTTTATAATTATTATATTGATAAAAATAAAAAAAAAAACTAGAAACCACAAAAAGTACAAGAGCATTTATAACATATCAATGCTACACATAAGAAGAAAATATCTCTTTGTTATCTCCTTCCAGGATAAAGCAAGTCCTTGTATCCACAATTCTGAGCTTCAGTTTTCGAAATTCATCATCTGATCAAACCACATCCAAATGTAGAACATATAACTGTCACTCTATGCAACCTTCCTCCAAGCACTTATTTGAGGAACTGTAACATTTACAAGCCTGCCCGTTAAGGAAGATGAAAACAGATACTTATTCACTGCTTCCAATTCAACATGGCATCCATTATACATATCAGTGTCATTGCACAACTTTCGAATCTTTATCAGATTATATCATGATCAAAGTTCATTCAAGTCATAAAAGGCTTCTATATAACTTAAACATCCAAGTTATTATAACATTGCCCAGTTTAATGCTTTAAAAGCAACAATTATTGTACAAATATATCACCATTCCATATTGCTAAATCTGTACTTATCTTTTTTCCATCCTGAGATCCCTTTTAAAGTCACAGACAACTAGTATTAGAGCAACTAGTTCAAGCCAGATTTTTTAGTATGTGCAATCTTCAATTGTTTTTGTTTTATATTTTTGTCCCTAAGTGCTTAACAGCTTGAATGTTTGTGTTGTAAATGTACATATTTGCTCTGTTACAGGTATTTTACTATGTATATTACAATATACTTATCTAATGATTACAATTACCAATTTTTTTTTTTTTTTTGAATGTTGATACAAAATACCAAGTATGACATCATATTATACATTGAACAATTTTACAGAGTTGACCTTTGTATATAAACCTTGATGCCAATGCAAATGTACACAATTTCAATAAATTTAATTATAAATTTGAATGTATCATATCTTTCTTGTCTGAAAGAACACATATGATTGAAGATATTTGTTTTTCATATTGCCAGTCAAAAATAACTGTTATGACTAAATTATTATAAATATTGCACAAATGTGGAACTTTGAACTTAGCCTAACCTTTTTCACATGTTGTTATGACAATGTATTATTTTTATTGTCATAAAGGGTCGCTGACATACTCGTAGGGGTAGACCCCCTTACACCTGAAGAGACTAGCATCCAAGTTCGGGAAATTGGCTGAGGTAATAATTAGTTGATTGTTGTTGAGCATCCCAGCAAGAGCATCGAGGCCTGCCTGGAGAAACCTCAGAGAATCGAGAAACCGAAGTTCTATGCCTTGCACCATTTAGAGATGGCAATGTAGTGCTCCTCATTTTGTGCTACAATATTAAGGCGCGCATCGTCGTATCCGAGATGCCTGATAAGGTGGTGAAAATCGTACCCGGAGCCGTTATGGAAGAATACGGGGACGAAGCGCGGGTCCTTAGCCTTCAGGTTGCACCCGTTACACCAAGAATCAATAAAGCTTCCGGTGAAATGATCGTGGTGTCGAACCTACTATCAATAAATTTTTCGTTACAAACTGGACCGTGTGTAGCCTCTTCGTGTTTACGCTTTTCTTCGGGAGTTAAGTCTCGCATAGCTATAGGATCTAACAATACTTCTCGTATCTCGTTCACTTCTACAATCATCCTCTCCAGACAATGTTTGGCTGCATCGGGACCGCGATATACATATGGCTCAGGGGCAATTATTTGATTTCGTCGCACCACAACATAGGCAAAACTGGAGACCTTGTGAATTTGACAAGGCATGGTAGAAGAAACTTCTGGGTTGGGTTTACAGGTGGACAGCGTTTCAAGGAAGGCCTCTAAATCTGCAATAATAATAGCAGGGTGCTCTCCCATAACACTATGCGCCCGAAATTGCTCCACAGTACCAGGCTCGGGTAAGACTGCAACCCCAGGCCTGTTGTCGTTACAATAGCGCATGTGGTGTGCAAGCTTCTGGGCAGCAATGTCGGGACGTTGAATGTGTTGGTAATCTTGTGTTTTTTTATTATCGAACGTGGACAAGCACCTGCGAAAGACTTCTATGCAACCATCATGCTTGTTTTTTTGACCTGAAAATAACCGCGAGAGAGAGAGCGAATAAGCGTGTAATGATGGCAAGTCTCGTTCTTGATAAGTAACAAATTGATTTCTTGTACAGCTTCACCTTCCATGTTGCTCACTCGAATAGGGTATACAATAAATGTGTTCTTAGTAAGGCCGTAAACATTGATAGCTATTTGCAGGTTTAGTAAGTTGTGTACACGGGTCTCGAATTTGTTTATGTCCGACAACTGAACTGGGTAGGTAATCCCAGCCATCGCATTTTCTAATTTTGATTCGTAAGGTATGTAGTGGGTAACAAGATGCGGATTATCTTTCCAGTGGATACGATGCAGCGCTGCCAGCACAGACCAAAGAAAACATTTTGAATCGTTATTCTGTATGTTTAGAACAGCCTTCTTGACTGCAATTATTGCCGGCAATGGAACATAACTAGACCCAGACAGTGGAACAAACTTGTTAAGAATCAATTTAAGTTTATGGGGAGTACCACACAACGAACCACCCGCACCTTCAGCCTGATGTTCTTCCTGTATGGCAACCAGCTCCTCCAAGAATTTGTCGTAGATACTCTCGAGGTTGGCAACATCTGCCAAGTGCAATATTTTTGCCTTGGTATTATGGTGAAAGCTGTATTCCTAATCAGATGGTTTTTTGTATTGGCATCCCAGCGATGCATAAAATTTAGTAGAGTTTAAAGCCAGTACATCACTTAAGATAGAAATTATCTTAGGTCGCACACTCTCTAGGAAGCTACGTACATCGCATAAGCTATCTGAGGTAAAATCAAAATCCTCTAATATATAATCCAAAGCAAACCGGCTTGCTTTTGTTGCCGACTTGACGCGCTTGGCAGATGGTAATATGTTAAAAAAATCTGCTTCAGCCTTCCTTTCGACCGAGGTCGATGGTTGCAGCACAGGGCCTCCAGTATCCTTGCAATTAGGCATATGCTTTTTGACATGTGCAATTGTAAAGTATTTGCTACACTTAGGACAAAAGTCGGTTGCTGTTAAATGCTTTCCAGGCACACAGGTACGACTATGTCGTGCATAATGAGCACTGGAAATTCTTTTCTTACATGTAATGCAAATCTTCGTAGGACACATATTTTTGAGGGTGTTTATTTATATATGTAGATATGCTGATGTATGATTTTTTAGATGTCGAATCCACACGTACTGTTGTACAATTAGGTACAAAATGTTGTACAATTAGGTATAAAGTGCAGTACAATTAGGTAGAGAGTATTGTACAATTAGGTACCAAGTGTTGCACAAATATATACCCAAAAAAAAACACTACAAGAAAAATTACTACTCTTCAGTCTCACAAAAACTCAACTACACTGCACTGTGTATACAATTTTTAAAAATCAAACAGAAAATAATTGCTACTCACCAAGTAAGGCAAATCTACGATTAACACTGCGACAGGACGTCCGTACTCTTCAAGCTGCTCTCGCAGACTGTGACTGACTGCTCTGTGCATCCTCTTATATAACCTCGGTTTATTTATGACGTATTTTTCCTCCAATAAGAAGAGACCACGTTAAGTATGACGTACTTTTCCACCAATCAAAAGAGACCACGTTAGATATGAGTCATCATATTACGTCATAATTTCTTTGCGCAATCAGAAGATATGAGTCATAGTATTACGTATTTTTTAACTAATTAGAAAACACAATATCAAATGCATTCGCCTCTAGCTATCTCTGACTGGAGGCTGGAGTTGAGCGTGGACTGCAGGGCCTGCAGGTCGCTTCGCAGCTTCTTGACCCTGACGTCGAGCATGAATAGCTCGTCGCCGTGGTCGTCGCGCTTGGTGTTACCAAAAATATCGTTAGGCACTGTTGCCACTGTGGTTATTTATTATAGGGTAGGTGATTTTCATTTCTATGAAAAGAGGGATGAGTTTATCGTAATCGTCCAAGAGCTCCACGTACAGGCGATCGCCAGCAGACACATCGTACGTTGTAGTCGCATCCATCCTATCATGCTTGATGCGATAGATGTTCTTGCCTGAGGAAACCTTGGCCTCCCCTTTGTTCTCGGGGTTCATGTCGGACTTAGGTTTGTCAGAGATTTGGAACTGGTAATAATTTAAGTTGTTGTGGAATACATAGAAAGTTTTGCCCATATTTTCGTCATACTGGGTCCAAATCCAATTCAAGTGTATAATTAACAGACCGTTAAGTTTAGATAGCATGGAAGGCAGGAGTTCGTTGAAGCTCGACGATGACGTAGGCTAGACGGCCACTTCCATAGCTTGCTTCATGAAGCCAAACAGGTTCAGAGGAATTGTTATTTTATAGAAACATTTCTTACTGTAAGTTCAAAATTGGCCCCCCCCTTTCCCACAAATCGCATTACATACATACGTGTGGAGGACCCGTGGCGTTACAAGAGCCCCTGCCTCCCAAGAGGTTTGGTTAGCATGCAATAGATCAGTATGCTGGAAAAATAGAGGGGAGGAGTAGAATTGATTTTATTTGCCAGTCGAATAGTTCTCGTCGAATCCTATCCAACAATCCTAAAATTGTCATCCTAGCTCAATTAGGAGCCAAGAAAAACAATGTCTTGGAAAAACGTCTTAACATTTTTGTCTTAAGAAAATTTTCTTGACAGACCGGAATTGACATACCGGAAGTCGACTTTCTTAAAGATTAAGATATTTGTCTTAACAGGTTTTCCAAGACGCTGAGAAGCAACTAGTCAGTGTTGCCAACTTCTATTTGTAAGTTAGCCTCGCCTGTAAAATATCACATGGAGAAATTTTCTTGGGGTGGGCTGGCAACACTGCGGCTCACTTGGTGTTTGTGAAGGAGGTTTATTTCACTACTATGCAATAGATCAGTATGCTAGAAAAAATAGAGGAGGAGGGGTGGGGATATTAACACTGCACCACCACCACTATTGCCAGTTAGCATCACCAACTCTTCTTCATCTTACTGCATACTTATCATCTTAGAAGGCTACAATATATTTCGCCGTCAACTCCTATTTGTAGATTAGCCTCTTGAAGCCGGAATTGACAAACCGGAAGTCGACTTTCTTAAAGATTAAGATATTTGTCTTAACACGTTTTCCAAGACGCTGAGAAGCAACTAGTCAGTGTTGGCAACTAATATTTGTAGGTTAGCTTCGCCTGTAAAAGATCACATGGTGATTTTTTTGGGGGGTGGGCTGGCAACACTGCGAGCGCACCACATTCGCGTTTGCCTTGCGAATTTTTCCTTTAAGGTTGCAAAAAACGCACCACTTTCTGTTGTAGAACTGTCTTTTCATCCCTACTCTTATTGTCTCAAGTTATTTAGCTCATTACACTTCTAACACTTCTGCGTACTACCAACCAGTTACTTGGTGACGTGTGCTCACCATGACGAACCCACAGTCGTTGTTGTACTTTTTCTAAGACCTAGTTACACTACTCTTTCGTAGCTTCACAATTTCCTCACGATGGTGGGTGACCACCGGTCCCATAGACAGGCCGAAAGTCAGGATATACAAACATCTAAGACATGCTTATGGAAACAAGAGAAACATATCTACCAAATTAACTTGTTTTGATGTAAGAGATATTAAAAAAAACTTACCTTAAGTTCCTGACTTTCATTAATATCCTCTATTCCGAGCTTCGGATATTCATCAGAGCTTTCAAATGCATACTGCATTACAAATTTTTCAGTAGCTTCATATCCTTCGCTGTATGCAACAAAAGCGTTCCAGAGAAACAAAGATATTTCAAATATCACAACACAGAACGTTAAGATTTATTGGCAATAAAATACTTTAAAATCAAAAGCACTAAAGTTGCTGACCAAGGCAGTTTTTTATGTATTAAAAGCATTTATAATCTAACGATTCTACTCTCTAACAATGTCTTCTTTCACGCAGAACTAAATATTTTTTTTAGTTTAGTTCTTTGTCTGAGGAAGACCTTGATAGAGTGTAGTGTCCAAAGTGTTTTTCAATCTTAATAAACTGCCTTGGTCAGTCACTTTAGTGTTTTTAATATGGAAACAAGGCTTAAATATATTACCATAATACATGAAATATATTATTTTTCAAAGAAATGTTTTAATGGATAACTTGGCACAAATAGCTCACATAAAATTTAAGGATCAGGGAAAAAATATGAAGTAAATCAATGTTTTATTATGAGCGAAGTAGTGGTTTTATTTTCCTGCCATGTGGATGCTGTACAGGAATTTACAACAGCCTCTCTCTGGTTTCATACATTTGACACTTCCATTCATCTAAGCATATGTTTTTCTATCTTTTCATTTCGATCTTCAGTAACGTTTTGCAATTAAAGTTTCATTTTTCTGGAGTTTGACGTACGTTGAGTTAGGTGTTTGTTCCTCTGATCCTTTACTCCTCCATAATCCAGAAATAGTTCCTCTACCGTGTAAACAACTCCGCTTGCGTAAAAGTACATACATATACATGAGTACATGCGTGCGCGCGTGTGCTCAGCGAAACAACACCTTAGCTTAGCACAAACATGTAAAACGTGAGGTTATAAGGAACAGAGTTATACTGTAATGTTACAATTGTGTTTATTCTTTCTTACATAGTTATTATCCAAATTTTAGTAGGATGCAGTTTAATGTGGGTTAAATATGGCAACAACGCACACACTGACTCGTAGTAACAATTTCTTAGTTTTCACGGTTCAGTTGCCACACACACACACACACATTCCACGTACATCTTTACTCCGTTCAATAAATATATGTGTTAAATCGGATTCTCGCAGTTATATGACAATGATACTGGATTTTGAAACGTGGAAAGAGCTTCAAAACAAGATCAAAGGTGCATCCGTGGAAAAATTATTTACAAAATTGATATAAACGTTGAAAATTAAGAATTTTATTTAGGACCTTTATGCATGCATTGTATTAAAATTTCATGACGATCAGTCCAAAAGTTTTTCATTTATATTATTTCAAAAAGAGCCTTCGTTTGCAAAACTAAACAAAAGGAACATTTTTTTTGTTCTCACGTTCATAAAAGAAAGATGGTACACTGCAAGAAAAAATGTTAACGTATATTAACGCACAGTTCAATAAGTTACATTTTGATGTAACTCGTTTTTATGTAAATCTGCTGTTCAATTTTCAATTTGAATCTGAACTCTAGAATCAGTAATTTTTATTCGAATATTAAGTCTACTTTAGAAAATGTTATGAACCTTAATTCTTGAGTGTCTTCCCGTTCCATCGCTTTTCGAAAACTGGGCGTGGTTTGTCCCTATCCATCGCTCCTGATAACGAAAGTAGTTTTTCAGGGTCACGTGTTCCCGATCCATCGCCCTGGTATCACTGTGTGGTGTCGTGTGTTACAAGATTCTGTTCTCGTTAAAAGCAATTCAGTAAGTAATTTTAATAGGCCATGGCCAATGTTCATACATATTTTGCAATATGACCACAATGAGTACATGTTCTTTCCAGGTTCTCTGAATGGAAAAATGGAGGAACTTCAGTTTATTGAATGTAAGAGAGGGAAAAGTTTATTGCTTCACCAAGCATGCAGGTTCAATCTTAACAAAACGAGGAAAAATGGTTTGTAGGTTTAGTTAGGTTATGGTTTATTGTGTATCTAATAATTATTTGTTTATTATTTGCATTTAATATTGCGATATGCTCAGTTGTGCAAAATAAAAATTATCGCTTTTCCTTTATCTTAAATATTTTTACATATTAGTGTGTGTAAGAACATTTGTTACTTTTGTTTGTGGTGTGGCACAGATTTTTATATACATTCTATGAATGTTCATTTCCTTATTTTCGCAAGCGATGGATGGACACCTGACCCGGAAAAAAAACACTTTCTTTATCAGGAGCGATGGATCGGGACAAACCACGCCCACTTTTCGAGAAGAGATGCATCGGGAAGAGATGGAACGAGAGTAAATCAATTCTTGGATGTACCCTTCAATCTAATGAGAAATATATTTTTTTTTTAAAAAAGTAACTGTATTAATGCTACTATTGTCAAACTATAGGTTAGCTGTACTTCATAGTAATGGATAGAAAACCTAGCTTTTCACACCACTGATTTTTTTTTGTTATAGGCCACCTAATACCACCATCAAGGGCCTGTCTGATATTAAGTGTCAGCAGAAGTAGATGAGGTGTTAAAACTATATGCACTGTGCAACTGACATGGAATATGCAATGTATGGAATACATCATTCCTTAGTATATATGATATTACTAAATATGTAGACAGTACAAGTTTAATTATGTGTCCGTATATGTAAATGTGATGCACTCATGGCCGTCAGGAAAGGGGGCAAGGAGGCCACGCCCCCCTGGAAAATGAATGAGAACATAAGAAATTATATTCTTCACACATAATAATTTCAATTCAGTCTCAGTAATTTAAATAATTGTTATAATTTTGTTGAAGAAACATGATATATTCAGACTGAAGTAGTGTTTTTTGAGGGAATCAATATTTTGGAATAAAATGTGAATCCTTTGTCCCCTGAAATTGCCTTGCTCGACACTCCCTGGAAAAAATCCTGGAGACTTCCACGGATGCACTCATACGTTTGTCGTCCCACCTCTTTAAGCTTTCTCATGATTAAAAAAATCCCGTAGGTAAAATGTGAGCATGGAAGTACACTTGCTTCAGAAATTACTCTGAAAAAATTGAATTTAATATTAGTATACCAATAAGCTCAAACACATATTCACAGACACACAACGGAAATACATATGCAACATACCTGAGTATCATATCTAAGGTAGGAACATGTGCTATGCATGGTATATATGGATTCATTATGTATTTTCGTCTTTTCTTAGTGTGCCCATAGATGGCGTAACGTCCAATTAAATTTGGGAATCCTCGTACCTGTAATAATGAACAGATTGAACACTCTTCTACATAATTGATTTTTAAAAGTGTGTAAGTTATTAATCTCAGTAACGAAACAGTTGTGGCATTTTGTATAAAGTTCAATATCGTATAAATAATTTGATACTCGCGGAATTTGGTGAACAATATATTGCATTATAATTACATCACTAAGTGAAGCTCAGAAAATCTGAGTAAATTAGGTGATTGAAATGAAAACCTTAATTATTTATTATGAAGCAAATGAAGAAATACAGAAAAAATATATATACATCATTATTCGACGTACTCCCCTTGACGTGCAATGCCCGTATTCCAGCGATTCGGAAGTGCACCTCTTCAACGCTTCGGAAGTGATTGCCTTCCATTGCCTCTTTGAGCTGTCCGAACACATGACAGTCACTGGGGCGAGGTCTGGAAAATAAGGTGGTTGTGTGAGACATTCAATTTCGTATACTGTATTGTTGCAACCGTTAAACGGACAGTAGGCGGTCTGAATTGTCATGCAGTAACGAAGGTAATTTTGGAGCATATCTGCATACGAAGTACTGGTCACTGTTGCTCCCTTTTCCATATATTGTTAAAAAATTGTCCATTTGGATCCCGGAAGAAACTAAGCATGAATTTTCCTACTAATAGTTGGGTGCTGAATTGTTGGGGTTTTTGACACCATTCCTTGTTCGATCTTTCTGAGTAGAGCAAGTGCACCGGTTCTGCAACCTCTTGTGAGGAGCTGAAGTGAGGAGCAGTGTTGCCAGCTTCTTACTCGAAAAAATCACCAAGGTTTTTGTTTTTGGGTCTAACCTAACCTAAAGCAAGGAGGTGGCAACGTTGCTTGAGGTATTTTCTCGCAGTGTTGCCAACTCCTCACTCGAAAAAATCACCAAGGTTTTTTTTTTTGGGTCTAACCTAACCTAAAGCAAGGAGCTGGCAACTTTGCTTGAGGCTTGGTTGACAGTGCATAAAGCAAGGTTGCCAACCCACTGGTACTTTGCCATAGCCTTTTACAAGAAAAGAAAAGAGAAAGGGAAGAGTTAAACAACCGACGGCTTACCCACAGCTTTTTTTGCTCTAACCTAACCTAAAGCAAGGAGCTGGCAACTTTGCTTGTGCAATCAACCCGGTTGACCGCCCCTCAAGTAAAAATCAGCGTTGCCAACTCCTCACTCGAAAAAAAAATCACCAAGGTTTTTGTTTTTGGGTCTAAACTAACCTAAAGCAAGGAGCTGGCAACTTTGCTTGTGCAATCAACCCGGTTGACCGCCCTCAAGTAAAAATCAGCGTTGCCAACTCCTCACTCGAAAAAAAATCACCAAGATTTTTGTTTTTGGGTCTAATTTAATTTAAAGCAAGGAGGTGGCAAGTTGCTTGAGGCTTGCCTTACAGCGCATAAAGCAATTTTTGCCAACCTGCATATACTAAACAAGGAGAGCCGGCACTGCCGTAAAAGAGAGAGAGAGAGATGGGTGGATGGCAACGCAGTATGTATGTGCGTGTGTGCGTATAATATGTAGCATTATTAAGTAGAGTGTGTTGGCAATTTACTTACAACCAAAAAAAAAATAGAGATGCCAACGTTGGTGTAAGATGAAGAGAGAGAGAGACCCGTGGCTGGCAACAGTAATGAGCGAATGCGTCATATCGTAATTTTCCAACTCCGTATATCGTGATTTTTGTAAACCTCTCTCGGGGGAACGATGTGGCACACGCACGCGCGCGCGCGTATGTATTGTGACGCAAGCAAACAAACAAAATAATAATAATTGTTGTTTTTTAGGATGCCCGGCCCCTGTAACCTCGCCAGGGTGCGTGGTGCCCAACACGGTTCTAATGGCCGCGGCTAACAAAGTCGTGCCTCTGTAGAGTTTCACGTGTTTTTTTTAACCCCCCCCATGACTCCCTACAGAGGACCTCCGTGTGTAATGTGTGTGTTTTATGATTGAAGAGAAGAAAAAATTTTGGTTAAGAATAGAAAGTGTAAGAAGTAAAAAAGTTTGCGTAGGGTGCTGCATCTGAAAGAAAAAAATATCCTCAAAATAGTGTACATAATATGATAGAAAAATATAAAAAAATGTGAATGCAAAAATTAGTGTGAATGATTGTTTTTTTAAAAAAACGATAGAAAAATATTAAAAAATGTGAATGCAAAAATTAGTGTGAATGATTGTTTTTTTTAAAAAAAAGTGGTGCAAGAAATAATACATATTTTTTTGATGAAGAAGTCTAATGGTGCGAGCAGGTTTCTTCCTCGTCATGGCATCCCCATTCTCGGGTGTGGATGTTGCAGTCGAGTAGCCTCAATTTGGTGTCGTGGGGATCAAGCGCCACTTTGTTGATCGTGGATGTACGCAACTGATCGATGGTGCTCATGATCCGATGTTCGGTCATGCGTTTGATTTTTTGTCGAACAAGCACGACTTGTAATCTTCTACAGTCAGTTTGTTTGTGCTCGAACGCCCCACCCCTTTTGCTTTTTTTATTTCGGTCTCGTCCTGGATTTTCACGGCGTACATTTTCGCTCGAAGACCAGCAAACTCTGTGATGATGCGGCCGTTGACTTCATCCTTCATCTTCCCGATCGTCATTTTCTGGCTGTTGTCGAAGAGAGCGTGATCTTTCGGATAATTGGAGAAGTCGAAATGATGGCTCATGCTTTTTAGATCTTCGTATAGATCATCGGTGTGGATGTTGTACACGAAGCTGTCCGTGTCGGTGTACGCCACCTCGATCGCCTCTACATAGCGTGGTTTCATGATGTCGTAGTGAAACTTGTACATGGCCAGCTTCGACAACTCGAGGATCGCGACTCCCACGGCGATTGGTTTGTTGAATGTTATGTTTCTGAGAGCACGTTCGATCAATACCAACGTGTCGCTCAGTATCGTGAAGTTCTTGTACGTGGGCTGAGCGACGAGCTTGTTTATTTTCTTCGGGTCGGAGACCAAGTTGATATTTCTTCTTTTCCTCGCATCTTCCATGCTCTTGCCGTAGATGCTGTTGTTCATCAATTTGTATAGGTTTTTGTCTGCGGAAGAAGAAGCTGATGCTCGACGTTGAGTGTTGCCGTCGATATAGGGTGCTAGCCACCTGGTCTGTCTAAACTTCAATCCCGAGTGCACGCGCTTCAAAACCAATCCATGCTGGAGGTAGAATTGTAGGAGACGATAATGCGCCACGTAATTTTTTTTGCTCTTGAAGGTGAGCATCAGCTTTTTCTCCGGAGCCGTTTCCATTACAGGTGCCATCGCAAATCCATGGTGTTCTCGATGAAGCGATGCAGGATATTCCAAATCTACTTTCAGGAAACATCCATTTTCATGATCTTCGCTCCATTCCAGACAATCTTGAAGTTCCTGCTCGCTCATCCATTCGTATTCTCCGATGGGCAGAGGCTCGGACATGGCATAACCATACAGGTTGTTCATGTCCCAGTATGCCAAGAAGTTTGTCGGTTTCCCTGCATCGAAATCGGCGACATATCGATTGTTGGCCTTGACGTATCGAAGGGGGCACTGGACGATTCCACCACGTTTTGCCTCTTCGACAAACAAAAGTTGATTGACGTCCTTGATGAGTTCTATCTTCACTTTTGTGGATTTTAACATCGCCTGCCAAGAATAACCCGGTGTGGTGTAGCTGAAAGCGGGGTCCAAACCATATGCTGCCATTCCTCTCGAGCGATGGAGATGAAAACGGTCGCTCAATAGCGTAACATCCAGTTTCAGATACAGATCGTGATAGTCGGCCATGGTTTGACAAGAGAATGTAGACCAGACGAGGTGAGCATGATGGTAGTCTTCTTCGGTGCAACAGGTGTCGCTAAGACGACTGTAGAATGCTTCTCTCGGTGGTAACGATGTTTCTGAGAATTTGGATGCATCCGTCATGTATTCGTACGGGTAAACACCCTTGCGTCTCAACAGTGCTAAATGTTGGTCGCCGAAACATTTCCTGGTGGCGACCAAATCATCGTCGGTGAGTTGAGACGCGAGTGTCGCCAAACTCGAAGACAGAAAATTGTAGGAGTCCAAGAAGCGAATTTCTACGCGATTGCCATTTCCAACGTCGACCTTCTTACCGAATGAAATGAATTTCTCGTTGGTGCGAGCTATGACGCTAATGGGTTGAGCGTCGCATCCCATCTCCTTTATGAAGATTTTGGCGTCGTAGCCCTCCAAATTGTGAATGAATACAGGAATAAAATTTGGTTTCTTGATTTGTAGATTACAGTTGTTACACAGGGGGGCCACATATTTTCCCGTGTGATGATTGTGGTGGCGAACTTTGACATTTTCGAGGGTGAAGTTACATTCGCACGCATCACACTGAGAGGCAAGGTCGTATGCTTCCTTCTCTTCCTGGGTAAGAGGCTCCATTGCTTTGTCTTCTCTTAGTAGAGGAGCGAATTGTATGGCCATCTGTTTCAAGGTTTGAACAAATTTTTGTGGAGCATCATTGCCGCGATATAAAATAACATTGCCTGTGTTGTTGACCATCAATCCAAAAGCGCAGGCTTCGTGATGTAGAATTTCGGTGGTGCTCGATGCGCTGGGATTCGGTTCGCATGTGGCGAGTGGAAGTTGGAAACTTTCAAAGTCGGCGCATATCACCACGGGATGCCAGAGTAACGCCTTGTCGTTGGAAAATGTCATGTCTCGAGAGGGCATTTTGATAGCCGTAGCCGAATGTTTACTGCACATTTCATGATGATCTCGGAGTTCTTCATCAGCATTCTTTTTTCCTTGACCGTAGAATATACTCAGGCATCTGTCGCATACTCCAATTTTATGGTGATCTGTGGTAGTTTGACTTCTTATTAATTTTGGAAGATTCTGAATTAGACAGTAATGATAATTATCATCATCTTCGATCAGGAGTAATCTGATGACACGATTACTTTTAATGTTGCTATGTCTGAGAACGTAGATGGTGTTGTTTTTGTCTAATCCGAAGATGTGTACTGCTATACTTTCGTTTTTATCTGTCTTGTACTGTGCCTCAAATTTACTAATGTCTCGTAGATTTACAGGGTAATTAATACCAGCCATAGGTTTTTCAAATTCTGAGAGATATTCTGGCTTGTTGTAGTGGTATAAACGATGTTTGTCATTATTGGCTGGGTGATGATCGGCAATGATGCACCACAAAAAGCATCTGTTATCTTCATTTTGAATGTTGATGATGGCTTTCTTATTGGTTATTTTCCGAGGCAATTTGATGTAGCTGGATGCTCCCATCGGGTTGTATCGTGCCACCTTCAAAGTTAAAGTGTGAGGCGAACCGCAAAGTGTCCAACCCGATCCACGTTTTTGGAAAGTCTCGTGCTTGTTCAACAAAGCGTCAAACATCTGGTTGCAAATGGCATCCACCTCATCGACGTCGGTGGCGTGGAGACTCTTTACACCAGTGTAATGATGGAAAGTTTCTCGCTCTTTTTTCACGTTTTCGTAAATGACGGAAACGATGAGGTGGATTTTCAACGAGCATTGCAGCAAAGCTTCGGTGATAGACGAAATTAACTTGGTTTTGACCGAATGAAAAAAGTTGTTTAGATCAGATGTTTCTTCAGATTGGAAAGTCTCCTTGGTTAAAATATTTCTAATATTTTCGCCGGCACTCTTCTGCTTTTTTCGTGGCGCTTGATCGTCAACATCGAGCTCTCTCTTACTTGATCCTCCCCCATGCACATTCTTCCGATGTCTAGTCAAGTTAGAAATAGATATATATATCCCACATTGGTCGCATGCACGTTTCGCTTCCTTCTTCTCCATTCTTTTGCTAAGAAAAAAAAAGATGAAGTTACTAAATTGCACACATTTTTTTGTGGTGTTATTTATATTAGACCCCGAAACCCATAAATGATCTACCATAGATGAAGTTACTATTTGTAGTAATTATTTATATTAGACCCCCAAGCATAAATAATCTACCATGGATGAAGTTACTATTTGTGGTGTTATTTATATTAGACCCCAAAACCATAAATGATCTACCATAGATGAAGTTACTATTTGTGGTGTTGTTTATATTAGATATGTTCTCAATTTTTTTCTTAAATAACCAGCATGAATCTTTTTGGTTTTCGAAAACAAACCAACATGGAGGCTGTACACCGCACGACGACAGATCTACCTTCCATGTTAACTAAACTCAACGGTCTGTTGATCATTCACCTCAACAGCATTTGGACGAAATTGGATGATGATGTGGGCAAGATGTTTTATGTTTTTAATAACAATTTACATTTTTACGAAATTCCGATCGACGGGAAACTTCAAATCACCGTGAATCCGGAAAACGCAGGCGAAATCAAAATATCTACCGGCAAGAATATTTTTCGAATCAAGCACGACAAGATGCTTTCTAACATTACGTACGATGTTTCCGCAGGAGATTATCTTTACGTGGAACTCCTAGGAGATTACGACAAACTTATTCCTCTCTTCGTAGAATTACGTATCGTCTATCCTATTATAAATAACCGTTAACCAAAAATGCCTAACGACATTTTCGGCAACACCAAGCGTGTAGACCACGCAGAAGAGATTCTCATGTTGGACATTCGAGTTAAGAAGTTGAGGACCGATTTGATCGCTTTGCAGGAGACCTTAAACAAAAGTTTAGAGTCGGAGATCGCTACGCTCCAAACGCAATGTCTCGACCCCATTCTAAAAATCGATTCCGAACTGAAGACGCTCATAAAAAATTATGTCGACGTACCTTCTTACGACAACGTTCAAAATATACAGTTGAGCGTGGATTCGCTTCAAAATGATTTGGCCAAATTACAACAATTTCAATCGAAAAATGAAGATTTCGAAAAATTGAAACTCGAAATCGAAGAACGAACTTCCGCAATAGAAAAGAATTTCTCTGAACTTCAAACCGTCGTGAACGATATAGACGCAGAACGCCTGCATGTCGTCGTTTCCAAATTACAAGAAGAATTCACCAGCACGTTGGAAGAAATTAAATCCAAGTTGCAGACTTTGGAAGATACAATGACGAACCTACCATCGTCGGACGAACTGCAGGTCATCGGTAAAAGCGTCGCGAACATAAAAATTCAATTGGAGGCCTATCAAGATTTCGAACACATTCAAACCACCATCGCTACGCTTCAGGCGTCCTTGGAATTGATCAACGAAGAAATTAAAAATATTCACGCCGAAGCGAGAGCGTTGACGAGCATTCAAGACACGTTAAGCACGGTTCAGCAAAAAATCGAATATTTAGAAAATTTGAACGTCGAAACGAATCTCGCTCATTTTCATCACGTACTGGACAACATACAAGGTGACTTGGAATCGTTACGGACGAGCGTGCCTTCGAGCGAAGATTTGGAAAAATTGAAAACGGCGGTGACAGCACTATCCGAATCGAGCGACATCAAAAGTTCGTTGAGCGATCTCGAGAGTAAAGTGGCCAATCTCCCCACCTCCAAAGAATTGCACGCTTTGAAAAGAAACATATCTCGAATGCTGAAACGACTAGAAACAGAAACGGCGAACGTGGAACAGATTCGAGACGAAATCAGTTCGCTGGTGTCGACGCTGCCCACTTCGCAGAGCGTAGCCGACCTTCACACGCAGTTTACAGAGATGCGAAGCATCGTGAACGATCTTACCGAGAAGAGCTCGAAATTGAATCAAGTCGAGAACCTTCAGAACATCGTCGTCAACATCAGAGATCAAGTCGGAGTGCTGGAATCCACGCAGGAATCGACGCTGACCTCTTTCGGTACCAAGTTGCAAGAACTCAACGAAAACTACAAGCAGTTGAACGTGGAAGTGAAAATCAAACCGTCGTTTTCTGCCGTAACGAATACCATAATCGAGCATTTGCTGCCCATCGAAAATAAACTCGGACAAGTTCACAGTAATCTGCTCGGCGTCGACACTAAATTCGCTAAACTGCATTCTCTGCAAGCCATCGAAATCAACAGCGTTCCCAATCAACAGAGAATCTCCACGTTCGTCGAAGGTAACAAACTGTACATGTTACATCCTTATCATCCGTACTACAAGTTCCTCCTCGATGGCACGATTCAGATAAACGAATTTTCGTACTGGTCTCACGGTAGAAAAGCTAGCGTTCCCACCATGACTTTAATATCGAATCGTGGTGTCCAGAAAGCAGGAAACATTCCTCTGGCACGTTGGAACGAAACGCGCAACATATATGAAATACACGAAGACGAAGATCTCACCGTTTTCGACGTGAGTGCCGGCGATAAGCTGATCGTTCAAAACACGAGCGAAGTGCCACCCTCTTTGAATCCCATCACGCTCGTGCTTCTCTTGAAACGTAATCTCTAAAAAAAAATGTCTAGGCAAGCCATCGTCGAAGAATTGCATAAACCTGCACGCCGCAACTACGAACGTTTGGCTGTGGTAACCAAGGCCATCGACGACCTCTGGCAAAGCGACCTCGTGGAGATGAGTAGCGGCAATTTGAAAAACGTACATAAATTGAACAAGGGCAACAAGTACCTCCTCACCGTCATAGACACGTTTTCGAAATTCGCATGGGCTCTACCTTTGAAGGCGAAAACGGGAACGTGCGTCACGGAAGCGTTCAAATTAATTTTTTGCGAAAGCGGTGGCAGACGACCACGGTTTCTGCAAACGGACAACGGTAAAGAATTTTACAACGCCGTATTCCAAAAGTTTATTCAAAAACACAAGATTCGACATTATTCGACCTTCAGTCACATCAAAGCCGGCATCGTGGAAAGATTCAATCGAACCTTGAAAACACACATGTGGAAACGATTCACGCTTCGGGGAAATTACAAATGGGTCGACATCCTGCCGGAACTCGTCGACACCTATAATCTCACACGGCACAGAACGATAGGGATGAAGCCAGCCGACGTTACCAAGTCCGACGAGCAGCGTTTAATTTCTACCGTTTACTGTCCAAAGTACACACCCACGACAAAGAAAGCTAAATTCAAAATTGGAGACCGGGTGAGGATCAGCAAATTCAAACGCACCTTCGAGAAGGGGTTCACAAAAAATTGGAGCACGGAACTCTTTACGGTGGTTCGAGTTCTACCCGGAAACCGACACACGTATATAATAAAAGATAGTAGCGGTGAGTTGCTTCCCGACAGCATCCGCTGTCTGATCGTAGGTCCTTCGGGGTGTGGGAAAACGACACTGCTCGTGGACAATTTTCTCCTCGCACCGAATTGGTTAGATTGGAAGAACAGGCACCTGCACGTGTTCTCGAAAAGTTTGGAGCAATCCAAATACCAGCAACTGATGAAACTGTACGATGGTCTGGACATTGCAACGTTCGCCTCGGAAATAAAACCTCTCGACGATTGTCGTGAAAATTCAGTCGTCGTGTTCGACGACGCCATCCTGGAAAATCAAAATGAAATTCGCAACTTTTTCACGCAAGGTCGTCACAAAGGAATGGATTGTTTTTACCTAGCTCAAACGTTTTCCAAAATTCCAAAACAGTTAGTACGAGACAACGCTAATTTCATATGTTTGTTTCGTCAAGATCACACCAACCTCAAGCACGCGTACGATGACTACGTAGGCGGAGACATGAACTACAATCAATTTTCGGAACGCTGCTGCTCTACTTGCTGGAACGGTGACGATTTCGGATTCGCGACGAACGACATGACGAGGAAACCCAACGAGGGAAAATACAGAAACAAAATCAACGACTTTCTAAACGTTGCAACGTTGTGAGAAACGACGTATATAAATAACGTCATGACGAAACGAAAAATCGAAGACGAAAATCTCAAGTTGCGAGAATACCTCGCGAAACGCTTCAAAGGTTGGAAATCCGAGAATCGCGGATTCTACGAAGAGAAGAAACGTCAGGATCAACCTGTGATCGATGCCATCGGCAGTCTAGGTAAAGAAATTAAAAGTGTCACGGAACAAAATAAAAATTTGATTAATGAACTCGTGCCGCTCGCAGCTAAAAGTTACGCCGTACCCACGCCCATTTCGAGCATTCCTTCGACACCGTTCGAACTGAAGGACGCACCGGCACGACGTCGAGCCATAGGCAGCACGTCGTCGTCTTCGGATAAGATCGAGTTGGGACCTTTGGCACGAGACTACCTGAGCACGGGGAAATTCGACAAGGATGAAGTGTTCGGATTGTATCCCAGCATGGAAACCAGCGAAGGCGGCGGTGTGGTGTGGAAGATTGGGAAATCGAAGGTGACCTTCGAAGGCAACGACATTAAAGTCAATTTAGGCGACAAGGATAGTTGGAACAGGTATCCGGGTACGGTGGGACTGTGGGAACTCGTCGCCAAAAAGCAGCCGAAAGATTACACCGACGAAGATTACCAGAGTTACAAGGAAATTCTGATCATGACGGATGCCTTGTACCAGAACAACGACGCCTCGCAGAATAGGGTGAAATCGAGCAGCGGCGAGAAGTACAGGAATCTCATCAAACCGATTTGGAACCAGGTCAAAACGGGCAGCGGCGTCAAACGCTACAACACGTTACCCAAAGAATTCGTTTGGGTGGACGACGTTAGGAAACTCGTGGACCGATTGTTGGTGATAGCCGGCGAAGAGAATGCAGGCAATCGTAATTTCTACAACGAGAAGGTTGGCATCGTGGACATGATCAGCACGAAACTTTCCAACTTCATCGTGAACGACGACAAGGGCATAGGTTACCTGATCAAAATCATCAACACGCTGCCTCCGAAATTTTGGAACGTGGCCGAAGGAAAGGGACTCGTGAACGACATCATCAACAAGTTACCTTTCGAGATGCATCTACCTGGCTACCAGTACTGTGGACCGGGTACCAAACTCGAGAAAAGATTGGAGAGAGGAGACAAGGGTGTGAATCCGTTGGACGCGGCATGCAAAGATCACGACATCGCCTACAACGCCACGCAGACGGATCTGGATGCACGTCACGAAGCAGACAGAAAGTTAGAGCACGCAGCTTTCGAAAGGTTCGTGAGCAGAGACGCATCGTTGGGTGAACGGGTCGCCGCACTGGGTACCACCATCGCCATGAACACGAAACAAAAATTGGGGTGGGGTATATAAATAACATACAGTAAAAAAAACAACATGGCTTGCATAACCGATTTGCCGCACGAGCTACTATCTAAAATATTCAAAAAGGTAGTTAACGGAGATGTTAATAAACTTGTAATCATGGCAAAAACAACGCCGGAATTTCGCATACCTTGTGAAATGGTTCTCAAGGACCATCTTCGGGAGATCAGCGGCCTGAGGTGCGGTGATCTCAACATTCTGCTTTCGGCCGCAGGGGAAAAATTAAACGATAGGTCGGACGAACTGCACGAGGCAATGCAGGGAAGAAGACGGTACACTGTAGATTGGTACAAGTCTATGCAGGAGACGGAAGATATCATTACGCACATCATCGCGTTTTCCGAAGCACGGACTTTCTTCCTCTGTTAAAAAATAATAATATATATACGTGTCAAAAAAACTTGATATATAAATAAATAATCTTCGGTATATATAAATAACACACATCGTGAAAAAACAATTAAATTTCTCTCTAACACTTTGAAATTTTTTTTGATATGACGACTGAAAAAATAAGTGATCTCCAAGCATTAAAACAAATGCTAAATTTGTCAGTCGAGTATGTAAAAATTCAGGAATTGGAAGTCGACAAACCTTACACGATAACTTCAGGTTCAATCGTTTCTACCCAGTATGGTCCCAAGGTACGCCTGTTGCTCAACGCACAATACAGTCTATTTTTACCAGATCGATACGCTAACATGTTATCCGACGAGAAGCTATCTATTTTAATCGAGAACAAAACTCGAATCGTGTACAAGGGGACAAAGGAACTTCTTGGCAAGAAAACAAAGCACGTAATAGAATTTGTGTAACGACTGCGAGGCCTTGAAAATATATAAATAACATACCGTAAAAAACTACACAAAAAAAATCTCAGAATATATATATAAATAACATACCGTGAAAATAACACATAGAGCATCAACATGAAGCCCAAGGGTGTCGTGTACCAGATACCATACTCCAATCTAAAAAATCTAGGTGCCCTCGATGGGTTACTCACCAAGAAACAACGCGAGAAGAAACGTTCTTGCTTGTCGAAAGGACATGGAATGAAATTGCTGCTCAGCACACCTCAATTGAAAAGATTGCAGCGTTCGCGGAAACAGCAAAAGATCGGAGGTTTCATATTCAGCATCCCGGCCATCCTGGCAGCATTGGGGGCCGTTGGAAGTTTGGCCGGCGGAAGTGCCGCCATCGCGAAAACCGTCATCGACTCGAAGAAGAACAAGGCGGAATTGGAAGAACAAAAACGTCACAACCTGGCCATGGAGAAGAAGGGGAAGGGCGTAATGAAAAAGTTTAAAAAAAAGAAACAGAAGCACTCACCAACCGAGACATTGAATCTCTGATCGGACCGTTACAAATCAAACACTTCAGAGGAGTTTTCATGTCCGACTCGCTACCTTCAAGCGTCAAAAAAAGAGAATGCGGAGTAGTCAACTTGGACGGTCAAGAAAATCCAGGCACGCATTGGATATGTTACCACAAAAACGACAATGATAAAGCATTCGTTTTCGATTCTTTCGGAGGTGTTCCACCTACAAATTTAGTTCATTATCTGAAAACGAACAAAACCTCCATATACTACAACGACGAACGCATTCAAGATTTCGGAGACGTAAACTGCGGTCATCTTTGCCTCTCCGTGCTCACGTTTCTCTCTAAAATAAATAACCCTACGGTCGAAGATTTCCAGAAAGCATTGTGGAACCTCAAACAGCATCACTAGGATGGGCGTGTTCCATCTCACGAGCGAATCTTCGATCTTGAAACTCACGCTGCACGACGACATCGTGTATCCTAAATCCGTGGCTCTGCGTGCATTCTACAGCATGTACCTCATACCCAATGTTACACAGCACAACAACAAAATTAGCGTCGGAAGCGAACACATCGTCGTCACGCCAGGACAATACAATCTTTCCACTTTGCAAGCTCAATTACCCAAAGGCACATACCTTTCTCAAAATTCGGTCACGCACAGAGTGGAAATCCTATCCGCGACGGAGACCGTGGACCTGGGCACCATGGGAGAACTTTTAGGTTTCGAGAACGGCACCAAACTCGAAGCTGGCATCAAGCACGTAGCAACCAACATTCCTAAATTTCTGGCCATAGAGACTCTGAACGTACACTGTAACGTGGCGGAAGGCATGATCACGAAATCCTCGGACGGATTACTAGGAAGTCACAAGCAGACGGGAATCATAGCCACTTTCAAACCAAGTTCCGAATTCATGGAACCGATCATCTACACGCCCTCTTCGCCGATCTATTTTCCAGTATGTCGCAACCGCATAGACGACATAGAGTTGGTGGTGACGAACGAGAAAGGAGACGTGGTGGATTTCGCAGGTGCCACTACGACGGCCATCGTGGAGATCAACGTGTAATAAATAACCATACATGTAAAATGGAGCAAATCGAAAGTTACGAATTGCAATCTTTCCCTCCCAACCGTCGCACGTTCGCCAATCTGAACGAAGCGAACAGGGAGATCGAATACGACGTGGACGTAGGGGATGGGTTCGTTCATCCTCACAGAGCGGACCTCTACCTTCAATTCGACGTGGTGAAGAAAGAAAGCGGAGACGCGTTTCCCGCAGCAGCAAACTTGATACTCGTGGACAACTTCGTGCCTCACCTGTTCTCGCAGGTGGAGGTGAGGAAACACAACACCGTCATCGACAGAATAGATTATCCAGGCATCACGTCGACGGCAGTGGGAACTTTGAAATTATCCAAAACAAACGCAGCGTACTACCAGGCCGGGGGATTCGAAGCCGGGACCAAAATATCGACGAAAAGTCACACGGTGCTCTTTCCCATGCGTCTGCTGCCTGGTTTCTTCTCGGACTACAAGGAGATCATGTGGAAGGGAGGACTGCGCGTTACGTTTCGAAGAGCGGCCAACGACAACGACGCACTGATGCGATACGCTACTTTGGGTCCGGATGGCACCACGCCGATAGCCAACACTTTACCCGAAGCAGCCAAGTGCGTCATCCGGAGCATGGAATTGAGAATGCCGGTGGTGGAATACGAAACGAACTACGCCCTCAAGTACAAAGCGGAGATCTTGAAAAGTCCGCAGGTGCCGATTCACTTTCACGGTTACCAGTGCGTGCAGAAGATGGCATCGGGAAGTCACATGGAATTCGACGTGACGACGCAGTTCAACAACATACAGTTCGACATGCCAGATTTCGTCGTAGTGCTCTTTCAGACCGGACGCGATAACAACCAGGAAAAAGATTCCAGCAAGTTCGACGACTGCAAGATCAAGAACGTTTATCTGAAGAATGGACGCAACGAAGTGTTCCCGCGCGAGAATTACAACCTCGACGTGATCAAAAACGATTACCTCAAACTTTACGAAGCTTACACAGCTTACAAACGCGTGACCGAGGGAAGTGTGGACATGTACTACACCCCCAGCGAATTCAAAATCCACAGGCCGATGTTCGTCATCAACACATCTAAAAGAAAAAAGGTTGTGGTCAACGATCGAACCAACATCAAGGTCGTCTGCGAGTTCCACGATGCCTTGCCCGAGGATACCCTATGCAGCGTCATCCTGATTGCAGAGAAGTCCTTCGCCTACGACGTGAAGAACGAGAGGGTCACAGAGCAGTTTTAACAAGTTTTTAACATCTTTTCTCGCACAATAAGAAATTTTCTGCACTAGCACAATCAGTTACAATGGCACAATACGAATTTCACTAGATCAGATCAGTTACAAATATCAATTTCATTAGTTATCAGTTACAATATCTTTTTGCACTATAGCACAAGAGACAATCAGAAAATTTGCACAAAAAAAATTTGTTGTTGTTTTTACACAAGAAAATTAACAATAAAATTTCTTTTTTTTATCGTTTCAGATGCTGTCGAAACATCAAAAACACATACACGCACACACACTAGAAAAAAAACATGCAACTTTATTTGTAACACATACACATACATTCTCCATCTTCATCAAGAAAATATTAATAATAAACATAATTATTTTTATCTATATCTCACAATAAAACTCTATATCCAAAAAATATCACAACATCAAATAACACTAGAGTCGTTAGTACTCGTTGCATGCATTACGGAGGTCCTCTGTAGGGTTTCATAGAAGTTTGAGAAAAAAAAAACACGTGAAACTCTACAGAGGCACGACTTTGTTAGCCGCGGCCATTAGAACCGTGTTGGGCACCACGCACCCTCGCGAGGTTACAGGGGCCGGGTATCCTAAAAAACAACAATTATTATTTTGTTTGTTTGCTTGCGTCACAATACAGGCGCGCGCGCGCGTGTGTGTGCCACATCGTTCCCCCGAGAGAGGTTTACAAAAATCACGATATACGGAGTTGGAAAATTACGATATGGCGCATTCGCTCATTACTGTTGCCAGCCACGGGTCTCTCTCTCTCTTCATCTTACACCAACGTTGGCATCTCTATTTTTTTTTGGTTTTAAGTAAATTGCCAACACACTCTACTTAATAATGCTACATATTATACGCACACACGCACACACATACTGCGTTGCCATCCACCCATCTCTCTCTCTCTCTTTTACGGCAGTGCCGGCTCTCCTTGTTTAGTATATGCAGGTTGGCAAAAATTGCTTTATGCGCTGTAAGGCAAGCCTCAAGCAACTTGCCACCTCCTTGCTTTAAATTAAATTAGACCCAAAAACAAAAATCTTGGTGATTTTTTTTCGAGTGAGGAGTTGGCAACGCTGATTTTTACTTGAGGGCGGTCAACCGGGTTGATTGCACAAGCAAAGTTGCCAGCTCCTTGCTTTAGGTTAGTTTAGACCCAAAAACAAAAACCTTGGTGATTTTTTTTTCGAGTGAGGAGTTGGCAACGCTGATTTTTACTTGAGGGGCGGTCAACCGGGTTGATTGCACAAGCAAAGTTGCCAGCTCCTTGCTTTAGGTTAGGTTAGAGCAAAAAAGCTGTGGGTAAGCCGTCGGTTGTTTAACTCTTCCCTTTCTCTTTTCTTTTCTTGTAAAAGGCTATGGCAAAGTACCAGTGGGTTGGCAACCTTGCTTTATGCACTGTCAACCAAGCCTCAAGCAAAGTTGCCAGCTCCTTGCTTTAGGTTAGGTTAGACCCAAAAAAAAAACCTTGGTGATTTTTTCGAGTGAGGAGTTGGCAACACTGCGAGAAAATACCTCAAGCAACGTTGCCACCTCCTTGCTTTAGGTTAGGTTAGACCCAAAAACAAAAACCTTGGTGATTTTTTCGAGTAAGAAGCTGGCAACACTGCTCCTCACTTCAGCTCCTCACAAGAGGTTGCAGAACCGGTGCACTTGCTCTACTCGAAAAGTAGGTCAAAAAACAAGTTAGCATTAAAAATAGCTTAAAAAATAATGCCAAAGCTTTTTTCTGTCCATTTTTCTCTCATTGTAGGTTAGTTTAGTGCGTAAAACAAAAACCTTAATGTCGGTTGTTTAACTCGTCCTCCTCTCTCGCTCTCTCTCTCCTCTCTCTTTTTTTGTAAAAGGTAAAAAAATAGCTTAAAAAGTGATGCCAGAGCTTTTTCTGTCCATTTTTCTCTCATTGTAGGTTAGTTTAGTGCGTAAAACGTCGTAAAATAAAAAAGTAGGTCAAAGGACGTCGCCAGAACGTTGGGTTTCACCTACTTTTCTGTTTCAGGTTGGTTATAGTGCACACAGGTTTCAACTCCTGTAACAATTATTCCCAGAAATCCATCACCTTCGTTAGACCTGGAAACAACTCCAAAGTTCCTCACACGCATCGACGCGACGGCCTCTCAATTCAGCATCCAACTGACGTGACACCTATCTCGTCGACACTTTATTGAATCGCACCACATCGTGGACAATATTGTGTGCTGATACAACACTAATATCCAAAAAATGGCGGCTATTTCCTTCACAGTAATTCGCCTATTTTCCTTCACAAGTTCTTCCACCCAGGCGATGTTTTTTTTCGTCACTACGCGGTGTGCTGGCCCGGTGTGTGGCCTACTCTTACATTTGCTGCAGGGACACACACGTATCAAAGAACTGGGATCGATTTCAAGCGTTTTAACACCTTCACTAATCATAAAACGCATCACAAATCGCTGCTCTAACGCGGGCGGCCATCCTTGCACTGACAATGCTTCCTTCTTCAATGTTGCAGCATCATGTTGCCACATGTTTGTCATTCTTTCGACTACACCGATAACTCCTGCCTAATTACAAATCAATCGTACAACTTTTCGGAATTTTATTGCACATTTCAAGGGTCTTATTTGAATTATCTTTGTATTATATACGTGAACAGTGCGATAGTAGTACATAGTAATAAATAGTACTAGTGAATCGGCATCATGGAATGTTGGGAATTTTATGGGAATAGACACGTTTTCTTCAAATAATATTTTTTGATAAATATACTTCTTCATATTGTTGATACTTCCCTTTCTTCGCAGCGCATAATATCCCAGTGAGATAAGTTCTCGCAATTACATACTTTACAGAATTCAGACATTTTTCGCAGAAATATCTACAATACTGCAGAGAACATGACGTAGCATCTATTAGGTGCAGCTTTGGAGGGACCTTATTTAACGACCATCTTATTTAAAACACCAGCTACACACATTTGTGAAATTCAATTGGTTCTGGAAACATGCATTCACTTGTTTCACGTCGACAATCTTTTAGAGAAGCCTAACAAAAATTATTTTTATATATTTCAGTTATATAAACTGGGCGGTACTTTCACAATCATCGTAAAGCAGTGTGAATTAAGCGGCATGGCATTTATATTTCCTCAAGCATATGATGATGCAAGTAATTTAGAGTTATGATTAATGCACAAATTGAAGACGTTTATACAACCTTTTATCTTTAACATTTAAGACCTCTCGTTTTGTTCTTGAACGACAATCTACATAAATTATTGCCCACAATCTCATTACTTATTAACGGTAATCCATACTTTTAATAGAAGAGAAAATCCTCTTTCTCGAATTGCTTGAAATTATTTTCTACGTTTTATATTTACATTCATTGATTGATTGATTTCGTGTTCTACAAACCACTACGTACCTCTACGAGTATCGAACGCGGTTTTTTTATCTACATTTAAACTGCAATTGAGAAAATGTTCATAAAGTTGTAAAACCCAGGTAAATCCGTTGAGGAGTTAACAATAAAAACATAAAGAAACGGTGAAATTAACCGCTTACGCCATCCTATAGATATGAGATCAATGGCTCTGATGATATTTTCGTTATGTCTAAACCCTTAACTAGCAAGTAAATATAAATCACAAACACGGCTCGATATGATTAAGAGATTGAGTGATGTGGTGTTCTTTCATGCATACCGATTCATCCACTTCGCCAAAATGTATGATAAATTTGTTTAAAACTATGCTAAAAAATTAACACTCTCTAAAATTTGTATAATGTCTCATTAAACTCTCTTGCAATTTTACGAATACGAGAACTTCAGTATTAAACTACTATATTTAAAAATCCTACAAGAACAAAATATAAAGTATGGTTCAAATTCATATCTAAGAAACTATAGTATTCTTATGATTACAAAATAATTGTATCCTACGTATTACTTAAAGTATCAAATATAATGTCAAGCACAAATTTAACAACAAAACTTGGCAATTTTGTCAAACCTTCAATCATAAAGCATGTAATGAATATTTATATTGTACATTACACAATGAAAATTGTCTACTAACGTTTTTTTCGTTTTTCTGAGCAGCGCTTATTATATCTTAAATACTGAGACACATCTAGTGATATAGTGCTATGATGCAATGTGATATTTATAGTCTTACGCGGATTTCATTTACCTATATAGACTTGTCTACAGGTAACATGAAAATATCGAGATTTTTTATCAAAGCACTTACGCTATTTCAACATTGAAAACATATAAAAGTGAAAGTAACTCCTTAGTAGCAGCATAAGTTGTACAATACCATGTAAACTATTTCTGAAGACACATATCATAAAATAAACTACATCAAAGGCAAATGGAAAGTTGAGATAAACTAAATATTACAGAGTCTGATAATTTGAAAATGATTTTTTTTCGAACAATGCCACAGTATAAATAAAACTCTTCAGGTTCATTCTTGTGTAATTAATGTTGTACTTGGGCAACCTTCGGGAACAAAAACAAACGAAATATTTTAGTGATATTGTAATTCGTATGCAGAAGATCTAGAATGTGCGGAACATTACTCCCAGATTTTATATGTGAAATATCATATTTTTTATACCCAGCCCTTGTAAGTGTTTCAAACTACATAACTTATTTTCACAAATTAAGTAAGCTATTGCCACCTATTTCGCGCCACTTCCAAACGTATCATGAATAGTTCAGTGCGTTTTAATTTTTCTTAAAAAATGTATCTGATATCATATCCAAAAAAAAAAACTTTAGACATTCTGGGATGTTGAAAAATGTGGTAACGCTGAATGTGTTTACACATACCTTCATTTGAATCTCACTGATGTTGAGTCCACCAAGCAATTCATCTCCTTCATACTCATGAAAGTTCTTCATATTATTTGCATTTAGATATGCAACATCTGAAACAAAGCTCTCATAATATGTGCGGTTCTTCACATATAAGTCACCAAAATTTCTGAAAATTAGAAAAGGAATGGACGTAATGAAGATACCCTTAACAGAATACCTTGTGTAATAATAGTCTGTGCACGTGAATTTCAATGTTTCCTGCGTAAATTATAATCTCCATCTCATCTATACCATAGAAGTAGACGATTCTTATCATTGTTTTTAACTCTATAACATCTGGGCATCTTACATTATTTTCCACTTCCACATTGATTTTTATTAAAGATTTGCAAACGCACAGATACCAATACAGTCACACAGAGCCACTAACTTAAGTTAAATTTTTGGGGCAAGGTAAATTCTTTTGGGGGGAGCAGATTGGCATAAACAATACTCTAATATATATATATACATATATATACATATATTAAATATGTACTTCTTCGTGATTTTTTGGGGCCGAAATTGCCTTGCCCTCCAAAGTCGGCGCCTATGTTGCTGACACTCCTGGTCCGTAATGATTCCAATTGATATCAATGTTATATTCCCATGGCAGAAAAAAGTGAACGTGTCTGTACATACATGGAAGCCCGTAGATAGTTTTTACCAAGTGTGTCAAATTTTAAAACTGTGTCTCGTTAAAAACAATATACGAGAAGTGTAGCTCTAGCGATTCTCGCGACTTCATATTCACGGGTTGTTATGAAATATTGATTGTATTTGTGTTACATAATAGCCCACTTTGAGCGGGCTATGGTTATATACAGTGTACCATTAAATTGGCGCCCCGGAGATCACACAACTTGCAGAGCACATGAAAACAAACTTCTTCTCTCTGCAAGAGTTTTCTCGTAGGCACGTTGTTTTGCTATGAAGATTGAAAAAGCATGTTTTTCTGCCCCTATTATGGCAAACATTCTATGGCATCTATGACGTGTATTCCTGTTATAAAACTACACCTGCCAGTGTTGCAAGGAACACACATGTTAAATGAAAGTGACATACTACCAACCACATTATGTGTTGTAAAACATAACAAGGAACACGTCTTGGAACCTACAGGAGGTAACCCAACGATACGGAAAACGGTGGTAAAAAAATAACGTATCCAAAAAAATGGAAGTGAAGACTTAGGTAGAAGGGGAAGATATGATCCACTTGCTAAAGCTTGTCCAAGGGCGAGAACAAAAATTGCTGTCTAAAGGGGTCATGATTCTGCTTGCGGGTATGTCTCTTCTAAGAATTGAATTGGTGTTTCTCGTCCACTTTATGCACGTATAGGCTAATCGGGACTGGGCCTACAGTTTAAGTTGGATCCAAATCGCAGTGCCATGTGACTCCACCGGGTATCGGTTATAACACCTGATCCTTGATTACAAGGCAACGACATTACCACTAAGCTATCGGAGAGACATTCTCTCGTCTTAGAATATCAGGCATGAGTTCGTTTCTTTACCTTCTACCTAAGATTTCACTCCTTTTCTTTTCATACTTTATTTGTTTTCCAACTCTTTTTTATATCGTTGGTGTGCCTCCTATTGCGTTCTTGGACGTGGTCCTTCTATTGTTGCACAAAACCTACTGTGGTTGCAAGTAAGTCATTTTTCGCAGAATATCTGTGACACTTACAACACTGAATAGGCGCAAACACACAACAGCAAGATATATCATGAAACCGATAAAATATGTTGTGTTGCATGCAAACAGGCGGTAAAGCGTGCTGTATTAAACTTGTATAGTGCCGAAACAGTGCACCAACGACGAATATGTTTTTCAAAGAAGTAGTTTCCTTTGATGTCCTTTTTACGTTTGTTTGGTCTACATGCTCCATTTTAATGATTGCCTGTATGTATATAATGTATTAGATATAGGTAAATAGATACAGAAAGAGGAAGTGTAACAAACCGAAAATAAATACACACACTGCTTTCTGCAGATGGATTTGAAAATGGTAAAATGGAATATTCTTCAATTTTAGTTAGTACTCTATGTTCATTCTCATGATTGTTTCATCTCATAATATGTAGTTGATTATCTTCAAATGAATTTACATAGTTTTTGTTAGAAATATGGTCCATATTGTTTCAGTTTTTGAAAGTGTTGAGCATGACAGAGACAGACAGACAGAGAGATAGGGAGGGAGTCGAAGAAGGAGGGAAGGGGTGAATAGAAGACAGTACATATTGTGTAAGACAGGCAGAAATGGAATAATTTAAGGGTAAATATGAAAGCAAATTCAATGGAAGTTCAAGCTGGAATTTATTAAAGGAAAGAAAAACATCTAGTAAAAATCTAGGAAGTCAAAAGATAAGTTGAAAGTAAAAAGAAGAATGAAATTGAATAACAAAAATCTTAGTCAATATAATATAGGAAAGTAAATGTAGTAATAATATGATTAAGAAATATCTTGATATATATTTGTGTAATTGAAAACAAATGATATTTATAGATCGAAAAGTAACTTGAATGGTAATACTATTGTTTACGAATTTGCGGCGTCATGCATGTGTGTGGAAATAGTCAATACTAACAACAACCTAAGTAGTGTTTCTTAATATGAATGTAAAAAAGCTAATTACATGGAACGACTAAATATAAAGTTCGAGCATAATATATTTCTCGAACGTCTTACTTGAGTCACTACAGGAAACACGACACACGCAATGCAGCTGAGTATGTACAGACCAAATAATTATAAAAATGAAACGGAATGTATGTAAATATTCTATTTTCAAAAAAAAAAACACCTTACGAAAATAGCGATTAAATATATGTTGTTTATACTGCATTTAAGGATAAATGGTGCAAACAAATGTGTACGTAGATGACTTAAATTGGTGCCCAGTCACTTCTTAGTCTCAATCTTTGGTAAGAAAAAGTGTCAGGGTGGGGGAGGGTTGAAATGTGATTGTGCTTTATAGAATCCATTTCAGGAAAATCCAGTAATAAGTAAACGCGCACACACACACATATACACACGCGCATACACACGCACACAACAAAGCAAGACACCCACCATCTTCGCGAATATACACTGCTTTCTCTCTCTTCTTTATTTGCAATTAAATAAAAACTAAAGCCACTAAAGACAAGATAAAAATGAATTGTGGTAAATATATCGAAAAGTAATATTTTTAGATATAGTTCGCTCCTCTTTCCTCCTTAAAACGTTACGAATGAATAAGAAATATAATTTTTATAGTGAAGTCAACCAGTAGCGGCTTCTACCTATAATACAATATTTCCACGCCACTCACCTGCTATTCTCTTCGCCTTTTCCGACCTCGGCCACTGGCTACACTGCGCTCACGAACACAAGTCGATTTGTGTTACCAGCTAGCGCTGTCTGTGTAGGGAAAACGGTTTTCTCTTCTGGCTTGTGTCATAGGCAATTAACTCCCACCCAACAACGTGTGCTACTATCTACAGTCATGCGCTGGAAGGTAGTGTTGCAATACAGTTCCATTCGACATCATCTTACATCATGGCAAATTGAGGGATTTCTTTATTAGGAGATTATCAATGGTATCATCGCCACCTCACCTTGTTTCGAGAATGGCAGGTGCAAGAGAGGGTTGAGGAGTGGGGGCAACTGAAAGCTTATAAACTACGATTCAGGCCAGCGTGGAGTGAGTACTGTTATTTTATATTTTATGTGTACGTATACATATTCACATATACATATATGCATATACGTACATACATCCATAAATACTAACGTTCAAGTGGGTTGTAAATCAACTAGTGCCAACACTGCCAGGAAAAGGTGATAACACATTGCACGTGGTACCAGGTAGTGAGCAGTGTCAGTTATGGCCCATGTCGATGTGTGGATCATATTATCATGCATTTTTGGACTGGCAGCCTGGATTTTTGATCCACAATCACTGTTCTACCTTTGTAAACATGTTTTAGTACAGTCCACAAAACTGTGTTTAATTGAACCTCGTAAATACACAACAACATTCACTGCACCAACCACTTATGACATTGCACACATCGACAGGGAACGAAACTTACAGTGCTCACTGCCTGATGAACATGCACGGTAGTATCACCTTTCCCTGACATTGTTTCCAATACATTATCTACAACACACTTATATGCATTAGGGATACATCGGTATCAGAAAGTATCGGTTGGAATTCATCTGCCGATACTAGTTGATACTTTCTCGACATATTGGTATTTCACGGTGCCGCAGGAATACCGCGCGACACTTTTGCGGAGTTTAATTATCCTGGAAATTATACAAAATTCAAATGTTATTTTTATTTTGGCGCCACGTTTGAACACAAAGCTGCATCTTCTGATTACATAAAATCTATTTTGATATTCTGATATAATTCTTGAATATTCTAAAGCAACGTTCTTGGTAACTTGATGCACATAATAACAGAAGAATATATACACTTGTGGGAATGCCAGTAGCCAGCCAGCAGACAGTGTAGGAGTTCCTGAAGGAGGGTAGAGAAATGGTACAATGCCACAACAGCCTGTGGACTCGGTCCCAAAGGACAGGAAAAGTGTGACGAAGGCATGATGAAGACCGTCCGAGAGCATTTTGAAACAGACGACAGATTGCAACGGAGCTGCAACATTTCCTGCTCACAGCTACAGGAAGTAGAGTTTTATCTCAAACCATCCTCAGTCGTCTATGTGAAGGTTGCCTCTATGCATGTAGGTCCATGGCGTGCATGCCATTAACCACACTACACCGGAGGGCTCGTAGAAACAGGGCTGTAGGGGATTGCAATTGGGGCACACCGAATTGAGGTGAGTACTGTTCTCCGATGAGTCACTGTTCAGTCTTCAGAGTGACAATCGACATGTTATAATCTAGAGAGATCGTGGAACACGCTCCCTGTATGAGATCATGAGACCTCATGTTATTTCATACGCAGATGTAATTGGTGATGGGTTACTTTTGATGGACAATTATGCCGGTCCGCACAAAGCTCTGCTGGTGGACAACACGCTAGAGGATGAGGGAATCGAGCGTATGGAATGGTCTTCAGGCTCAACAGACTTAAATCCTATTGAGCGTGTCTGGGACTCACTTGGTATACGCATTGCAGCTAGGCTGGCACCTCCCTCTCACCTTCCAGGGCTAGGGGTTGCCCTAAGTGAATAGTGCCGACAAATAAACCGAACTCTCATCGATCACTTCATCGAATCCATGCCACGTAGGTGTGTTGCAGTGTTCGCCGTTCGAGAAGACCACGCACAATACTAGATATGCTGACCAAGGCAGTAATTTACGTAACGTTAGTTTATGTTTTTAATAAAATAAATTACTGCCTTGGTCAGCATATTTAGTTTTTCATAATCATGGAAACAAGGCTTAATGGAGTTAACAATACTAGGGGCCATATGTATTGTCTGTTGCTACATACATTGCTCTGGAGAGACTCATATTATGTGAACATTGTGTCACGTGGCTTACATTAATTCTGTTGCCAGTAATAATGTATTCTCTATTGTCTCTTCTCTCCCGATATTCATTCACGTGCAGAAACATAATTTGTTCATGATTTCCCTCTCATTTTTTTCTGTTTCCCTTGCTCCCCTATTTTATTCGAGCAGTGCATAATGACGTAAATTCTACTAGTACGTATTTCATTAATATTTACTAGGGTCTATGCCAATGGACGGGCTAGTTAACATGGAACATAACTCCAGTTATGTACGTTATGTGAGTTGCTGTATTTTCGTAAAATAGAGAAGATAATGCAATAATGCAAGATATGCTAGATTTATTACAATATTTCTCTTACATAAACCGTGATCAGAAGTTCACATTCTTGAAAACATTCCTATCAAATATCCTCAAACTTGATACCTTTGGCGGAAGGGTGTCTTTCCTAGCGGGGTTTGAGATACAAGTCTGGTTAAGTTGTTCAAAAAGCAGTGGTAAAGTATGAATCAATATATCTAGGTAAGAATATAAGAATATGTTTATATTTCGAGAACTCCAAATAACTCATGCATCCTAATATCACAAGTCGTAAAATAAGATATTGGTTAGACTTATCCATATTCAAGAGCAAATATATACATACATTTAACAACATTCTGAGGATTTAACGTTTCTATATTTCAGACATGTTCCATTTTGCAGGAAAATACAGCATTATTTGGGTTAACGTAAAAAAAATGAAATTCTGTTAAAGATTAGGCTATAAATAGACATACTAACTAACTAACTAACTAACTAACTCTCTAGCCTTCTTAAACCCGAAGGTTCATGGCTGCAGCAACACAGGCCTTCAATCTGTCCCTATCTTGAGCAAGATCTATATACTCTTTTCCATCCCTACCGATTTCCCCTAGGTCCATCTCGACGTTGTCCCTCCATCTTCGTCTTGGACTTCCTACTGGTCTCTTACCATCAGGTTTCCCAACAAGAATCCTGAAAACTCCTCTTTCCTCTCCCATTCGTGCCACATGGCCTGCCCACGTAAGTCTTCGTGATTTAATTATTCTAATAATGTCTGGACATGAATACAAATTATGTAGTTCTAAATTATGTAACCTTCTCTACTCACCTGTCTCGTCATCCCTTTTAGGTCCAAATATTTTCCTAAGGATCTTATTTTCAAATACTCTCAATTTATGTTCCTCTTTCAATGTAAGGGACCGAGTTTCACATCAATATAATACTACAGGCAAAATTACTGTTTTGTATATTTTAACTTTTAGTTTCTTAGATATTAAACGAGAAGATAAAAATTTATGAAGAGACAAGCCTACTTTTTATTTCCTCATTAATATAATTTTCATTTGTTAATATTACTCCTAAGTATTTGAATTTGGAAACTGGTTCAAACGAGTTGTTTTCAATAATTAGATTTTGATTATTACCTAACACTTGGTTTCATCCTGTAAGCATATATTCAGTTTTCTCCTTGTTAACTTCCAAACCTATCTCTTTAGCAGTTTTGAAAAATATTTTAGCATTATTCTTAATTGTATTCACATCATCCCCAAGTAAGTCTACATCATCTGCATATGCTAACAACTGAGTCACACCATTTAATTTTAGTCCTTCTTTAGTTTCTTTTACCTTCCTAACAGCATATTCTAAGGCAAAATTAAAGAGCAGTGGAGATAATGCATCTCCTTGTTTTAACCCATTATGAATTGTAAATTTGTCAGACATATTATTACCCACATGAATTTTACTTTCTGATCCACTGGTGCATATTTTTATCATACTAACGAGCTTCTTAAGTATTCCAAACTCTACTAATATATTATATAATTATCTCTTTTGACCGAATCATATGCTTTTTTGAAATCAATGAATAGCTGATGGACATTTTGATTATATTCCCACTTTTTTTCAAGTGTCTGTGTAATGTGAAAAATTTGATCTGTAGTTGATCTGTTACGTTTAAATCCACATTGATATTCACCTATAATAAATAGACATAAAATACGTATATTGCAATTCTGTTGACAATTAATTTTATAGAATAAACATTACGTTCATATCTTACTTTGAATAAAATTGTGTCACATTGTCTGAGAGAACGCTTTCTGGACATACCAGAACGGTAGGCTGTGGAATTTTCCATTCGTTGAAATTTCTTTCTATAGTTACTACAACAGGATGGTGTTCAAACTTTTCCAAAGATCTCAGAATGAGGATAACGGTAATTAGAAGAAACGAGCAGCACAACAACACCCAAAGGAATCTGCAAACGGAAATATATTAATGGTAGGTAAATTACATTTCTTAGTAAAGGGGGAACCCCCCAAAGTCGGGATGCCTACACTCGTAATCATTCGAAGATATGCACTTATGTCCTGGTGCCTTTAAATAAACAAGGACCTAATTTTCACTGAATTATCAGTTTTCATTTCTTTTCTGGTTTATTTATTATTTATGATAACAAAACACAAACTAACAGAGTCAATACGTTAGTGTACTGACGCCTCGAGTGTAGGCAGCCACGCAACACGACGTACAATTACACAGATACACATCATCTCTCAAAATAGTCGCCGTTGGACCATATGCACGTCTGCCGTGTAGACCTATTCCGGTAATCAGAACAAGTCTTGTCCATGAGTTGACTAGTACGCTATATAATATATTAAAAATATAATACAGTGAAACTTCTCCTAATTGACACCTCTGAATAGCAGATACCTATAAATTACAGACATTTTTAAATTCCCCTGCAGAAATATATGGGGTTTAATGGCAATAATATTTATGACTAGTGAACATTCTTAATTACGGAAGCGGTTACTGAAAACTACTTCCCCAACGCAAATAAAACTTCTTAATAACGTACAGCTTGAAAGAAAACGGTTCCAGTTACTGGAATTCAACACAACAATGACCAGTATTTCGAACTATTTCTTTTTAAACTTGAAAATCATATTTAAAAGACAATTGTCAAGAACTTTGAAATTCAGAAAATATATAGAAATGATTTTGGAAAATCTGTGTCTTGCCATAAACAGAGTCTATGGAAAATGAAGGAGCATTTTGAATGCATTTACCATAACAAAAGGATTACACTAGTTGTACAGTATTCTCTGTTTTTAAATTTGTTCATTTTGTTCCTTGGGCCTCTCCCATGGCGCAGTGGTAGCTTCATTGTCTTGTAATCAAGGGGCCCCTGGTTCGATATCCGGTGGAAGCACAAGTGTTTCGGATCCCACTTTAAACTACAGGTCCAGTACCGAATAGCTTTACTGTGCATAAAGCGGACTTAAAACAGAAACTCAACTCAAGTATTTTGTTTCTTGCATGTAGGGAAAAAACACTATGTTCGTAAAGTACGTACTGTAATATGCTTGTCCCATTGTGCAACATCCTACACTTTCTTTTTAATAGCGGACACTTCTTAATAACGGACCTTTACTTTTTCCCCTTCCTGCCCGTTACTGAGAGTTTTACTGTATATTGAGAATATAATAAATGTAAATTGTTAGTGTAATTACACATCTATTTTGATTTACTGATAATTTAGTACTTGGTTATTCAGTTATTGATAAATATTAATGAATTCTGAACAGTTATTTAGACTTATGGGGTATTGTTAGTGGAGTGTATATTAGAAAGGGTGTAGTGTTGTGGAAATGTTGAGTAAGTTTAGGATGCAATTTGACATGCCCGGACTATCAGCACTTGCTCTGGTTTCCAGAACTTGGCCTGTTGGACTGGCCAGAGTATTTCATTTCGTAGCATATCAGTAATTACGTTAACACTAGTTTTTATCTGTACTTTAATTGTTGCCATTATTTGTTGTCAGCGAAGATGTAAAAAGTTAAAAGTTTGGAAACTAAATGCCCAAGGGAAATGGAACGAGTAAATATGTCTTCAAGTGTACAATTTTTAAATATATCCCAGTCGGATAGCGACTCTTGGCACAGTGGTCCCAACCAAACCGTTATATGTCGAAATCTTGAGTGAGTTTTTACTTTTCAAGACCCTTTTTATGATGTAGCAGGTACTCCAAACGAAATTTTGCCACTTGAAATTCCACCTGTCCATTTAGATACATTTAATGTTGCATGTCAAACTTCTAATCCTCATCTTGTTCTGTTCAAACTAATCCTGTTAAAGTAAAGAAAGTTAAAGGAGTTATGGTGCAAACGCAAAACGTAATTGTGTCTCGAACCGAAGACTTCCATCCACATTCTGAACCAATTGTCCCTTTCATTCAAAACATGTTATATGACGACATTTAATCAACCTGCTTTTCCACGCACCCCTAGCAGTTATGCAACCAAGATCGTAGCAGCTTGGGGTGCAGAGCAAACTTCCCCCTTTTTTTCTCTCCTCTTTATATCTCGCGGAAATACAGGTACATCAAGAAACAAAAGTTCATGAAAGGTACTCTCTTCTTCTTTCTATTTGCTCCTTGGCACCGCCTCCCTCGTTACCAGTCCTAAGTTTCTATCGTCGTGTTCCTCGCAGAGGAAGAACACGTTCCTGTTATTGGTAATCACTCACGGGAGCTCAGCCCATCCAGAACGGCCGCCATATACCTTTCCCCCTCCCCTCTTTTTCCCTCCGACTCAGATGAAACCTCCAGCAGAATTGAAAGATGTTTTTAGCTAGACTCCTCGAGTTAAAATTTTATGCTGAATTACACTTCCCTCGCAGTTCTCATTATCGAGGCCACCTCGGTGCTACGTTTATACTTCAGCTTCGCGCTAGCGGAAGAAGCATATCCTATTTAAGTCTCCGGGAGAGATAATTTTATTACACCTTTCCTTTCATCAAGTGTCGGGATGGATGCGGACTTTGCTGCAGATGAACTTTAAACCCAGGTGGCTTAGACACCGAATTTCCAGCCTCAAACCGAGGTGTTAACAAGAGCCTCTTCAAGGGTGCTTATTTATGCGATTTTTTTTCTGGTTTCTTCAGAATTTTCAAAACTTTCACGAATGAAATTAATTACATCTTGCAGATTAATTCCGTGTTAATTTTTGTAAAGTAGGTAATAGCGAGTAATTGTGTCTATATTATAATCTCCCACACGTCACAGAATCTAGTTGAAAGCATATTATAGGAAAGGAACGTGTTTCCCAGGTTATTTGTACGGGTGAAGAAATCGTTACACACCATAAACCCGGCTAATTGTGACTGCCCATGCCAAATCCTATACCAGTAGTATAAAATACAATACAACCAGGACCGGAAAGGAAGAGCCCCTCTCATGCAGATTTGCTACACTTAAAACTTGCTCAACATGCCCATATGAGTTTTTTGCTCTAGTGTGGAACCCCGTCTAATCCAAGATTTTTGTAAAAATGCCCTCGGGAATTTTTCAGAAAAGAAGAGCTCCCTCAGATTGATTTGTGCATACTTACAAAAGTTGCATCAGCCAGATTTTTGTCCATAAACTTGTCAATTTTTGGCCACACCAGAAATTAAGCAAAAACCCATACATATACACACTGGTTTAAGTTTAATTGGATACCAGGTTCAATTTGCTTATCTAATATTAAAACAATGCAATATGCAGAGCCCCTCTAGAATTGCTCCATGCATGTTTCTCCTCTGTGTCAGTGTGTACAATTCCCGAGACGGTAGTATTGATTTTTGCTTTGCATGTTTCTCCTCAGCGCCAGTACTTACAGAAATTCCCGAGTATTGCATCAGCCAGTATTGTGAGAGTGGCTGAGGGGAGCAGATGTGTTGATACAGTGCTTCTCATACTTACTGGTTTAAATTGAACAATATAAAATCTGATATTTGTTGTAATCCACTCATATTTAGAGTCAAGCTTATATTTGTCCTATAGAGATTAGATTTAAAACCCAGGAAATTTTATATAAATACCAAAGCCAAAAAATATTCACACACATACACACATACACACCTACACACATATACACACACACACACAGCTGAACCCAACTGATCCAGCATAGAATTTTGATTTCAATCCCAGGAAATTGTATATAATAAACAACAGCAAAAATGCCGAATCAAAAATATTGTAATCAGTGCAATAAAAATATATTTAGCTCTAATTGGGCCAGACACCAAAAGATTTGTAACCCAGACAAATGCAGAACTCCCACAAAAATTTGCCCCAAATGCAATAGAAAATACAGCATGCAATACTTCACATATACACATAAAAATACTTGCTCTGCACAGTCATCAACACAACCATCCACATCTGGTCTGAAAAGAAAGCATGAAGCACCTCTTAATGCCAGAGCAGCAAAGCAGCCACGCTATGAACCTATCCACAGCAGTTTTAATGCCCAACTTAGGGATTATCGGTTTGTATCAGAGCCAAGATGTGGCATTGAGAATTTTTTGAACAGTGTAAATTCTGATCTGCAGGCAATTCTTAATGCACAAAATGGCTCTTATAAGCTCTCCCTCAAATTGTTTACACAATATAAGAAGCCAAACGGCACAAAATTTACACAGCCTCACATAACAGAAACTGTACCTGTATATTCAAATGCAAATTCAGACAAAATAATAAGCAGCTTGATAAATCAATTGAATATTAAACACTCTGAATTTGCTGCAACAGAGTCAGGATGGAGCCTATGCGGTTCATCACACAAGTTATATGTTAATATTTCTGAATTCAGCCCATTACAAGGATCTACATATGTGCCATTACCTGCCAATATTAAAAACAAAAAAGCCGTGGTTAATATAGAAAATACCGACCAGAAATGCTTTTTGTGGTGTATATTAGCTGCTTTGTATCCAGTTTCAAGGAATCCTCAGAGAATAACTTATTACAAACAACATGAACATGATTTTGATGAGGCAATGGAGGGTTTGGAATATCCAATGTCTGTTCAGAATATTGATAAATTTGAAAAAAGAGCCAAGCATATCAATGGCAAACAATTATCTATTAATGTATTTATTTGTTCTACTGGTCGTGGCAATTGCTTGATAGATCCTCTCAGAATCAGTACAATTGATGATGATTCTGCTGTTCCGATTGATCTGCTCTTAATTGAAGGGGATGGCACATATCATTACACTCTGATACACAGTCTTGAAGCTTTAGTCAGAACACAACTAGACAAAACTCATAGAATATTCAAGTTGTGCAGAAGATGTTTAAGTGTATTTGATGGTCAAAAAATAGTGAATAGGGTTCGGGAAGTGAATGCAGAAATTGCCAAAAACAAGTTAATTGAGCATCTGAAATACTGTGGGAACCATAAACCTGTTCATATGGTGATGCCTAATCCAAGTGAAAAGGCAAAATTCAAAAAGTTTGAAGCCTTGTTGGAACACCCAGCATATATTGTCTATGATTTTGAATCGAACCTCAAATCTCTTGCATTCTGCAATCCAGATCCTGAAGAATCTTCAATTACACCATACCAGCTACATGAACCTTCCAGCATTTGTTATATAGTTATACGGGATGGTGTAGCTAGTGAGCCACACTTATACATGGGACCAAATGCCATCAAAGAATTTGAACATAGAATAAAAAATGAGAGCCGTGACATAGCATCTAACATCTTATTAAAATCAAAACCTATGTTGCCTTTAACAGAGGAACAGATTGAAGATTTCAACAATGCAGAAAAATGCCCGGTATGTGATTCTGAATTTTCAGATGCAAATATCAAGGTGAAACACCATTCTCATACAGATGGTAAATTTAAAATGGCCCTGTGTAATAGCTGCAATATTCAGATCAAGAGACCAAAATTAATCCCCGTATTTTGCCATGGAGCATCCAATTATGATTTCCATCATTTGATCAGGTACGAGGGTTTTGACAAGCAGAATTTAAATATTTTAGCTGAAAATGATGAGAAATATATATCTATTACCAAAATAATTAAAGTTAATGGTGTTCCTATTCACATAAGATTTCTTGATTCTTACAGAATGCTGTCTGCTAGCCTGGCTACACTGGCCACTCAATTATCTGATGAACAATTCAAAATCACACGTGCCTTGTTTCCAAATCAGGACCTGAAATTAATTAGGCGGAAGGGTGTATATCCATATGACTATGTTACAGATTTTTCTAAATTTGATGAGTGTTCCCTGCCACCACAAGAAGAGTTTTACAGCAGAATCAGAGGATCTGGAATCACTGATGAAGATTATCACCATGCCAAATTGATGTGGAACAATTTAAAATGCAAGACATTTGGTGATTATCACAAGGCATATTTGAAACTTGATGTCACCCTCTTAGCTGATATATTGCAGGCATTCAGAAAATCTTCCATGCAAAATTATAAACTGGATCCAATATATTTTTTCAGTGTTTCGGGCCTAACATGGGCCGAAACGTTTTTCAACACCAAAAAGCCATTGGATCTGATCAAGGATCAAGATACGTATCTGTTTATGGAGAAATGTATAAGAGGAGGGATGGTGCAATGTTCCCAGAGATATGCCAGAGCAAATAACAAATATATGCCTGATTATGATCCAGCACGGCCATCAAATTATATAGTGTATGTAGATGCAAACAGCCTCTATGGTCATGCCATGATGCAAAAACTGCCATATGCAGGGCTTGAATGGGTCGAAGATTTCAATATTGAGGATCTTCAGGATTTTGATGACAGTGACTATGGCCTCTTCATAGAAGTTGATCTGACAATTCCTGATGATTTGCACAATAAATTTTCTGATCTGCCCCCAATTCCCGAGGTTCAGTGCTCACCTGGCTCTAAACAGAAGAAGCTCATGATGACTCTGGAGCCGAAACAGGATTATGTCATATATTACAAAAACCTCCAGTTCCTGATGAAACATGGTGTTCAAGTGACCAAAGTTGGAAAAGTTTTGAGGTTCAGGCACTCAGAATGGTTGAAACCATACATTGATACAAATACAGAGCTTCGAACATCTGCAAAGAGCCAATTTGATAAGGGCTTGTTTAAATTGATGGTGAATTCAGTGTATGGCAAAACTATTGAAAATGTCAGAAAACATACCGATGTTAAAATAATTACTGACCCCAGCCGGAGCAAAAGATTGGTTGCAAAACCTAATTTCAATTACAGAAGAATTTATGATGAGCACATGGCACTTTTCAACATGAAAAAAACAAAGATTAAGTTTGATAAACCTATTTATGAAGGGGCTGTCATATTGGAATTGGCCAAATTACATATGTTAATATTGTATTATGATGTGTTGAAACCTTTTTATGGTGATCGTGTAAAATTGATGTACATGGACACGGATAGTTTTATTCTTGATATTCAAACAGAAGATGTTTATCAAGATATGTCACAGCCTGAATTGTTTCAATACTTTGATACCAGTGAACATACAATAATTCAACCCCACAACAAAACGGTGCCTGGCAAGTTAAAAGATGAGACACTTGGTGATGTTATTGTGGAATTTGCTGGGTTAAGTGCCAAGGTGTACAGTTTTAAAACATGTAGTGCTGTTGTCAAAAAAAAGCCAAGGGCATTGGCAGAGTGACTGTTGACAAAGATCTTGTATTTGAAGGTTATAAAAATTACCTCAAATCCCAGAGTTTAATCAAAACATCAGAAAATAGAATTCAGAGTGAGGATCACTTATTGACTAGCAATATTGTAAGAAAAGTGGCTCTGGACCCACATGATGATAAGAGATGCATTTTATCATGTGGCATACATACTCTAGCATGGGGTCATTGTGATTTGAAAAGTGGGAAACAATGCCCAAACACAGAGCATGATTTGAAATAAATAAACATGCCTATGAACTTATTTGGGTTCAAAAAACAGGCTATTATGGAGCTGCCGACACCACAACCCTCTTCTGATATGATATCTAAACTGAGTGGCTTGTTAATTATTCATCTGAACAGCATACTTACAGATGTTGATGATGAAACAGGTAAAACATTGTACATATTTAACAATAATTTAAATCATTACCAATTACCTGTAGGTGGGCAATTGCAATTTATTACGACCCCTGAGGGTGATGTCAAGATTTCAGTAGGGAGAAATATTTATAGAATTAAGCACTCAAACATGATTTCTGGCACTGTATATACTGTTTCTGCTGGTGACTGCTTATATATTGAGGTCCCTGGATCATATGACAAGCTTATACCCTTTTTTATAGAATTAAGAATCAGATACTCTATAATAAATAACCACTAAAACAAAAATGCCTAATGATATATTTGGCCATACAAGACATGAAGATCACAGTGATGAGATTCTGATGCTTGATGTCAGAGTCAAGAAATTAAGAAGTGATTTACAAGCTTTACAAACCACACTCAATGCCAGTCTTCAATTAGAAATTACAAATTTGCAATCACAATGCATGGACCCTCTTCTTAAAATTGACTCAGAACTCAAAGTGCTGCTTCAGAAATATACTGATCTGGCAACATTAGATAATTTTCAAAGTTTGGAAGAAGCTGTTGCAGCTCTTCAAGCCAAATTTAAGACTCAGGCTAACAACTCTGTGCAATTGAAACAGCAATTGGAAGAGCAGATAAATAATGTCCAGACACAGCTCCAAACAATTGTCAAAAGCATAAAATCACAAGAAGATTTTGATCTAGTGATTTCCACTCTAAAGGAACAGATTCAATCACTCCAAATACCTAATCTGGATCCTCTGCACAATGCCATAGCCGAGGTTAAAGACAAAATTGAGACACTTGAAAATTTTATGAACAATTTGCCATCTTCTGATGCTTTGAATGCAATAACTCGGAGTGTTGCCAACATTAAGCTGCAACTTGAAACATATGAAGATTTTGGAAAAATTCAAAGTACCATAACCCATCTTGAAGGTACAATAGCAGCAGTGCAAAGTGATTTGGCAAATGTACAAGAATCTCGCCTGCCCGGTATTGTAGATACTCTTGTTAGTGTCCAGCACCAAATCACAAAGCTTGAAAACCTCAACACTGAATCTGAACTATCTCATTTTCATTATTTGATCGATGATATTCAAACAAAACTTGAAATTTTACAACAATCAACACCCTCTCAGGCAGATATAGCCCTGCTCCAAAATGCTATGCAAAATGTGGCTGATGCATCTGAATTAAACAATGTGAAATTGGCACTTGAATCTTTGCAGAATACTGTTTCAAATCTGCCTACATCACAGGAACTTAAAAATATTAAGAGGGCAGTGAATCGCATATTGAAATCAGAAGATATCAAGAATATCCAGGCAGAGATCAAACAACTCACTCAGACAGTGGCCACTCTACCAACCAATCAACATATTAATGAACTGCATGCCCTGTTTGAGGATATCAGAAGACAGGTCCATGATCTTACTGCTCAAAATTCAAAATTGGCAGTTATTGAAAATTTGCAACAAATTGTAGCTAATATCAAGCAACAGCTAGGGACCATGGAATCCAATCAAGCAAATGCTCTGTCTGTTTTTGCCACCCAGCTACAAGATATTGTGCAACAATACAAGAAACTTGTTGTGGACATAAAAATCAAGCCAGGCCATGATGATGTTGTTAGGACCATCAATGAGCACCTTGAATCTGTAACAAACAGATTGCTCACAGCAGAAAAGGAAATAACAGGCATAATCGAGAATCCAAAACATACAGTAATTCTTGAATTGTACAGCATCCCCAACAAAGAATATGATTCTCCATTTACACCAGGTGGCAAAATATATATGCTGTCCCCTGCACAATTTTATTACCAATTTTTTGTTGGGGGCACACTGAGACCAATCAAGATCAAATATTGGCTTCAACAACAGGCACACCACTACCCTACCTTATCAATAACAAATGCTGACAACAAAGTAAAAATCACCAGTGTAGAATTGGAGGATTTTACAGATCCCAATACATTAGAAACATCTTATGCTGAAGATGATGGCACTTTGGAATTTAAAATACAAATAGGGGACAAATTATATTTAGAAAATCCTGCAGTATCAGCTGCTGAACACCCCATAGTTGCAATATTCTTGTTTTCATATTATGTCTAGAGAAATTATTGTTGATGAACTACACAGACAAGCCCGACATAATTATAAGAGACTGCCAGTAGTCACAAAGGGCATAGATGATTTATGGCAAAGCGACTTGATTGAGTTGTCAAGTGGGCAGTTGAAAAACTTAGACAAAATCAACAAGGGCTACAAGTATCTACTCACTGTGATAGATACATTTTCAAAATTTGCCTGGGCTCTGCCACTCAAATCCAAGACTGAAACATGTGTTACAGAAGCCATCAGGACAATCATCAATCTGAGTGGAAGATCACCGCGCTATTTGCAAACAGATAATGGCAAAGAATTTTATAATTCTGTGTTTCAACAATTTATTAAAAGCCAGGCAATAAAACATTACTCGAGTTACAGTGACCTCAAGGCCTCAATTGTAGAGAGATTCAACAGAACCTTAAAAAATCTTATGTATAAACAATTTACACTTCAAGGTAATTATAAATGGATTAATATTCTTCCAGAACTTCTACATAAATATAACAACTCGGTTCATTCCACAATCAACATGAAACCCTCTGAAGTAACTTCATCTGATGAGCAAAAATTGATCAGAACTGTTTATTATCCTAGATACCAGCCAACAACAAGAAAGGCCAAATACAAGGTGGGTGATCAAGTAAGAATCAGCAAATATAAGCACTTATTCAAAAGAGGCTTTACAAGAAACTGGAGCACTGAATTATTTACAGTGGTTCAAATTAAGCCAGGCACCCTTAACACATATATAATAAAAGACCACCGAGGAGAAATTGTCAAAGGCAGATTCTATGAACAAGAGCTCAGCAAAACTAAACAGCCTGACACATATCTTATAGAAAAAATCATCCGCAGAAAAGGCAACAAGTTACTTGTCAAATGGCTGGGTCATCCGGAAAACAGCTGGATCGATGCAGACAAAGTGATAATATGAGCACCTGGGATGTTATAAAAAGGCTGCCAGAACCTGAACAACAGAATAAGAGAAATGGCAACTTGCTGCCTGATAATATTAGGTGTCTTATTGTTGGGCCATCTGCTTGTGGTAAAACTACACTAATGGTTGATAATTTTTTATTGGCCCCCAACTGGTTAGACTGGAAAAACAGGCACTTGTATATCTTCTCTAAGAGCTTGGAACAATTAAAATATCAGCAGCTGATGAAGCTATATGATGGATTGGATATTGCCACTTTTGAACCAGATGTTAAGCCACTTCATGAATGTCTCGATAATTCTGTTGTTGTGTTTGATGACATTATACTGGATAATCAAAACAAGGTTAGAAATTTCTTTACACAGGGCCGACACAAAAACATTGATTGCTTCTACCTGGCACAGACTTTTTCTAAAATACCGAAGCAGCTGATCCGAGACAACAGCAATTTTATATGTGTGTTTCATCAAGATCATACCAACCTCAAACACATACATGATGAATATGTAGGTGGGGACTTGAGCTACAATAATTTTTCCAAGTTTTGCAGTAGGTGCTGGAACCAGGACAGCTATGGGTTTGTCACTATTGATATGACAAGAACACCCAATAGTGGCAAATACAGAAATAAAATCAACAATTTTCTAGACGTAGAGACGTATATAAACAACCATGAAAAGGCCAATCATTGATGATCTTAAGTTAAGAGATTATCTTGTAAAAAGATTTAAGGGATGGAAATCAGAGAACCGGGGAATTTATGAAAAACACAAACAAGCTGAACAGCCTGTAATTGATGCTATTAGTGAATTAGGTAAAAATATCAAAACTGTTACAGAGCAAAATCAAAATTTGATCACGGAGCTTGTACCTGTAGCTGCAAGGAACATAATAGATTATCCATTCACCCCACTTTCCAGTATTCATACACCTAGCCCTGTTGCTCCTAGAAGAATTGAAGCTACTCAGGATCCTATTGAATTGAGTCTTCTTGCTCAAAAATATTTAACCACACCTAAAGACAATAAAGATGAGGTGTTTGGCTTATATGCTGACACAGAGCTTGATGGTAGCATCATACATAGAATTGGCAATTTCAGAGTAACATTTATGGGGGATGATCTGATTGTTTATTCAGAATCTCGTCTCGGAGAAAAAGGTGCTTTTGTTAAGTACCCCGGCACACCTGGGTTGTGGGAACTGATGACTAGGAAAAGGCCTGGCAGCTATACAGATCAAGATTATGAATATTACAAAGAAATATTAATAAAATCAGATGCTCTATACCAGAACAATGATCCCACACAAAAAAGAGTCAAGTCTAGCAGTGGGGCAAAATACAATAATTTAATCAAGCCCATATGGTCACAGATCAAGACTGGCAGTGGAATCAAACAATACAACACCCTGCCCAAAGAATTTGTGTGGGTTGATGATGTCAGGAAACTTGTAGACAGGTTATTGGTGATAGCTGGGGAGGAAAATGCTGGGAACCACAATTTTTACAATGAAAAGGTTGGAATTATGGACATGATAAGCACCAAATTATCTAATTTTATAGTGAATGACACTAAGGGGATTGGATATCTCATAAAAATTATTAATACTCTACCACCTAAATTTTGGAATATTTCTGAGGGCCGAAGGTTGGTTAATGACATTATAAACAAGCTGCCATTTGAACTACATATTCCAGGCTATCAGTATTGTGGTCCAGGCACAAAATTGGAGCATAGATTAAACAGAGGTGATCCTGGTGTAAATCCCCTAGATGCTGCTTGTAGAGACCATGACATAGCATACAACACACATACTGATCTTGACAAGAGACATGTTGCAGACAAGAAATTAGAAGAGGCTGCATTTGGTAGATTTGTAAGCAAAGATGCTTCTTTGAGTGAGAGAATAGCAGCATTGGGGACCACCATAGCTATGAACACCAAACAAAAACTGGGGTGGGGTTTGTGAATATATATATAATAAACCTAGGATGAAGGCCAAGCGTGTTATGTATCAAATACCTTATGCAGGTCTTAAATCTCTTAAAACTATTGATAGTCTTTTAACCAAAAATCAGCGCAAGAAAAAAATTCTTGTCTTGCAAAGGGACATGGTATGAAATTGTTGCTTAGTACCCCCCAATTAAAAAAATTACAGCAATCAAGAAAAAAATTGCATACAGGGGGTTTCATATTTACTATCCCTGCCATCTTAGCTGCTCTCGGGGCTGTGGGGAGCTTGGCTGGGGGATCAGCTGCCATAGCAAAAACAGTAATAGATGCCAAGAAAAATAGGGCAGAATTAGATGAACAGAGGCGCCATAACCTGGCCATGGAGAAACAGGGCAAAGGTGTTAAGAGAGCCATGAATAAGTTTAAAAAAAACAAGAGCCGCTTACAAACCAAGATATTGAAGCTTTAATCAAGCCACTGGGCATCAAAAATTTTAGAGGTGTGTACATGTCTGATTCTTTGCCAGAGCAACCACTCAACAAAGAGTGTGGCATTGTTAATTTGGATAAGTACAAAAATCAGGGCACTCACTGGATCTGTTATCTTAAATATTTAAACAATGAGGCATTTGTGTTTGATTCATTTGGAGGTGTTCCACCTGAAAATTTAGTAAAATATCTAAAATCAGCTAATCTTTATTACAATAATGCCCGTGTTCAAAACTTCAAAGATGTTAATTGCGGACATTTGTGTTTATCTGTTGTTAGATATATGTCTCAAATAAATAAACCATCAATTGAAGATTTTCAAAAAGCCTTGTGGTATTTGAAACATCATGGGGGTATTCCATCTCACCAGCCAAAATTCAATATTGAAACTCAAATTGCATGATGATATAGTGTATCCCAAAACAATAGCTCTCAGAGCATTTTATGGCATGTACTAGATCCCCAATATTACACACCACAACAACAAAATCAAAAAATTGTCATCACTCCAGGGCAATATAATATGTCCACTCTAAATGCTCAATTACCCAGAGATATAGTATTAAGTCAAAATTCTGTCACTCACAGAGTAGAGATTGTATCTGCTACAGAAACAGTGGGTCTGGGTACTATAGGAGAGCTGTTAGGCTTTGAGAACAACATAAAACTTGAACCGGCCATCAAACACACTGCTATGAATATACCTAAATTCTTAGCCATAGAGACTCTGAATATTCACTGCAATGTGGCCGAGGGTATGATCACCAAATCAAATGGCATAGGCACTCACAAACAAACTGGCATCATTGCAACATTCAAACCTAATTCCGAATTCATGGAGCCAATCATCTACACTCCATCCCCAACATTATATTTTCCTGTGTGCCATAACAGAATAGATAATATTGAATTGATGGTCACTAATGAAAAAGAAGAATTAGTTGATTTTGCTGGAGCCACAACAACTGCAATCATAGAGATTAATATTTAAATAAAAATACATACAATGGAAAATATTGAGAGTTATGAGCTACAATCATTCCCCCCAAACAGGAGGACATTTGCAAATTTAAATCAACCCAACACAGAAATTGAGGTTGATCTTGATGTAGGGGATGGCTTTATACACTCCCACAGAGCAGATCTATACATCAAATTTGATGTTGTAAAGCTCGATGGAACAGATTATCCGGCAAATTCAAATATAAGATTGGTGGACAATTTTGTGCCGCATCTATTCTCTGAAATTGAGATCAGAAAGCATGGTGTTGTTATAAACAGAGTGGATTATCCCGGCATTACCTCCACAGCTTTGGCCACATTAAAATTATCCAAAACCGAGGCTTCTTACTACAAAATAGGTGGATTTGAGGCTGGTGATAAAATATTATCTAAGAACCACACAGTGCTGTTCCCCATGCGCCTGTTGCCAGGATTCTTCTCAGATTACAAAGATATTATGTGGAAGGGTGGTTTAAGAATCACATTTAGAAGAGCTGCCAATGATAATAATGCTTTGATGAGGTACAGTGCAATAAACTCTACAGGGGAAGCTCTGCCTAATACCTTACCAGATGCAGGCAAATGCATTATTCAGACTATGGAGCTAAGAATCCCGGTTGTTGAATATGAGGCCAGTTATGCTCTTAAACACAAAGCTGATATAATAAAAAATCCACAGATTCCTCTGCAATTTTATACATATCAATGTGTACAGAAGCCCGCAACTGGTACTTATTATGAGTTTGATGCTACAAATTCATTCTCCAGTATACAATATGACATGCCTGATTTTGTGGTGGTACTGTTTCAGACTGGGAGACACAATAATCAGGAAAAAAATTCAAGTAGATTTGATAACTGCAACATCAAGAACATATATCTTAAAAATGGCAGAAATGAGGTATTTCCTAGAGAAAATTACAATTTAGACATGTCCAAGAATGATTTCCTCAAATTATATGAGGCATTTTCGGCTTTCAAAAGAGTCACTACTGGCAATACTGACATGTATTACACACCAGATGAATTCAAGACACAGAGACCCATGTTTGTAATCAACACTTCAAAAAGAAAACAAGTTGTGGTGAATGACAGGACAAACATTAAAATTATCTGTGAATTCCATGAGGCATTACCTGATGACACCATATGTAGTGTTATTCTCATAGGTGAAAAATCATATGTTTATGATGTAAGAAATGAGAGGGTCACGGAGCAATTCTAGAAGATATTTGCTTCTATTATGCTGTTATACAACACACAAACCTCAACTGTTTTATCAGCTAGCAGTGAATATCTTATGTGTGGGCAGTTGTATATATTTCAATCTTATATCAGGACTCGAACCCAAAGCCCCTGATTACAATGCAACAATATTAACACTTCTCTATATGGAATATGCCCACATTTTACTGGGTTCTGAGACCTTAATACAGACAAAATTGGATTTTGAACTGCCATAATATTTTCTAAGTCTTTGCCTAGGCTCATATTATCAGAATAGAATTGCTTTCAGCATGAAGGGGGGGCAGTTCATTGCCACTGTGTGAAAATATGTATTTTTATCTCAATAATCTTTGTTACACTTTTAAATGTTGCAGACATGTTACACTTTTTCCCCTGTCACACAGAAAGATTAATGGCCTCTTCAGTGAATCGTACAGAAAAATCATTAATGTTCCCTTCTAGCGTGTAGATTTTATCTCTTGCGTGCCGGCAAAACATGCAAACAATTAATTATGTTTGCCCGCTTTTCACCTATTGTATTGAGCGAGTGGTTATAAAACATGAGAAAATAAGAAAACTGAGAAATTCAGTTTTTGTACAATATATTGTTGTAAAACACTTTTTACCAGGTTTTCAGATCTGGGAGTTGTATATCAACTAGCAATAATTATTCTCAAAATCTCACGTGTGGAGATATTATTTTGCCACACATATTTCAATCTATCAGGACTCGAACCCAGAGCCCCTTGTTTACAGGACAACAATATTAACATTTTGCCATCAGGGGAGGCTTCACATTTTACCAGGATTCAAACCCAAAAACCTCCTGATTACAAGGCAATAAAAACCAGGCACCACACTCCACTGGGTCTCAGAACCCAATAAATATCAATTCAAGATTTTGACAGAAACAATAAGATGATAAGAGAACTTGCCATAGTTTTAAGTATAGACAAATCAATCTGAGAGGAGCTCTTCCTTTCTGAAAAATTCCCGACGGCATTTTTACAAAAATCTTGGATTAGACGGGGTTCCACACTAGAGCAAAAAGCTCATATGGGCATGTTGAGCTTGTTTTAAGTGTAGCAAATCTGCATGAGAGGGGCTATTCCTTTCCGGTCCTGGTTGTATTGTATTTTATACTACTTATACCTTTTTTCCCGGCCAGCGTAGTAGTGTATATTAAGCGCTTCTACGCCACACTTAGTAGGTATGCATTTGTAGCCTCTGTTTTTTTCCAATCGAATATCAGTTTTTGACATATTTTGACAATTTTTTGTCGATTTTTTAGCGTTTAGCGATGTTTTAGTAAAATTTCCCTTTTTTCCCCACTCACACTTGGTAGGTATATCACGATCTTACGAGATACAACTTAACCTATCTTTTTTTCTTACGATTTTTTAATTTTTTTTACGATCCTAAGTGATATAACTTAACCTATCATTTTTTTTATTTACGATCTTTTACGCACCGAACTAACCTACAAGGGAATCTGTTTTGTTTTAATATTTCAGTATTTTAAGGTTTTTTCACATATTTTTTATATAACCTAAAATGTGTTGGATGTTGATTTTTTTTTAGTATGTGGCAATTTTTTTAACGATTTTTTTTAAAACTGCTAAGTGACCCTCTCGTTCTTCACGTTGTACGCGAAGGACTTCTCTGCGATCAGGATGACGCCGCACAGAGTATCCTCGGGCAGCGCGTCGTGGAACTCGCACACGACCTTGATGTTGGTGCGATCGTTGACCACCACCTGCTTCCTCTTCGTCGTGTTGATGACGAACATGGGTCTCCGTTCTTTGAATTCGCTGGGCGCGTAGTACATGTCCACGCTTCCCTCGGTCACGCGCTTGTAAGAGGTGTAAGCTTCGTAAAGTTTGAGGTAATCATCTTTGGTCATGTCGAGGTTGTAATTCTCGCGCGGGAACACTTCGTTCCTGCAGTTCTTGAGATAAACGTTCTTGATCTTGCAGTCGTCGAATCCGCAAAACAGATTCTTGCTAAGTCTTACCGTTTCCAAGATAACCCCACTTCCGGTCGCCATTTTCGATTTCCGAACATAGGTTCTATTCATATTTTACTTACATATAGGCGTACGTGATGAATCACCAAACAGATTTTTCCTAAGTCTTACCGTTTCCAAGATAATCCCACTTCCGGTCGCCATTTTGGATTTCCGAACATAGGTTCTATTCATATTTTACTCACGTATAGGTGTACGCGATGAATCAGAAAACAGATTTCTCCTAAGTCTTACCGTTTCCAAGATAACCCCACTTCCGGTCGCCATTTTCGGTTTCCGAACATAGGTTCTATTCATACTTTTTCTCACGTATAGGTGTACATGATGAATCCCCAAACAGATTTTTCCTAAGTCTTAGCGTTTCCAAGATAACGCCACTTCCGGTCGCCATTTTGGATTTCCGAACATAGGTTCTATTCATACTTTTACTCACGTATAGGTGTACGTGATGAATCAGAAAACAGATTTTTCCTAAGTCTTACCGTTTCCAAGATAACCCCACTTGCGGTCGCCATTTTGGATTTCCGAACATAGGTTCTATTCATACTTTTACTCACGTATAGGTGTACGTGATGAATCAGAAAACAGATTTCTCCTAAGTCTTACCGTTTCCAAGATAACCCCATTTCCGGTCGCCATTTTAGATTTCCGAACATAGGTTCTATTCATACTTTTTCTCACATATAGGCGTACGTGATGAATCCCCAAACAGATTCTTGCTAAGTCTTACTGTTTCCAAGATAACCCCACTTGCGGTCGCCATTTTGGATTTCCGAACATAGGTTCTATTCATACTTTTTCTCACATATAGGCGTACGTGATGAATCCGCAAACAGATTTTTCCTAAGTCTTACCGTTTCCAAGATAACCCCACTTCCGGTCGCCATTTTGGATTTCCGAACATAGGTTCTATTCATACTTTTTCTCACATATAGGCGTACGTGATGAATCCGCAAACAGATTCTTGCTAAATCTTACCGTTTCCAAGATAACCCCACTTCCGGTAGCCATTTTGGATTTCCGAACATAGGTTGTATTCATACTTTTTCTCACATATAGGCGTACGTGATGAATCACCAAACAGATTTTTCATAAGTCATGAAATGGAGGGTTCTATGAGAACCTATATTAATTCTCGTAAGAGAACAGAAAACACACAAAAAAACAATACTGTGGTCACTACAACAAATAGTCTTCTTCAATCCCAATCCAACAAACCAAAAAATCATCATCCTAACTAGAACCATGTAACTATCTGCCATCTGTTAGAGGTTTTGTGAACTAAGTGGTGCTTTGTTTGTGTGTAAAAAAAAAAAAGATGCAATGCTTTTTGCACTTGGTTATCATCACCTAACATGTTATTAATTGTTTTTTAAAATTAATTACAACTGAAAACTAATAATTAATATTATCTAAAGTTACTAATTAATATTATACAAATAATTGATATATTTTTTTTGTTCTTGTTGCTAGTTTTGGGTAATTATAGTTGTTGCAAAATATAGCTCTCGCGTATGACAGTTTCTGAGTTTTGTTTGGTATATAAGAACAATTTTACACAACCTTTTTCGGTTCTCCTCCGTAGCCGTGCTTGTTAAGGCGTTCACTCGTTCTTGTCATTGTTCGTTCTACGTGTGGCCTATAGATTCGAACCCGGTTGTGGTCGAAAGTTTTTCAGCGTGTCTAGGAGTCTTGATCAGCGTGTATATTTACTTCTCTGTGTTGAGTCTACTGATTCTGAACGGGGTTGTTTAATGTATATGTTGATCTTGATATATATATATATGGTGTTCATGTATGTATCCAAAGCACATTGGAAACAATATTCGATCATTAGCTGCGTTCAACCACTGCTTCGGAGGAGTAACCACCCCTTGTCCCCGGGGGTCCCCCCCTCTGTCCCTGGGCTCGTGTTCCCGGGCTCGTGTTCCCGGTTAGGTTAAGTTAGGTTAAGTTGTCTAATGTCTATGTCCGGGCTCGTGTTCCCGGTTAAGTTAGGTTAAGTTGTCTAATGGCTATGTCTATGTGTAATATCTATGTCCATGTCTATGTCTTTCCAGTTTTTTTTTGTCCTAAGATTTTTTTTAACGCTGGACTTAGAAAATTTTCGATTGATGAAAAAAAAATTGGTTCCATGACGACCTATGTTCATTTTGGTATGGGCGGACAGAGGACACCGAGACTCGACCGACGCACTAAACCCGAACTCTCTACGACTATTCGTTCAAAAGTTACGAGTGATCAAAATTTTTGGGAGGGGGTGGGCTAACTTCTTACCCCTTGACCCCAGGACCACCAAAACTTGGTATACGTATTCTACACCTCCAAAATCGACAGGGGGCATCTAACGATTCCGTATGGGGGTGTTTTTCGATATATTTTTTCGATAACTCTTACCATTTTCGAGATATTTGCAATTTAAGATTTTTTTAACGCTGGACTTAGAAAATTTTCGGAACATTTTTTTTTCATCCATGACGACCTATGTTTATTTTGGTATGGGAGGACAGAGGACACCGAAACTCGACCGACACACTAAACCCAACCTCTCTACGCGTACTCTACGTCACCAAAAAAGGTTAAAGGTTCCAAATAACAATAGTTAGAGTTTCCCCAATCTAGTAAAGTGGATTGGTTGAAATCTCCAAGGCGTATTTTGCATTTTTTTTTCAAATATGAACACGTTAAAACTGAACTGTCTCGGATTTTGAGTTTTGTAATCGCCCCGAGAAATTCTATATAAAATAACATACCTGGAAATTATATTCACGTTAAGTTGAATTTTGATTTTTGTAATCGCCCCGAGAAAATTCTATATAAAATAACATACCTGGAAATTATATTCACGTTAAGTTGAATTTTGATTTTTGTAATCGCCCCGAGAAAATTCTATATAAAATAACATACCTGGAAATTATATTCACGTTAAGTTGAATTTTGATTTTTGTAATCACCCCAAGAAATTCTACATAAAATAACATACATGAAAAATATATTCACGTTAAGTTGAATTTTGATTTTTGTAATCACCCCGAGAAATTCTATATAAATAACATACTTGAAAATTGTATTCACAGTAGATTGAATTTTTTGAGTTTTGTATTCACCCCAATAAATTCTATATAAATAACATACTTGAAAATTGTATTCACAGTACATTGAATTTTTGAGTTTTGTATTCACACCCAAGAAATTCTATATAAATAACATACTTGAAAATTGTATCGCTATATACTAGACTTTTTGATTTCTGTGATTTTGGAGAAAGCATAATGGCATCCACCACCAGTTTCAATCGTAAAAATGATAAAACTGAATGTGTTACTTGTGGGAAGCTAATCTCAAGAAACAATTTATCGGTACACAGGGCAAGATGTAGCGAAACAGGTTCGAGAATTAATCGTTCGTTACCTTCTAAGTCTTGTGCTCGATGCGGAAAGATGATCAGCATTGCACATTTAAGTAAACACCTCAAAATTTGCAAACCATCGACCGGACAAGCATCGAAAAGAAAAATCGATGATTCAGAAACGGAAGCTTCCACTTCCAAGCTAAGTAAATTATCTAATGAACGCAAACCAATTAGATCTGCATTCAACGACCAACTCCAGGATTTTTCAATTAAGTCAGAACCAGGCCGTGACATCCTTAGTTTCTTGGATGAAACGAAAACATCTGTACTAAATATTTTGAAAGATAAACTTGAAAACAACTCTATAAAAGTATACGTTGTTCTGTTTTCTGAATACGAGAAAGTTGATGGCAAAACGAGTATTTTTTATCATCGTACAAAAAACCAGACACTTTATTTTGCCGACGTCGAAAATTTGGACAACTTCTATTATAAAGTTTCCAACGAGCTGGTTAAGAAACATGACGATTTCGAGGCTAAAGGGTCGGGATAATCTCTATGTGGAAGTCCTCACACGTTAACTGTTTACGTGAACCAATTCTCGCCTCTTCGCGCTTCCAGCTACGTTCCTCTTCCACCGAACATTCAACACAAGAGGGCTGTGTTAAATATACAGAACAGCGATAAAAAGTGTTTTCTCTGGTGTATGTTGGCAGAACTTCACCCGATTCATTGGTCAAATCATCCAGAACGGGTTTCTAATTACAAACAATACGAGAGCGACTTTCAAAGTGTAATGTCTGACATTGAATACCCGGTGACATTGTCGGATATAACAAAGTTCGAAAATCGTGCAGGAAAACGCATCGCTATTAATGTATATTCCTTCACGTCAGATAAACATGTCGTGCATCCCGTCAGGATAAGCGATATCGACGATGACGATGCTCGTGTGATTAATCTTCTTATAATTTCAAACGAGGATGTCTATCATTACACGCTAATTCGTTCTCTATCACGTTTGGTCAGAAGTCAAACTACCAAGTATAAACATTGCATCGAAGTTTGCCCGAGATGCCTAACCACGTTCGACGATCAAAAACAACTCAATTATCGAAAATACACCGGACGTCAAATTGCTATCGATAAACTTGCCGAACATAAAATTTATTGCGGTGACAACAGACCGGCTAGAATGTTGATGCCCGAAACGAACGAAGTCGAAGAATTCAAAATGCACAAGGCATTGTTGGAACATATCGCAATCATCGTCGCAGATTTCGAGTCTTTCCTGAAACCACTCTCCTACTGCGAACCGGATCCTGAAATTTCCTCCACAACGCCGTACCAGCTTCATCAACCTATTAGTTTCGGCTATGTTGTTGTGCGACGTGATAAAATAAATGAAGCATATATATACCGCGGGCCAAATGTAATCGAACACTTCCTGGAAAAAATGGTGGAGGAGGTTGAGGTAATTGGTAGCGTACTGCTTACATCAAAACCGATGGCACCTTTAACTGAAAATGAACTTCAAAATTACAATTTCACTGAGGTGTGTCCGGTATGTGATCAAAGTTTCACTGATGAGAACCAAAAAATATTACACAACGATCATTTCAGCGGAAACTACATAGGTGGAATTTGCAACACGTGCAATCTTAAAATCCAGAAACCTAAATTCATGCCCATATTCTTTCACAACGGAAGCGGATATGATTTTCACCACCTGGTGAGACATCTTGGCTGCGATCCGAAACGTATAGGTGTCTTGGCCGAGAATGAAGAACGCTACATTAGTCTCAGCAAGCAAGTGTCGATTCCGGGAACGAAAAATACAATCGAGATGCGCTTCCTGGATTCGTATAGATTTCTCTCTGCAAGTCTGTATGATTTAGCGAACAAACTCACCGACGATCAATTTAAAATAACTAGAGCTAGTTTTCCCAACGTAGACATAGAACTCGTTAGACGTAAAGGGGTTTATCCTTACGAATATGTTAGTGATGGTTCTAAATTTAACGACGACGCTCTTCCACTTCCAAGAGAATTTTACAGCAGACTCAGAGAGAAAGGAATCACGGACGAAGAATACCAACACGCGCAACTCATGTGGGAGAAATTAGAATGTAGGACACTCGGAGACTACCACGACGCATACTTAAAATTAGACGTGACGATACTCGCGGATGTTTTTCAAGCGTTCAGGAAAACGGCAACGAATATTTATAAATTAGATCCAGCGTATTTCTACAGTCTACCGGGATTAGCGTGGTCGGCAATGTTATTCCAGACAAAGATCAAGCTGGAACTGATATCGGACGTTGACATGTTGCTTTTCATCGAAAGAGGGATACGAGGTGGAAAGGTGCAATGCGTACAGAGACATGCAAAAGCTAATAACGTACACATGAAACAAGATTACGACTCGACGATAGCGAGTGTGGTTTCTTCGCAGAGGTAGATCTCCAATTCTCCGACCACCTGCACGACACGTTTTCGGATTTGCCTCCGACTCCCGAAATCAAATGTCCACCCGACTCGGTTCAAGACAAGCTTTTGTTAACATTGGACCCTAAACAGAGATACGTCGTCCACTACAAGAATCTCCGGTTTTTGATTGGGAAGGGTGTTCAGATAGTAAATGTTAGAAGAATACTAAAGTTTAAACATTCCACGTGGTCTAGACCTTACATAGAAACTAACACACAACATAGAACAGCTGCCACTTCCGATTTAGACAAGGACTTCTTTAAATTAATGAACAATGCGGTGTACGGAAAGACCATGGAGAATGTTAGAAAGCACGTAGACGTGAAAATAATTTCCGATAAGAATAAATGTCGGAAGTGGATAGCCGATCCTAGATTCAAGTCGAGAAAAATTTACAACGAGAATTTGGCACTTTTCAATCTAGATATAAAATTGATGAAATTCAGAAAACCAATTTACGTTGGCGCAACGGTTCTCGACTTGTCGAAACTTTACATGTTCGAATTTCATTATGACGTGATGAAACCCTTCTACAATGATAAAATATCACTTTTGTACACGGACACCGACAGCTTTATTTACAGCATACAAACACCTAACCTATACAAAGACATAAAAAATCCTTCCATGCTTGAGTATTTCGATACTTCTGCGTATCCTCAACCCAACAGATTTGGAATTCCATCTCGTAACAAAAAAGTCCTAGGTAAACTGAAAGATGAATGTAACGGTGATATTATTGTCGAGTTCGCGGGTTTGCGTTCGAAGATGTATGCCATGAGAACAGAGAGTAGCGTCACGAAGAAAGCAAAAGGTGTGGGCAAAAATATTGTGGAGAACAAACTCACCTTCCACGATTACATCGATTGCCTTTACTCACAATCGACGATAATAAGTATAGAACAAAGAATCCAGAGCGTCGACAATATCATCACAACAAACAAAGTTAGAAAAATTGCGCTGGATCCCGATGACGATAAGAGGTGCGTCCTCGAGTGTGGTATTCACACATTGCCTTGGGGACATCGTCGTTTAGAAATAAATAAGAATTGCGCACAGTGCAAATAATTAGCACTCACCACCACACACAACAATTATCACTAACTCAAAAAAAACATTTTATTACTCAGTAAAAAAACACTTTGACTGTCATTACAAAATAAAACTTTGACCATATCCTTAAATAACCAGCATGCCTATGAACTTGTTCGGTTTCAAAAAACAGATCATCATGGCAACTGCACCGTCCTTACCAGATCATGAAGTCTTACCTTCCGCGTTACCTAAACTCAACGGTCTGTTGATCATTCACCTCAACAGCATTTGGACGAAATTGGATGAAGACGTCTTCAAAACTTTTTACATCTTCAACAACAATTTACATTTTTACGAAATTCCGATCGGTGGGAAACTTCGAATCACCGTGAATCCGGAAAACGTAGGCGAAATCAAAATATCTACCGGCAAGAACATTTTTCGAATCAAGCACGACAAGATGCTTTCTAACATTACGTACGATGTGTCTGCAGGAGATTGTCTATACGTTGAACTCCTCGGAGATTACGACAAACTCGTTCCTCTCTTCGTAGAATTACGAATCGTCTATCCTTTAATAAATAACCGTTAACAAAATGCCTAACGACATTTTCGGCAACACCAAGCGTGTAGATACACGAAGACGAAGATTTTACCGTTTTCGACGTGAGTGCCGGCGATAAGCTGATCGTTCAAAACACGAGCGAGGTGCCACCCTCTTTGAATCCCATCACACTGGTGCTTCTCTTCAAACGTAATCTTCAAAATGTCTAGGCAAGCCATCGTCGAAGAATTGCATAAACCTGCACGCCGCAACTACGAACGTTTGGCGGTGGTAACCAAAGGAATCGACGACCTCTGGCAAAGTGACCTCGTGGAGATGAGCAGCGGCAATTTGAAAAACGTACATAAATTGAACAAGAGCAACAAGTACCTCCTCACCGTCATAGACACATTTTCGAAATTCGCATGTACTCTACCTTTGAAAGCCAAAACGGGAACATGCGTCACGGAAGCATTCAAATTAATTTTTCGCGAAAGCAACAGACGACCACGGTTTTTGCAAACGGACAACGGTAAAGAATTTTACAACGCCGTATTCCAAAAGTTTATTCAAAAACATGACATTCGACATTATTCGACTTTCAGTCACATCAAAGCCAACATCGTGGAAAGATTTAATCGAACCTTGAAAACACATATGTGGAAACAATTCACGCTTCGGGGAAATTACAAATGGGTCGACAGCCTGCCGGAACTCGTCGACACCTATAATGATACGGTACACAGAACGATAGGCATGAAGCCAGCTGACGTTACGAAATCTGACGAGCAGCGTTTAATTTCTACAGTTTACTGTCCAAAGTACACACCGACTACCAAGAAATCAAAATTCAAAATTGGAGACCAGGTGAGAATCAACAAATTCAAACGCACCTTCGAGAAGGGATTCACAAAAAATTGGAGCACGGAACTTTTTACGGTGGTTCGAGTTCTACCCGGAAACCGACACACGTATATAATAAAGGATAGTTGCGGTGAGATTTTGAAAGGAAGATTTTACGAAGAGGAACTCTCTAAAACAAAACACCCCGACACGTACCTCATCGAGAAAGTATTACGTAGGAAAGGTGACAAACTGTTTGTCAAATGGCTGGGACTTCCGGAAAAGAGTTGGATCGACGCGAACGAGGTGATCTTGTGAGTACGTGGAACGTGGTGAAGCGTCTACCGGATCCGGAAAGTCAAACGAAAAAAAAGAACGGCGAGTTGCTTCCCGACAGCATCCGCTGTCTGATCGTAGGTCCTTCAGGGTGTGGGAAAACGACACTGCTCGTGGACAATTTTCTCCTCGCACCGAATTGGTTAGATTGGAAGAACAGGCACCTGTACGTGTTCTCGAAAAGTTTGGAGCAAACCAAATACCAGCAACTGATGAAACTGTACGATGGTCTGGACATTGCAACGTTCGCATCTGAAATCATTCCACTCGACGATTGTCTCGAGAATTCAGTCGTTGTGTTCGACGACATGATCCTGGAAAATCAAAATGAAATTCGCAACTTTTTCACGCAAGGTCGTCACAAAGGAATGGATTGCTTTTACCTAGCTCAAACGTTTTCCAAAATTCCAAAACAGTTACTACGCGACAACGCTAATTTCATATGTTTCTTTCGTCAAGATCACACCAACCTCAAGCACGCGCACGATGAATACGTAGGCGGAGACATGAACTACAAATCAATTTTCGGAACGCTGCTGCTCTTCTTGCTGGAACAGTGATGATTTCGGATTCGCGATGATCGACATGACGAGGAAACCCAACGACGGAAAATACAGAAACAAAATCAACGACTTTCTAAACGTTGCAACGTTGTGAGAAACGACGTGTATAAATAACGTTATGACGAAACGAAAAATCGAAGACGAAAATCTTAAGCTTCGCGATTACCTCGCGAAACGCTTCAAAGGTTGGAAATCCGAGAATCGCGGATTCTACGAAGAGAAGAAACGTCAAGATCAACCTGTGATCGACGCCATCAGCGGTCTAGGTAAAGAAATTAAAAGTGTCACGGAAGTAGTATAAAAGTATTTATAACCAGCTCGAGAAAGTATGAACCCCCCTCAGGCAGATTTGGCTACACTTAAAACAGGCTCAACATGCCCATATGAGCTTTTTGCTCAAGTGTGGAACCCTGCCTAATCAAAGATTTTTGTGAAATTCCCTCGGGAATTTCCTGAGAAAGTATGACCCCTCTCAGATTGATTTGCCTACACTTATAAAAGGCACTTCTGTGAGATTGTTGTCCATAAATTTGTTAAAAATATGGCCCTCTTGATATTTTTTTTTGCCCACACCTAAAACTAGGCCAAACGTATTAACACACACCCACAAACACACACACACACCCACACACACACACATATTTACTTCCGGTTTAAGTTCAATTGGGCACCAGGCTCAACTTGTATATCTAGTATTAAGATAATATAATTTTTCTAGAATTGTTCTGTGACTCTCTCATTTCTTACGTCATAAACATATGATTTTTCCCCTATGAGAATAACACTACATATGGTGTCATCAGGTAATGCCTCATGGAATTCACAGATAATTTTAATGTTTGTCCTGTCATTAACCACAACTTGTTTCCTTTTTGAAGTGTTGATTACAAACATGGGTCTCTGTGCTTTGAATTCATCTGGTGTGTAATACATGTCAGTATTGCCAGTAGTGACCCTTTTGTATGCTGTAAATGCTTCATATAATTTAAGGAAATCATCTTTGGAAATGTCTAAATTATAATTTTCTCTAGGAAATACCTCATTTCTGCCTTTTTTAAGATATATGTTCTTGATGTTGCAGTTATCAAATCTACTTGAATTTTTTTCCTGATTATTGTGTCTTTCAGTCTGAAACAATACCACTACAAAATCCGGCATGTCATATTGTATACTGGAGAATGAATTTGTAGCATCAAACTTATAATAAGTACCAGTTGCAGGCTTCTGTACACATTGATATGTATAAAATTGTAAAGGAATCTGTGGATTTTTTATTATATCTGCTTTGTATTTAAGAGCATAACTGGCTTCATATTCAACAACTGGGATTCTTAGCTCCATAGTCTGAATAATGCATTTGCCTTCATCAGGTAGGGTATTGGGCAGAGCTTCCCCTGTAGAGTTTAATGTGCTGTACCTTATCAAAGCATTATTATCATTGGCAGCTCTTCTATATGTGATTCTTAAACCACCCTTCCACATAATATATTTGTAATCTGAGAAGAATCCTGGCAACAGGCGCATGGGGAACAGCACTGTGTGGCTCTTGGTTAATATTTTATCACCAGCCTCAAATCCACCTATTTTGTAGTAAGAAGCCTCGGTTTTGGATAATTTTAGTGTGGCCAAAGCTGTGGAGGTAATGCCGGGATAATCCACTCTGTTTATAACAACACCATGCTTTCTGATCTCAATTTCAGAGAACAGATGCGGCACAAAATTGTCTACCAATCTTATATTTGAATTTGCCGGATAATCTGTTCCATCTAGCTTTACAACATCAAATTTGATGTATAGATCTGCTCTGTGGGGGTGTATAAAGCCATCCCCTACATCAAGATCAACCTCAATCTCTGTGTTGGGTTGATTTAAATTTGCAAATGTCCTCCTGTTTGGGGGGAATGATTGTAGCTCATAACTCTCAATATTTTCCATTTTTTTTGTATGTATTTTTATTTAAATATTAATCTCTATGATTGCAGTTGTTGTGGCTCCAGCAAAATCAACTAATTCTTCTTTTTCATTAGTGACCATCAATTCAATGTTATCTATTCTATTATGGCACACAGGAAAATATAATGTTGGGGATGGAGTGTAGATGATGGGCTCCATAAATTCAGAATTAGGTTTGAATGTTGCAATGATGCCAGTTTGTTTGTGAGTGCCTATGCCATTTGATTTGGTGATCATTCCCTCGGCCACATTACAGTGAATATTCAGAGTCTCTATTGCTAAGAATTTGGGTATATTAATAGCAGTGTGTTTAATGGCTGGTTCAAGTTTTGTGTTGTTCTCAAAGCCTAACAGCTCTCCTATAGTACCCAGATCCACTGTTTCTGTAGCAGATATAATCTCTACTCTGTGAGTGTCAGAATTTTGAGTTAATATTATACCTCTGGGTAATTGAGCATTTAGAGTGGACAGATTATATTGCCCTGGAGTGATGACAATTTTTTGATCCCCTACTGCAATTTTGTTGTTGTGGTGTGTAATATTGGGGATTAAGTACATGCCATAAAATGCTCTGAGAGCTATTGTTTTGGGATACACTATATCATCATGCAATTTGAGTTTCAATATTGAATTTTGGCTGGTGAGATGGAATACCCCCATGATGTTTTAAATACCACAGGACCTTTTGAAAATTTTCAATTGATGGTTTATTTATTTGAGACATATATCTAAGAACAGATAAACACAAATGTCCACAATTCACATCTTTGAAGTTTTGAACACGGGCATTATTGTAATAAAGATTAGGTGATTTTAGATATTTTATTAAATTTTCAGGTGGAACACCTCCAAATGAATCAAACACAAATGCCTTATTGTTTAAATATTTAAGATAACAAATCCAGTGAGTGCCCTGATTTTTGTACTTATCCAAATTAACAATGCCACACTCTTTGTTGAGTGGTTGTTCTGGTAAAGAATCAGACATGTACACACCTCTAAAATTTTTGATGCCCAGTGGCTTGATTAAAGCTTCAATATCTTGGTTTGTAAGCGGCTCTTGTTTTTTTTAAACTTATTCATGGCTCTCTTAACACCTTTGCCTTTTTTCTCCATGGCCAGGTTATGGCGCCTCTGCTCATCTAATTCTGCCCTATTTTTCTTGGCATCTATTACAGTTTTTGCTATGGCAGCTGATCCCCCAGCCAAGCTCCCAACAGCCCCAAGTGCTGCTAAGATGGCCGGGATAGTAAATATGAAACCCCCCACATGTGATTTTTTTCTTGATTGCTGTAATTTTTTTAATTGGGGGGTACTGAGCAACAATTTCATACCATGTCCCTTTGCAATACAAGAATTTTTTTCTTGCGCTGCTTTTTGGTCAAAAGGCTATCAATAGGCCCAAGAGATTTGAGACCTGCATAAGGTATTTGATACATAACACCCTTGGCCTTCATTGTAGGTTTATTATATACATATTCACAACCCCCACCCCAGTTTTGTTTGGTGTTCATAGCTATGGTGGTTCCCAATGCTGCTATTCTCTCACTTAAAGAAGCATTTTTGCTTACAAATCTACCAAATGCAGCCTCTTCTAATTTCTTGTCTGCAACATGTCTCATGTCAAGATCAGAATGTGTGTTGTATGCTATGTCATGGTCTCTACAAGCAGCATCTAGGGGATTTACACCAGGATCACCTCTGTTTAATCTATGGTCCAATTTTGTGCCTGGACCACAATACTGATAGCCTGGAATATGTAGTTCGAATGGCAGCTTGTTTATAATGTCATTAACCAGCCCCCGACCCTCAGAAATATTCCGAAATTTAGGTGGTAGAGTATTAATAATTTTTATAAGATATCCCATCCCCTTAGTGCCATTCACTATAAAATTAGACAATTTTGTGCTTATCATGTCCATAATTCCAACCTTTTCATTGTAAAAATTGTGGTTCCCAGCATTTTCATCCCCAGCTATCACCAATAACATATCTACAAGTTTCCTGACATCATCAACCCACACAAATTCTTTAGGCAGGGTGTTGTATTGTTTGATTCCACTGCCAGTCTTGATCTGTGACCATATGGGCTTGATTAAATTATTGTATTTTGCCCCACTGCTAGACATGACTCTTTTTTGTGTGGGATCATTGTTCTGGTATAGAGCATCTGATTTTATTAATATTTCTTTGTAATATTCATAATCTTGATCTGTATAGCTGCCAGGCCTTTTCCTAGTCATCAGTTCCCACAATCCAGGTGTGCCGGGATATTTAACAAAACCACCTCTTTGTCCAAGATGAGATTCTGAATATACAATGAGATCATCTCCCATAAATGTTACTCTGAAATTGCCAATTCTATGTATGATGCTTCCATCACGCTCTGTGTCAGCATATAAGCCAAAGACCTCATCTTTGTTGTCTTTAGGTGTGCTTAAATATTTTTGAGCAAGAAGACCCAATTCAATAGGATCCTGGGTAGCTTCAATTCTTCGAGGAGCAATAGGACTAGGTGTATGAATACTGGAAAGTGGGGTGATTGGATAATCTAATATGTTCCTTGCAGCTGCAGGTACAAGCTCTGTGATCAAATTTTGATTTTGCTCTGTAACAGTTTTGATATTTTTACCTAATTCACTAATAGCATCAATGATAGGCTGTTCTGTTTGTTTGTGTTGTTCATAAATTCCTCGGTTCTGTGATTTCCATCCCTTAAATCTTTTTACAAGATAATCTCTTAAATTAAGATCATCAATGATTGGCCTTTTCATGGTTATTTATTTATGTTTCAATGTCTAGAAAATTGTTGATTTTATTTCTGTATTTGCCACTATTGGGTGTTCTTGTCATATCAATTGTGACAAACCCATAACTGTCCTGGTTCCAGCACTTACTGCAAAACTTAGAAAAATCATTGTAGCTCAAGTCCCCACCTACATATTCATCATGTATGTGTTTGAGGTTGGTATGATCTTGATGAAACACACATATAAAATTGCTGTTGTCTCGGATCAGCTGCTTCGGTATTTTAGAAAAAGTCTGTGCCAGGTAGAAACAATCAATGTTTTTGTGTCGGCCCTGTGTAAAGAAATTTCTAACCTTGTTTTGATTATCCAGTATAATGTCATCAAACACAACAACAGAATTATCGAGACATTCATGAAGTGGCTTAACATCTGATTCAAAAGTGGCAATATCCAATCCATCATATATCTTCATCAGCTGCTGATATTTTAATTGTTCCAAGCTCTTAGAAAAAACATACAAGTGCCTGTTTTTCCAGTCTAACCAGTTGGGTGCCAATAAAAAATTATCAACCATTAGTGTAGTTTTACCACAAGCAGATGGCCCAAAAATAAGACACCTAATATTATCAGGCAGCAAGTTGCCATTTCTCTTATTCTGTTGTTCAGGTTCTGGCAGCCTTTTTATAACATCCCAGGTGCTCATATTATCACTTTGTCTGCATCGATCCAGCTGTGTTCTGGAAGTTCTAGCCATTTGACAAATAACTTGTTGCCTTTTCTGCGGATGATTTTTTCTATGAGATAAGTGTCAGGCTGTTTAGTTTTGCTGAGTTCTTCTTCATAGAATCTGCTTTTTGAGAATTTCTCCTCGGTGATCTTTTATTATATGTGTGTTAAGGGTCCCGGGTTTAACTTGAACCACTGTAAATAATTCAGTGCTCCAGTTTCTTGTAAAGCCTCTTTTAAATAAGTGCTTATATTTGCTGATTCTTACTTGATCACCCACCCTGTATTTGGCCTTTCTTGTTGTTGCCTGGTATTTAGGATAATAAACAGTGCTGATCAATTTTTGCTCATCAGATGAAGTTACTTCAGAGGGTTTCATGTTGATTGTGGAATGAACCGAGTTGTTATATTTATGTAGAAGTTCTGGAAGAATATTAATCCATTTATAATTACCTTGAAGTGTAAATTGTTGATACATAAGCTTTTTAGGGTTTTGTTGAATCTCTCTACAATTGAGGCTTTGAGATCACTGTAACTCGAATAATGTTGTATTGCCTGGCTTTTAATAAATTGTTGAAACACTGAATTATAAAATTCTTTGCCATTATCTGTTTGCAAATAGCGCGGTGATCTTCTACTCTGATTGATGATTGTCCTGATGGCTTCTGTAACACATTTTCCAGTCTTGGATTTGAGTGGCACAGCCCAGGCAAATTTTGAAAATGTATCTATTACAGTGAGTAGATACTTGTAGCCCTTGTTGATTTTTTCTAAGTTTTTCAAATGTCCACTTGCCATTTCAATCAAGTCGCTCTGCCATAAATCATCTATGCCTTTTGTGACTACTGGCAGTCTCTTATAATTATGTCTGGCTTGTCTGTGTAATTCATCAACAAGAATTTGTCTAGACATAATATGAAAACAAGAATATTACAACTATGGGGTGTTCAGCAGCTGATACTGCAGGATTTTCTAAATATAATTTGTCCCCTATTTGTATTTTAAATTCCAGAGAGCCATCATCTTCAACATAGGCTGTTTCTAATGTATTGGGATCTGTAAAATCCTCTAACTCTACACTGGTGATTTTTACTTTGTTGTCAGCATTTGTTATTGATAAGGTGGGGTGGTGGTGTGCCTGTGGTTGTAGCCAATATTTGATCTTGTTTGGTCTCAATGTGCCCCCAACAAAAAATTGATAATAAAATTGTGCAGTGGATAGCATATATATTTTGCCAACTGGTGGAAATGGTGAATCATATTCTTTGTTGGGGATGCTGTACAATTCAAGAATTACTGAATGTTTTGGATTCTCGATTATGCCTGTTATTTCCTTTTCTGCTGTGAGCAATCTGCTTGTTACAGATTCAAGGTGCTCATTGATGGTCCTAACAACATCATCATGGCCTGGCTTAATTTTTATGTCCACAATAAGTTTCTTGTATTGTTGCACAATTTCTTGAAGCTGGGTGGCAAAAACAGACAGAGCATTTGCTTGATTGGATTCCATGGTTCCTAGCTGTTGCTTGCTATTAGCTACAATTTGTTGCAAATTTTCAACAACTGCCAATTTTGAATTTTGAGCAGTAAGATCATGGACCTGTCTTCTGATATCCTCAAACAGGGCATGCAGTTCATTAATATGTTGATTGGTTGGTAGAGTGGCCACTGTCTGAGTGAGATGTTTGATCTCTGCTTGGATATTTTTAATATCTTCTGATTTCAATATCCTATTCACTGCCTTCTTAATATTTTTAAGTTCCTGTGATGTAGGAAGATTTGATACTGTATTTTGCAAAGACTCAATTGCCAATTTTACATTGTTTAATTCAGAAGCATCAGCCACATTTTGCATAGCATTTTGGAGCAGGGCTAAATCAGTCTGAGTGGGTGTGGATTGTTGTAAAATTTCAAGTTTTGTTTGAATATCATCAATCAAATGATGAAAATGAGATAGTTCAGATTCAGTGTTGAGGTTTTCAAGCTTTGTGATTTGGTGCTGGACACTAACAAGAGTATCTACAATACCGGGCAGGCGAGATTCTTGAGTTTCTTGTACATTTGCCAAATCACTTTGCACTGCTGCTATTGTACCTTCAAGATGGGTTATGGTACTTTGAATTTTTCCAAAATCTTCATATGTTTCAAGTTGCAGCTTAATATTTGCTACACTCCGAGTTATTGCACTCAAAGCAACAGAAGATGGCAAATTGTTCATAAAATTTTCAAGTGTCTCAATTTTTTCCTTAACCTCAGCTATGGCATTGTTCAGAGGGTCCAGATTAGGTATTTGGAGTGATTGAATCTGTTCTTTTAGAGTGGAAATTACTAGATCAAAATCTTCTTGTGATTTTATGCTTTTGACAATTGTTTGGAGCTGTGCCTGGACATTATTAATCTGTTCTTCTAATTGTTGTTTCAATTGCTCAGAATTGGTGGCCTGGGTCTTAAATTTGGCTTGAAGAGCTGCTACAGGTTCTTCTAAACTTTGAAAATTATCTAATGTTGCCAGATCAGTATATTTTTGAAGCAACAATTTGAGAAGAGGGTCCATGCATTGTGATTGTAAATTTGTAATTTCTAATTGAAGACTTGCATTGAGTGTGGTTTGTAAAGCTTGTAAATCACTTCTTAATTTCTTGACTCTGACATCAAGCATCAGAATTTCATCACTGTGATCTTCATGCCTTGTATGGCCAAATACATCATTAGGCATTTTTGTTTTAGTGGTTATTTATTATAGAGTATCTGATTTTTAATTCTATAAAAAAGGGTATAAGCTTGTCACATGAACCCGGGACCTCAATATATAAGCAGTCACCAGCAGAAACAGTATAAACAGTGCCAGAAATCATGTTTGAGTGCTTAATTCTATAAATATTTCTCCCTACTGAAATCTTGACATCACCCTCAGGGGTTGTAATAAATTGTAATTGCCCACCTACAGGTAATTGATAATGATTTAAATTATTGTTAAATGTGTACAATGTTTTGCCCGTTTCATCATCAACATCTGTAAGTATGCTGTTCAGATGAATAATTAAGAAACCACTCAGTTTAGATATCATATCAGAAGAGGGTTGTGGTGTCGGCAGGTCCATAACACCTTGTTTTTTGAACCCAAATAAGTTCATAGGCATGTTTATTTATTTCAAATCATGCTCTGTGTTTGGGCATTGATTGCCAATTTTCAAATCACAATGCCCCCATGGTAGAGTATGTATGCCACATGATAAAATGCATCTCTTATCATCATGTGGGTCCAGAGCCACTTTTCTTACAATATTGCTAGTCAATAAGTGATCCACACTCTGAATTCTGGATTCTGATGTTTTGATTGTGCTACATGATTTGAGACAATTTTTATAATCTTCAAATTGGAGCTCTTTTTCAACAGTTACTCTGCCAATGCCCTTGGCTTTTTTGGCAACAGCACCACTACATGTTTCAAAACTGTACATCTTGGCTCTTAACCCAGCAAATGCCACAATAACATCACCAAGTGTCTCATCTTTTAACTTGCCAGGCACCTTTTTGTTGTGGTGTTGAATCTCTGTATGTTCACTGGTATCAAAATATTCAAGCAATGCAGGCTGTGCCATATCTTTATAAACATCTTCTGTTTTAATATCAAGAACAAAACTATCTGTATCCATGTACATCAATTTTACACAATCATCATAATAAGGTTTCAACACATCATAATACAATTTTAACATGTGTAATTTGGCCAATTCCAATATTACAGCCCCTACATAAATAGGTTTATCAAACTTAATTTTTGTTTTTTTCTTGTTGAAAAGTGCCATATTTTCATCATAAATTCTTCTATAATTGAAATTAGGCTTTGCAACCAATTTTTTGCTCAGGCTGGGGTCAGTAATTATTTTAACATCGGTATGTTTTCTGACATTTTCAATTGTTTTGCCATACACTGAATTGACCATCAGTTTAAACAAGGCCTTATCAAATTGGCTCATTGCAGATTCTCGAAGCTCTGTGTTTGTATCAATATATGGTTTCAACCATGTTGAGTGCCTGAACCTCAAACTTTTCCAACTTTGGTCACTTGAACACCATGATGCATCAGGAACTGGAGGTTTTTGTAATATATGACATGGCCCTGTTTTGGCTCCAGTGTCATCATGAGCTTCTTCTGTTTAGAGCCAGGTGAGCACTGAACCTCGGGAATTGGGGGCAGATCAGAAAATTTGTTGTGTAAATCATCAGGAATTGTCAGATCAACCTCTAAGAAGAGGCCATAGTCACTGTCATCAAAATTCTTAAGATCCTCAATGTTAAAATCTTCAACCCTGCATATGGCAATTTATCCATCATAGCATAACCATACAGGCTGTTGGCATCTACATACAGTATATAATTTGATGGCAGTGCTGGGTCATAATCGGGAATATATTTGTTATTTGCTCTGGCATATCTCTGAGAACATTGCACCATGCCTCCTCTTATACATTGTTCCATAAACAGATACATATCTTGATCCTAGATCAGATCCAATTGCATTTTAGTGTTCAAAAACATTGCAGACCATGCTAGGCCCTGAGCACTGTAAAAATACATTGGATCCAGTTTATAATTTTCCATGGAAGATTTTCTGAATGCCTGCAGTATATCAGCTAAGAGGGTCACATCAAGATTTAAATAAGCCTTGTGATAATCACCAAATGTCTGGCATTTTAAATTGTTCCACATCAACTGGGCATGGTGATAATCTTCATCAGTGATTCCAGATGCTCTGATTTTGCTGTAAAACTCTTGTTGTGATGGCAGAGAACACTCATCAAATTTAGAAAAATCTGTAACATAATCATATGGATATACACCCTTCCGCCTAATTAATTTTAGGTCCTGATTTGGAAACAAGGCACATGTAATTTTGAATTGATTATCAGATAATTGAGTGGCCAGTGTAGCCAGGCTAGCCGATAAAATTCTGTAAGAATCAAAAAAAACTGAACTGAATGGGAACACCATTAACTTTAATTATTTTGCTAATGGCAATATATTTCTCATTATTTTCAGCTAAAATATTTAATTCTGCTTGTTAAACCCCTCATACCTGATCAAATGATGAAAATCATAATTGGATGCACCGTGGCAAAATATGGGGACAAATTTTGGTCTCTGGATCTGAATATTGCATCTATTACACAGGGCCATTAAGAATTTACCATCTGTATGAGAATGGTGATGAACCTTGATATTTGCATCTGAAAATTCAGAATCACATACCGGGCATTTTTCTGCATTGTTGAAATCTTCAATCTGTTTCTCTGTTAAAGGCAACATGGGTTTTGATTTTAATAAAACATTAGATGCTATGTTATGGCACTCATTTTCTATTCTTTGTGCAAATTCTTTGATGGCATCTGCTCCCAAGTATGAATCTTTTTTAGTAACAACACCATCCTGTACAATCACATAATAAAAACTGGAAGGTTCATGTAGCGAATGGTGTAATTGAAGATTCTTCAGGATCTGGATTGCAGAATGCAAGAGGTTTGAGATTTGATTCAAAATCACAGACAATATATGCTGGGTGTTCCAACAAGGCTTCAAACTTTTTGAATTTGGCATTTTCACTTGGCTTAGGGATCACCATATGAACAGGTTTATAATTGCCACATTATTTCAGATGCTCAATTAACTTGTTTTTAGCAATTTCTGCATTATCTTCCCGAACCCCATTTATTATTTTTTGACCATCAAATACACTTAAACATCTTCTGCACAACTTGAATATTTTATGAGTTTTGTCTAGTTGTGTTCTCACTAAAGCTTCAAGATTATGTATCAAAGTGTAATGATATGTGCCATCCCCTTTAATTAAGAGCAGATCAATCGGAACAGCAGAATCATCATCAAATGTACTGATTCTGAGAGGATCTATCAAGGAATTGCCACGGCCAGTAGAACAAATAAATACATTAATAGATAATTGTTTGCCATTGATGTGCCTGGTCTTTTTTTCAAATTTATCAATATTCTGAACAGACATTGGATATTCTAAACCCTCCATTGCTTCATCAAAATCATTTTCATGCTGTTTATAATAACTTATTCGCTCAGGATGCCTTGAAACTGGATACAAAGCAGCTAAAATACACCACAAAAAGCATTTCTGGTCATTATTTTTTATGTTAAGCACAGCTGTTTTGTTTTTGATATTGGCAGGTAATGGCACATAAGTGGAACCTTGTAATGGACTGAATTCAGAAATATTAACATATAACTTGTGTGAAGATCCGCATAGGGTCCATCCAGACTCTTTTGCTGCAAATTCAGAGTGTTTAATATTCAATTGATCCATCAAACTGCTTATTATTTTGTCTGATTTGGCATTTGAATATACCGGTACAGTTTCTGTTATGTGGGGCTGTGTAAATTTTGTGCCATTTGGCTTCTTATATTGTGTAAACAATTTGAGGGACAGCTTATAAGAGCCATTTTTTGCATTTAGAATTGCCTGCACATCAGGATTTACACTGTTCAAAAAATTCTTAATACCACATTTTTGCTCTGATACAAACCGGTAATCTCTTAATTGGCCGTTAAAACTGCTATGGATAGGTGGTGCATAGCGTGGTTGCTTTGCCGGTCCAGCATTAACAGGTGTTTCATGCTTCCTTTTCAGACCAGATGTAGATGGTTGTGGGGGCAATGTTGATGACTGTGCAGAACAAGTACCTTTATGTTTATATGTGAAATATTCCAGATTATATTTTCTATGGCATTTTGGGCATATTTTTGTGGGAGTCCTGCATTTGTCTGGATTACAAATCTTTTGATGCTTAGCCCAATTGGGTCTGGATATATTCTCAGTACACTGATTGCAATATTTTTGATTTGGCATTTTTGTTGTTGTTTATTATATACAATTTCCTGGGGTCCAAATCAAAACTTTATACTGAATAAAAATATAAGTTGGGTTCAGCTGTGTGCTTTGTATATTTCTTGTGTATATTTAATATGTTAATATTATTAATTTTTATTCTCGGTTTATTATACAAAATTTTTGGGGTTTTAAATCTAAACTCTATGCTTATTATGACAGGTTGTAAAGCTAATGGCCTACAAGTGGGAAAAGAGAATAAATATTGATCCATACTGACCTAGCACAAATACCTGCACGGACATGCGTGTCTAGAATGGCAATGACCTAGCGCTGAGTGTTATGTATTGATTTTTGTATAACAGACTGGGACAAATATCAGATTTTTATACAAAATATAACCCCTTTTTGTTCAATATACCAGAAATTAAATAATAAGAATTAAACCAAACAGGCCTGTAAGTATAGAAGCACTGTAACAACACATCTGTTCTCCTCAGCCACTCTCACAATACTGGCTGAGGAGTAATGCAAAATCTCTATATATACCCTAAGCCGGTCCGAGAAGAAAAAAACGGGAAATTCCCGAGGAGTCATAATTTTTCACGGGAATTTCCCGAGAGTTTTTATTAAAATTATCTGTGAATTCCATGAGGCATTACCTGATGACACTATATGTAGTGTTATTCTCATAGGGGAAAAATCATATGTTTATGATGTAAGAAATGAGAGAGTTACTGAACAATTCTAGAAGAATTACATTGTTTTAATATTAAATATGCAAGTTGAGCCTGGTGCCCAATTGAACTTAAACCGGAAGTCAATATGTATATGTGTGTGTGTGTGTGTGTGTGGCGTAGTTTTAGGTGTGGGCAAAAAAAATATCAAGAAGAGCATATTTTTAACAAATTTATGGACAACAATAGTAGACCAAGTGGACCGGTTCAACGCCCTCTTTTGGGGCTCAGGGGGCTCGCAGTGTTGCCAGCTGCTTATTCCAAAAAATCACCAAGGTTTTTTGGTGTAACCTAACCTAAAACAGCAAGGAGCTGGCAACTTTGCTTGAGAGTTCACAAACCGGAAGTGAGGCTCAGGGGGCTCGCAGTGTTGCCAACTTCTTACTCGAAAAAATCACCAAGGTTTTTTTTGGTCTAACCTAACCTAAAGCAAGGAGCTGGCAATCTTGCTTGAGAGTTCTGCAACCGAAAATGGGACTCGCAGTGTTGTTAACTCCTCACTTGAAAAAAAAAATCACCAAGGTTTTTGTCTTGACCTAACCTAACCTAAAGCAAGAAGCTGGCAATGTTGCTTGAGGCTTGTTTTACAGTGCATAAAGCAAAATTGCCAACCTACTGGTATTTTTGCCATGGCCTTTTACAAAAAAGAGAGAGAGGAGAGAAAGAGGTGAGAGAGAGAGGAGAGAGAGAGAGAGGGAAGAGTTAAACAACCGACAGCTGCCAACACCCAACCTAACCTAACATAACCTAACCTAACCCACTCTAACCTAACCTAACCTAACCTAACCCACTCTAACCTAACCTAACCTAACCTAACCTAACCTAACCTAACCTAACCAGGTCTAACCTAGCCTAAAGCAAGGAGCTGGCAAGTTTACTTAAGACTTGCCTTACAGTGCATAAAGCAGTTTGCCAACCTACTGGTACTTTTGCCATAGCTTTTTTTTACAAAAAAAAAGAGAGAGGAGAGAGAGAGAGGGAAGAGTTAAACAGCCGACAGCCTACCTACAGCTTTCTTTGTCTAACCTAGCCTAAAGCAAGAAGCTGGCAATTTTGCTTGAGGTTTGCTTTACAGTGCATAAAGCAATTTTTGCCAACCTACATATACTAAACAAAGAGAGCCGGCACTGCCGTAAAAGAGAGAAAGATGGATGGATGGGGACACTGCACGGGTTCAACGTCATCAAATAAAAATCGCCTTAATGGTTTTCTTGTAAGGCATGATTTTTATTTTCTCGCAGTGTTATTAATTCCTACCTACACTTTTTTTAGTTGGCAAGGGCTAGAGAGAGAGAAAAACTTATAGCTGGGAACGGTAATGAACGAATGCGCCACATCGTAATTTTCCAACTCCCGGGGGCCAACGTTTGTATATCGCGACCTTTGTAAACCTTTCTCTCTCTCGGGGGAACGACGTGCCGCGCACACGCACGCACGCACACGCACACGCACGCACGCACGCGCGCGCGGGGGCCAAAATTTTTGAATTTACGGTTGGAAAAATGTTTTTCTATGACATGTTTTCGTTCGAGGCAAATTCGTAGGTAGATATTGTTAAATAAATATTAATATTGTAAATATATATATATACTTATTGTATTTAGTTTTTCGGTATCGAAAAGCGACTGTCATATTATATTTAAAAAAATATTACGCTTTTGCCTGTAGATATCTAGAAAAACGACAATTTTGTTCCCTCTCTCTCTCTGTATTTTACACGGAAAGCATTTCCCGTCAACTAGAAAGAGTTGCCAACACCCACCCTAACCTAACCTAACCTAACCTAACCTAACCTAACCTAACCCACTCTAACCTAACCTAACCTAACCTAACCAAACCTACTCCAACCTAACCTAACCTAACTTAACCTAACCTAACCTAACCTAACCTAACCAGGTCTAACCTAGCCTAAAGCAAGGAGCTGGCAACCTTGCTTGAGGCTTGCCTTACAGTGCATAAAGCAAGGTTGCCAACTACTGGTATTTTTGCCATAACTTTTTACAAAAAAGAGAGAGGAGAGAGAGAGGGAAGAGTTAAACAACCGACAGCCCACCTACAGCTTTTTTTTTGTCTAACCTAACCTAAAGCAAGGTTGCCAACCTACTGGTATTTTTGCCATGGCTTTTTACTAAAAAAAGAGAGGAGAGAGAGCGGGAAGAGTTAAACAACCGACTGCCTACCTACAGCTTTTTACAAAAAAAAAGAGAGAGGAGAGAAAGAGAGGGAAGAGTTAAGCGTATTATCTGCTTTCATGTCAGATTTTACCAACCTGTGAGCTGTAGTGTTTAGGTGACAAGCGACCTGCTCAAATATGAGTTGGCAGCACTGACTTATAAACCCATTGGGTTCTCTTGGCATGTTTTTTTCATGATGTGTTGCTAGGCTATTGAGCATCTTGGCGTATACAATGTATATATTTTGAGAGGGGGGTTATAGCTTTTTATGCTGTACGAATACTGGAAGCTTGACAGTGACAACCAACAGAGTAGGTAAACCTACATCCAGGAACTGGCAACACTAGTTTCTGACAGTGAATTTGAAATAAAATATTAAACAAAATACATGAGTAAGCACTGTGATTACAAATAGTACCAGTGTTATGCCCCCAACTCCAACTGGACAACTGGGGAAAATAATTGTACAACAATTTGTACCTAATTGTACAACATATACACAGACATAAAAGAGAGAGCCTTCCCGTAACTTACTTCATGTACAATTTATATGATTTTACAACTGTGAAAAGAAAGCATATGTGTTCTGTATGCACACATTTATTCTTATTTTTCGAAGTTGAATGAAAGCACATGTTTTTACGCTCTCGTAATACTAACCTTGCTCCACTGATTTTAAATTGCTTCCATCCGCTTTTTTTTCTGTGTTATTTCCGCATGCACGCAACATTCGCTTTCAATAGACAGAAGGAGTGTTAGTATAGCAGGCTTCGAGTTTACAATTTATTAAATTAAACAATAATTTATGTAAGAATATACTTGTACTTAACGAACACAAAATAATAAAAGCACATGAGAATGTTTGCGTGTGTTTATGTTATATGACGACTAAGTAAAAAAATAATGTTGACTCCTCGAAAGATAAAGTACTCCACGTCACCAAAAAAAATATCTCCTCTTGTCGATAAGTTGTCACGTTGTAATCAAAAGGTCCCGGGTTCGATACCTACTGGATTCCGATTTTATTTTAAACTGTATGCCTAGTCCTCCGATTAATCTATCTGTGCATAGAGTAAACTTAAAAAGTCGGTTAATTATTGTTGCGATTAAGGATTAAAAAAAAAGAGTGGGTGAAGTCAGTTTCAAAAAGAATGCCACGTGATTATTTTGATTCAATAGCTTTGTCTAGTTTGCTGCATTTTTTGACTGCACTCATGCGTTTAGTTGGTTACACGGTACAACCTATCTTGTTGATTTTGGGTGTCACGTAGTGTATTTGGTGTCTGCACCACGTCTTAGAGAGGTGTAATATGTGGTGTGGTGTATGACCACGTGGTGAGGGGTTAACTAATCAAATGAATGTTTAAAGCAGCAGACAGGCATTTGTTGAATCTTCTGAACTTGAACACTGCTATTTGTCTACTCGGTTGAATGTTATTTTTTTTCACCAGCCTGACACCGGGATACACCTGCACTGCAAAGAAGTGCAGCGTACTAGACGAGGATATTAAATCGCATACTGATCTATTGCATGCTAACCAAACCTCTTGGGAGGTGGGCCACGGGTCCTCTACATGTATGTATGTATGAAATGCGATTTGGGGGAGGCCAAATTTTAAATTTACAGCTTAATTAATCTGCATGCATGCTTAATGTTTGATTTTTTTTGTTTCTAGTTCGACATGAGATACACACAATTTTATTTTTTGAAGTACAGTTAATATTACCTAGGTTAATCTGTGACATACAACTAGCGATCGACACGACCACCTGACACACAGACACAGAGAGAGTGAGCAAATTTAAAGTGTGATCTATCGTGAATTAAACTAAGCTTTTTCACCTACCCACATATAGCCTTACAGGTGACTCAAAAGCAGAAATTGGTCATAGCGTGACAGGTCGATCTATCGTGAACTAAACTAACCTCCCCTACTCATACATACATACTATGTCTTACAATAAGTAAGGCTGCTATATCACATGTAAGGGCTGACGGTTGCCAACACATACAAGATCTATTGCAAACTTTATTAACCTACGACATAAGCCATGGATACACACACACCAAGCCTTCCAGATAGGCTATAAGCAACTCACTTCTTGCAATTGTATAACGGGGAAAATTAACCTACAGCTAGCAACACTGTTTGAGCTGCTTTCGACGAGTAGTGTTACCAAACTTATTTTTTTTGCAAATAGGCTCTACAGCTAGAGGCTTGAAACATATACCCTACCAGAGTATGCCAACTTACCTTATGTAAAAATATTACCTAGTACGGGTTAAGCTGTGACATACAACTAGCGAACGACACGACCACCTGACACACAGACAGAGAGAGTGTGATACAGCTTATACGCAGTTTTTCCTACATACGTACTGGGTTTAAAAGATAACTTGCAACAACTATTTCACTTACCTTCTATCATATAATAAAATTACCACAGGTTTTTGATACTTGCTGCCAGAACATGGTGGTTTTAGACTGGAAATTCAGCCCGATTATTCTATTTGTGCAAGAGAAAAATGATGATGCCTGCATTTGGAATATATAATTCTTCTTACGGTATTTTGCGTGTCCCCAGTAACCTTGCTTTCGATTCACGGAAGCTATGACGTGTATTTCCTGTTTTGCGAACATACGAGAACCTTTCACAATGTTGCATCAGATAATATATTGCAAGAGCGAGTTGGTTGTGTATATAAATCTAGTCTTGGGGAATGGACATGAATATAATGTCAAAATTATTACATAACTTAAAAAGAATATTTATTGCACTGCGCTTTCTTGCAAAGGTAAATGTGGAATGCCCCGGCCCCTCAGAGATTCGAATACTGTTAGTTAAACAGCAAGCATTGTCATATGGACTGACGATTATTATTTTTTTAAAAAAACAGACCTCGTAGTAAGTTATAACCTGAGCTGTCTTGCAAGTCTCTCGAGTTTGATATCTGGTGAAGGAATATGATGCCACTATAAACTGTACACAAGATATACCCAGTCCCTGGCATGAGATGGACGAGGACCTATACAGTTGTATAATGGTTGTTTTTTTATTAAAGCATAGCGCTTATTTACATGTCAGCGCAACATGCATGCAAAGAAGGGAGGGAGACCATAACGGATAATTCTTATTTCGATTTCAATATTTTTGCTAGTCACGCTATCTAGACGAACACTGGAAGATGGGCAAAAGCGAGGGAAAGAGAGAAATGTTACCTTTTGCCCCTCTGCCTGTGTGTGATATACTAGTTTTACATGCATACGGCTGTATCGTGAAGCGAGGCCGAAAATAATTTTTGAAAGCAGTCTCGAGCATCTTCGCGTTCAGCCAACAAGAGAAATAAAATATTACACATGGGTGTGGGGCGCAACAGCCACAGTACGGTAATGTGCATGGATGTTAAAACTTTTGGGTTTTTCTGAATAGACATACATATCAGTTTTGCAGTCTCCAGATGGGACCGGAGCTTATTTTTTATTTGGACAAGGGGGTTCAGATCAACTATAATTTTTGTTTACATCAAAATGAAACAAAGGATTTTACTCAACTGCATACTTATTCAATATTTTTATTATTGTAAAGAATGGGGCGGTGTGTCTTATTGTATATAGTCTTCCAACAACCACCTCGGGGGCGTAAATTTATGTTTCTGCATGTATGCAAAATGCACTTAACTTCTGTTGTGAAGTTTGTTTTGCTGTTGTGATTAAATACTAAACCAAAATCTTACTACATAATTTTGAATTATATTTGTTAAAATCGATCTATATTATATCATCGCTATAGGTGGTCCATGTTATGCGCAGGAGAATTTTTAAAAAATGTTTTGTTTCTCGAACCTGTGGCCTGTAGATTTGCTTTGTTGGCAAACAGAAACAGAAAAATGGCACTATGTTATTCTATACTGATATACTGATAGTCAACAACTATGTCGAAAAGCAATGATGGGGGGACTTGTCTGTGTTGGGTCTTATTAACAACTTCACAGCTGTACCTGCACAACTCATCGACAACAAATCAACAATGTTAGGAAATGTGTGCATGGCCCCGAGAATACAATTTAAAATCACTGATGTGATATGAACCCCCTTCACTTGTGTGTATTTGAATATGCGAACATGATGCATTTTGAATAATCGAGGCGGACAATTACAAAAACAGCTTGCAACAGTATGGAGAGTTCAAACTTCAGACGATTTTTGTTAATCTACGAAAAGCAAAGGGGCGAACGGAGATTACTACGAAAATTGTAACTCGAGGCTATTTTCGCTAATGGCAACGACGAGGATGAATAATGGTTGTTTTGATGAAATTGAAAAAGTGGGGCACGTCTGCTTCGAAGTGCATTACACCAACAACTACAATTGTCTCTTTTCCCCACACGAGGCGATTAACAGAGGTGTACTTTTGCCGGTCTACGACTCTGAGGGCTTAAGTTACAATGTTTACCTATAGCTGTACATATTTAAAAATGACCTGAGCAATTAAATGTTACAATACCGATCCTGATTTTTTGTCGGATGACGTAGGTTGCAATCCCACCCCCGATGGCGTATAGACTTAAATGCTTCCATAACATGAAATACTGTTAATGGAAATCTGTTGTTTCTAATGTAAAAATCATATAACAAGAAAAAAAAGAAAATAAATATTGCGAGCAAATACGGAGTCTCAACCCAAACACATAAATAATCAGACAAGATGTCAACGGTGCGTTCATAACTAACAAGTGATTATTCAAAAATTGAAATAGTGCAGGGGGAAACAACCAACTAACTAACTAGGCTTCTTAAACCCGAGGACAGCAAATACAAGCCTATTCTGATCTGAGAAAGATCTCTATCCACTTTTTTCCATCCCAACCGATTTTTTTTAGGTCTATTCAACCCCTCATGGTACACGAGCTCCTACTGCCCTGATGGTGGAGGAAGCGAATCTATTTGGACATGAAAGAGCATTATGTGTGGGAGACTATAATTTATACATGTGGTTGCTTGGATGCTTACAGAGGATGCCATAGCTCGTGCGATTGAGGCATTTTATTAAGCACATATTTTGATGAGTGTAAAGAATTAAATAAGTCACAAGGGGCTGAGGCATGGTTCGAATTTCTCGATCTAGGTATGAGTAGTGTAAATTTGTGACTCCCACCGCAACTCTGATTTTTTGACCAAACGACTACAAAATTTGAAAAGCTCACTTTCTCTCCTCGTTCCGTGCCTCATTTATTGCGCTGACGATGTTTCACGGGCGCAAAAAGGCAGTGATGAGTGAAAGATGAGCTCTCATCCTCTCATCCTTCTCATCCCTCTTATTCTCCTCTCATCTTCTCATCTTCTCATCTTCTCATCCTCTCATCTTCTCATCCTCTCATCCTCTCATCTTCTCATCCTCTCATCCTCTCATCCTCCAAAATGTTTGTAGATCGTGACCTTTGTAAACCTCTCTCTCGAGAACGATGTGCCACACACACACACACACACACACACATACACATACACACATACACACATACACTCATTTTCTCTCCACGTTCCGCGCCTCATTTATTGCGCTGACGATGTTTCACGGGCGCAGAAAAGCAGTGATGAGTGAAAGATGAGCTCTCATCCTTTCATCTTCTTATTCTCTTATTTTTGAAGGACCAAATGTTTGTAGATCGTGACTTTTGTAAACCTCTCTCTCGGGAACGATGTGGCACACACATACACACGCGCGTGCGTGTATCATTTTCTCTCCCTGTTACGCGCCTTATTTATTGCGCTGACTATGTTTCACGGGCGCAGAAAAGCAGTGATGAGTGAAAGATGAGCTCTCATCCTCTCATCCTCTCATCCTCTCATCTTCTCATCCTGTCATCCTCTCATCTTCTTATTCTCTCCACCTTCAGAACATTGTCGTCAACATTAGAGATGAAGTTGGAGTGCTGGAATCAACGGGAACAAATATTTATATATCGTGACCTTCGTAAACCTCTCTCTTGGGGGAAGGATGTGGCATATACACACGCGCGCGCGTGCGCGTATGCCTTTTATTATTTCCGTATTGTAACACAAACAAACAAAATAATAATTGTTGTTTTTTAGGATACCTGGCCCCTATAACCTCGCCAGGGTGCGTGGTGCCCAACCAAAAAGTAAAAAAGGTTCTCTAACGGCTGCGGTTATAGATTACCGCACCTCTGTAGAGTTTCACGTGTTTTTTTTTCCCCCAAACTTCCATGAAACCCTACAGAGGACCTCCGTAATGCATGCAACGTGTACTAACGAGTCTAGTGTTATTTTGATGTTGTGATATTTTTGGATATAGAGTTTTATTGTGAGATATAGATAAAAATAATTATGTTTATTATAATATTTTCTTGATGAAGATGGAGAATATGTGTGTGTTACAAATAAAGTTGCATGCTTTTTTTCAAGTGTGTGTGTATGTGTTTTTGATGTTTCGACAGCATCTGAAACGATAAAAAAAGAAATTTTATTGTTAATTTTCTTGTGTAAAAACAACAACAAATTTTTTTGTGCAAATTTTCTGATTGTCTCGTGCTATAGTGATGAAAAAAGATATTGTAACTGATAACTAATGAAATTGACATTTGTAACTGATCTGAACTAGTGAAATTCGTATTGTGCCATTGTAACTGATTGTGCTAGTACAAAAAATTTCTTATTGTGCAAGAAAAGATGTTAAAAACTTGTTAAAACTGCTCTGTGACTCTCTCGTTCTTCAGGTCGTAGGCGAAGGACTTCTCTGCAATCAGGATGACGCTGCATAGGGTGTCCTCGGGCAAGGAATCGTGGAACTCGCAGACGATCTTGATGTTGGTTCGATCGTTGACCACAACCTTCTTCCTCTTAGATGTGTTGATGACGGTCATGGGTCTCCGTGCTTTGAATTCGCTGGGCGTGTAGTACATGTCCACACTTCCCTCGGTCACGCGTTTGTAAGCCGAAAACGCTTCGTAAAGTTTGAGATAATCGTTTTTGGTCATGTCGAGGTTGTAATTCTCGCGCGGGAACACTTCGTTGCGTCCATTCTTGAGATAAATGTTCTTGATCTTGCAGTCGTCGAACTTGCTGGAATCTTTTTCCTGATTGTTGTCTCTCCCGGTCTGAAAGAGCACTACGACGAAATCTGGCATGTCGAACTGTATGTTGTTGAACTGCGTTGTCACGTCGAATTCCATGTGACTTCCGGATGCCATCTTCTGCACGCACTGGTAACCGTGAAAGTGAATCGGCACCTGCGGACTTTTCAAGATCTCCGCTTTGTACTTGAGGGCGTAGTTCGTTTCGTATTCCACTACCGGCATTCTCAATTCCATGCTCCGGATGACGCATTTCGCTGCTTCGGGTAAAGTGTTGGCTATCGGCGTGGTGCCGTCCGGACCCAAAGTAGAGTATCGCATCAGTGCATCGTTGTCGTTGGCTGCTCTTCGAAATGTGACGCGCAATCCCCCCTTCCACATTATCTCCTTGTAGTCCGAGAAGAAACCAGGCAGCAGACGCATGGGAAAGAGCACCGTGTGACTTTTCGTCGATATTTTCGTCCCGGCTTCGAATCCCCCGGCCTGGTAGTACGCTGCGTCCGTTTTAGATAATTTCAACGTTCCCACTGCCGTCGACGTGATGCCTGGATAATCTATTCTGTCGATGACGGTGTTGTGTTTCCTCACCTCCACCTGCGAGAACAGGTGAGGCACGAAGTTGTCCACGAGTATCAAGTTTGCTGCTGCGGGAAACGCGTCTCCGCTTTCTTTCTTCACCACGTCGAATTGAAGGTAGAGGTCCGCTCTGTGAGGATGAATGAACCCGTCGCCTACGTCCACGTCGTATTCGATCTCCCTGTTCGCTTCGTTCAGATTGGCAAACGTGCGACGGTTGGGAGGGAAAGATTGCAATTCGTAACTTTCGATTTGCTCCATTTTACATGTATGGTTATTTATTACACGTTGATCTCCACGATGGCCGTCGTAGTGGCACCTGCAAAATCCACCACGTCTCCTTTCTCGTTCGTCACCACCAACTCTATGTCGTCTATGCGGTTGCGACATACTGGAAAATAGATCGGCGAAGAGGGCGTGTAGATGATCGGTTCCATGAATTCGGAACTTGGTTTGAAAGTGGCTATGATTCCCGTCTGCTTGTGACTTCCTAATAATCCGTCCGAAGATTTCGTGATCATACCTTCCGCCACGTTGCAGTGTACGTTCAGAGTCTCTATGGCCAAGAATTTAGGAATGTTTGTTGCTACGTGCTTGATGCCAGCTTCGAGTTTGGTGTCGTTCTCGAAACCTAAAAGTTCTCCCATGGTGCCCAGGTCCACGGTCTCCGTCGCGGATAAGATTTCCACTCTGTGCGTGACCGAATTTTGAGAAAGGTATGTGCCTTTAGGTAATTGAGCTTGCAAAGTGGAAAGATTGTATTGTCCTGGCGTGACGACGATGTGTTCGCTTCGGACGCTAATTTTGTTGTTGTGCTGCGTAACATTAGGTATGAGGTACATGCTGTAGAATGCACGCAGAGCCACGGATTTAGGATAGACGATGTCGTCGTGCAGCGTGAGTTTCAAGATTGAAGATTCGCTCGTGAGATGGAACACGCCCATCCTAGTGATGCTGTTTGAGGTTCCACAATGCTTTCTGGAAATCCACGATCGTAGGGTTTATATTTTAGAGAGAAACGCGTGCACGGAGAGGCAGAGATGACCGCAGTTCACGTCTCCGAAATCTTGAATGCGTTCGTCGTTGTAGTATATGGAGGTTTTGTTCGTTTTCAGATAATAGACTAAATTTGTAGGTGGAACACCTCCGAAAGAATCGAAAACGAATGCTTTATCATTGTCGTTTTTGTGGTAACATATCCAATGCGTGCCTGGATTTTCTTGACCGTCCAAGTTGACTACTCCGCATTCTCTTCTTTTGACGGTTGAAGGTAACGAGTTGGACATGAAAACTCCTCTGAAGTGTTTGATTTGTAACGGTCCGATCAGAGATTCAATGTCTCGGTTGGTGAGTGCTTCTGTTTCTTTTTTTTAAACTTTTTCATTACGCCCTTCCCTTTCTTCTCCATGGCCAGGTTGTGACGTTTCTCTTCTTCCAACTCGGCCTTGTTCTTCTTCGAGTCGATGACGGTTTTCGCGATGGCGGCACTTCCGCCGGCCAAACTTCCAACGGCCCCCAATGCTGCCTGGATGGCCGGGATGCTGAATATGAAACCTCCGATTTTTTGCTGTTTCCGCGAACGCTGCAATCTTTTCAATTGAGGTGTGCTGAGCAGCAATTTCATTCCATGTCCTTTCGACAAGCAAGAACGTTTCTTCTCGCGTTGTTTCTTGGTGAGTAACCCATCGAGGGTACCTAGATTTTTTAGATTCGAATATGGTATCTGGTACACGACACCCTTGGGCTTCATGTTGATGCTCTATGTGTTATTTTCACGGTATGTTATTTATATATATATTCTGAGATTTTTTCTTGTGTAGTTTTTTACGGTATGTTATTTATATATTTTCAAGGCCTCGCAGTCGTTACACAAATTCTATTACGTGCTTTGTTTTCTTGCCAAGAAGTTCCTTTGTCCCCTTGTACACGATTCGAGTTTTGTTTTCGATTAAAATAGATAGCTTCTTGTCAGATAACATGTTAGCGTATCGATCTGGCAAAAATAGACTGTATTGTGCGTTGAGCAACAGGCGTACCTTGGGACCATACTGGGTAGAAACGATTGAACCGGAAGTTATCGTGTAAGGTTTGTCGACTTCCTTTTCCTGAATTTTTACATACTCGACTGACAAATTTAGCATTTGTTTTAATGCTTGGAGATCACTTATTTTTTCAGTCGTCATATCAAAAAAAATTTCAGAGTGTTAGAGAGAAATTTAATTGTTTTTTCACGTTGTGTTATTTATATATACCGAAGATTATTTATTTATATATCAAGTTTTTTTGACACGTATATATATTATTACTTTTTTAACAGAGGAAGAAAGTCCGTGCTTCGGAAAACGCGATGATGTGCGTAATGATATCTTCCGTCTCCTGCATAGACTTGTACCAATCTACTGTGTACCGTCTTCTCCCCTGCCTTGCCTCGTGCAATTCATCGAACCTATCGTTTAATTTCTCCCCTGCAGCCAAAAGCAGAATGTTGAGATCACCGCACCTCAGGCCACTGATCTCCCGAAGACGGTCCTTGAGAACTATTTCACACGGAATTCGAAATGCCGGCGTTGTTCTTGCTATGATCACAAGTTTATTAACATCTCCGTTAACTACCTTTTTTGAATATTTTAGATAGTAGTTCGTTCGGCAAATCAGTTATGCAAGCCATGTTGTTTTTTTTACTGTATGTTATTTATATACCCCACCCCAATTTTTGTTTCGTGTTCATGGCGATGGTGGTACCCAGTGCGGCGACCCGTTCACCCAGCGATGCGTCTCTGCTCACGAACCTTTCGAAAGCTGCGTGCTCTAACTTTCTATCTGCTTCGTGACGTGCATCCAGATCCGTCTGCGTGGTGTTGTAGGCGATGTCGTGATCTTTGCATGCGGCGTCCAACGGATTCACACCCTTGTCTCCTCTCTCCAATCTTTTCTCGAGTTTGGTACCCGGTCCACAGTACTGGTAGCCAGGTAGATGCATCTCGAAAGGTAACTTGTTGATGATGTCGTTCACAAGTCCCTTTCCTTCGGCCACGTTCCAAAATTTCGGAGGCAGCGTGTTGATGATTTTGATCAGGTAACCTATGCCCTTGTCGTCGTTCACAATGAAGTTGGAAAGTTTCGTGCTGATCATGTCCACGATGCCAACCTTCTCGTTGTAGAAATTACGGTTGCCTGCATTCTCTTCGCCGGCTATCACCAACAATCGGTCCACGAGCTTCCTAACGTCGTCCACCCAAACGAATTCTTTGGGTAACGTGTTGTAGCGTTTGACGCCGCTGCCCGTTTTGACCTGGTTCCAAATCGGTTTGATGAGATTCCTGTACTTCTCGCCGCTGCTCGATTTCACCCTATTCTGCGAGGCGTCGTTGTTCTGGTACAAGGCATCCGTCATGATCAGAATTTCCTTGTAACTCTGGTAATCTTCGTCGGTGTAATCTTTCGGCTGCTTTTTGGCGACGAGTTCCCACAGTCCCACCGTACCCGGATACCTGTTCCAACTATCCTTGTCGCCTAAATTGACTTTAATGTCGTTGCCTTCGAAGGTCACCTTCGATTTCCCAATCTTCCACACCACACCGCCGCCTTCGCTGGTTTCCATGCTGGGATACAATCCGAACACTTCATCCTTGTCGAATTTCCCCGTACTCAGGTAGTCTCGTGCCAAAGGTCCCAACTCGATTTTATCCGAAGACGACGAGGTGCTACCAATAGCTCGACGTCGTGCCGGTACATCCTTCAGTTCGAACGGCGTCGAAGGAATGCTCGAAATGGGCGTGGGTACAGCGTAACTTTTAGCTGCGAGCGGTACGAGTTCATTAATCAAATTTTTATTTTGTTCTGTGACACTTTTAATTTCTTTACCTAGACCGCTGATGGCATCGATCACAGGTTGATCCTGACGTTTCTTCTCTTCGTAGAATCCGCGATTCTCGGATTTCCAACCTTTGAAGCGTTTCGCGAGGTATTCTCGCAACTTGAGATTTTCGTCTTCGATTTTTCGTTTCGTCATGACGTTTATTTATATACGTTGTTTCTCACAACGTTGCAACGTTTAGAAAGTCGTTGATTTTGTTTCTGTATTTTCCGTCGTTGGGTTTCCTCGTCATGTCGATCGTAGCGAATCCGAAATCGTCACCGTTCCAGCAAGTAGAGCAGCAGCGTTCCGAAAATTGATTGTAGTTCATGTCTCCGCCTACGTAGTCATCGTACGCGTGCTTGAGGTTGGTGTGATCTTGACGAAACAAACATATGAAATTAGCGTTGTCGCGTACTAACTGTTTTGGAATTTTGGAAAATGTTTGAGCTAGGTAAAAACAATCCATTCCTTTGTGACGACCTTGCGTGAAAAAGTTGCGAATTTCATTTTGATTTTCCAGGATGGCGTCGTCGAACACAACGACTGAATTTTCACGACAATCGTCGAGTGGTTTTATTTCCGAGGCGAACGTTGCAATGTCCAGACCATCGTACAGTTTCATCAGTTGCTGGTATTTGGATTGCTCTAAACTTTTCGAGAACACGTACAGGTGCCTGTTCTTCCAATCTAACCAATTCGGTGCGAGGAGAAAATTGTCCACGAGCAGTGTCGTTTTTCCACACCCCGAGGGTCCTACGATCAGACAGCGGATGCTGTCGGGGAGCAATTCACGGTTTTTTTTCTTCGTTTGACTTTCCGAATTAGGTAAACGTTTCACAACATTCCACGTACTCATAGAATCACTTCGTTTGAATCGATCCAACTTGTTTCCGGAAGTCCCAGCCATTTCACCAAAAGTTTGTTGCCTCTCTTGCGCAAAACTTTTTCGATAAGGTACGTGTCGGGGTATTTAGTTTTAGAGAGTTCCTCCTCGTAGAAGCGCCCCAATAAAATTTCACCGCCACTGTCCTTTATTATATACGTGTGACGGTTCCCGGGTAGAACTCGAACCACGGTAAAAAGTTCAGTGCTCCAGTTTCGTGTAAAACCCCTGTCAAACGTTCGCTTCAATTTACTGACTCTCACCTGTTCTCCAATTTTGTATTTAGCTTTTTTTGTCGTGGGCGTGTACTTTGGACAGTAAACGCTAGAAATTAAACGTTGCTCGTCAGACTTGGTAACGTCAGCTGGCTTCATGCCTATCGTTCCGTGCCGTGTGTGATTATAGTCGTTAACAAGTTCCGGAAGAATAGTGACCCACTTGTAGCTTCCCTGAAGCGTGAAGCGTGACCACATGCGCGATTTCAGAGTGCGATTGAATCTTTCCACGATGCTGGCCTTGACGTCACTGAAGGTCGAGTAATGTTGAACGTTGTGTTTCCGAATAAACTTTTGGAATACGGCATTGTAAAATTCCTTCCCTTTGTCCGTGTGCAGAAACAGAGGTCGTCTGCCGCCGCTTTCGCGAAAAATTGTCTTGAATGCTTCCGTGACGCACGTTCCTGTTTTCGCCTTCAAAGGTAGAGCCCATGCGAATTTCGAAAATGAGTCTATGACGGTGAGGAGGTACTTGTTGCCCTTGTTCAATTTATGCACGTTTTTTAACTTGCAGCTACTCATTTCGACGAGGTCGCTTTCCCAGAGGTCGTCGATTCCCTTGGTTACCACAGCCAAACGTTTGTAGTTGCGGCGTGCAGGTTTATGCAATTCTTGGACGATGGCTTGCCTAGACATTTTTATTATTTTTTAGAGATTACGTTTCAAAAGAAGCACCAGCGTGATGGGATTCAAAGAGGGTGGCACTTCGCTCGTGTTTTGAATGATCAGCTTATCGCCGGCACTCACGTCGAAAACAGTAAGATCTTCGTCTTCGTGTATTTCATATATGTTGCGCGTTTCGTTCCAACGTGCCAGAGGAATGTTTCCTGCTTTCTGGACACCACGATTCGATATCAAAGTCATGGTGGGAACGCTAGCTTTTCTGCCGTGAGACCAGTACGAAAATTCGTTTATCTGAATCGTGCCATCGAGGAGAAACTTGTAGTACGGATGATAAGGATGTAGCATGTACAGTTTGTTACCTTCGACGAACGTGGAGATTCTCTGTTGATTGGGTACGCTGTTGATTTCGATGGCTTGCAGAGAATGCAGTTTAGCGAATTTAGTATCGACGCTAACGAGGTTGCTGTGAAGCTGACCCAGTGTGTTTTGTACGGGCAACAAATGTTCGACTATGGTATTTGTTACGGTAGAAAATGACGGTTTGATTTTCACTTCCACGTTCAACTGCTTGTAGCTTTCGTTGAGTTCTTGCAACTTGGCACCGAAAGAGGCCAGCGTCGATTCCTGCGTTGATTCCAGCACTCCAACTTGATCTCTGATGTTGACGACAATGTTCTGAAGGTTCTCGATTTGATTCAATTTCGAGCTCTTCTCGGTAAGATCGTTCACGATGATTCGCATCTCTGTAAACTGCGTGTGAAGGTCGGCGACGCTCTGCGAAGTGGGCAGCGTCGACACCAGCGAAGCAAGTTCGTCTCGAATCTGTTCCACGTTCGCTGTTTCCGTTTCTACTCGTTTCAGCATACGTGATATGTTCCTTTTCAAAGCGTGTAATTCTTTGGAGGTGGGGAGATTGGCCACTTTACTCTCGAGATCGCTCAACGAGCTTTTGATGTCACTCGAATCGGATAGTGCCGTCACCGCCGTTTTCAATTTTTCCAAATCTTCGCTCGAAGGTACGCTCGTCCGTAACGATTCCAAGTCACCCTGTATGTTGTCCAGTACGTGATGAAAATGAGCGAGATTGGATTCGACGTTCAAATTTTCTAAATATTCGATCTTCTGCTGAACCGTGCTTAACGTGTCTTGAATGCTCGTCAACGCTCTCGCTTCAGCGTGAATATTTTTAATTTCTTCGTTGATCAATTCCAAGGACGCCTGAAGCGTAGCGATGGTGGTTTGAATGTGTTCGAAATCTTGATAGGCCTCCAATTGAATTTTTATGTTCGCGACGCTTTTACCGATGACCTGCAGTTCGTCCGACGATGGTAGGTTCGTCATTGTATCTTCCAAAGTCTGCAACTTGGATTTAATTTCTTCCAACGTGCTGGTGAATTCTTCTTGTAATTTGGAAACAACGACGTGCAAGCGTTCTACATCAATATCGTTCACCACGGTTTGAAGTTCGGAGAAATTCTTTTCTATTGCGGAAGTTCGTTCTTCGATTTCGAGTTTCAATTTTTCCAAATCTTCATTTTTCGATTGAAATTGCTGTAATTTGGCCAAATCATTTTGAAGCGAATCCACGCTCAACTGTATATTTTGAACGTTGTCGTAAGAAGGTACGTCGACATAATTTTTTATGAGCGTTTTCAGTTCGGAATCGATTTTTAGAATGGGGTCGAGACATTGCGTTTGGAGCGTAGCGATCTCCGACTCTAAACTTTTGTTTAAGGTCTCCTGCAAAGCAATCAAGTCGGTCCTCAACTTCTTAACTCGAATGTCCAACATGAGAATCTCTTCTGCGTGGTCTACACGCTTCGTGTTGCCGAAAATGTCGTTAGGCATTTTTGGTTAACGGTTATTTATAATAGGATAGGTGATTCGTAATTCTACGAAGAGAGGAATGAGTTTGTCGTAATCTCCGAGGAGTTCCACGTACAGGTAATCTCCTGCGGAAACATCGTACGTAATGTTAGAAAGCATCTTGTCGTGCTTGATTCGAAAAATGTTCTTGCCGCTAGAAATTTTAATATTTTGCCCTTCGATCTCCGGATTCACGGTGATTTGAAGTTTCCCGTCGATCGGAATCTCGTAGAAATATAAATTGTTATTAAAAACATAAAATATCTTGCCCACATCGTCATTTAGTTTCGTCCAGATACTATTGAGATGAATAACCAACAGACCATTGAGTTTAGATAACACGAAAGGTAAGAGGTTATTGGAATTTGGTTGTGTAGTGTCCATGATGCCTTGTTTACGGAAACCAAAAATATTCATTGTCCCTGTTATTTAAATTAAATTTCTACATGAGGTGTCTTTTGTCATTCTTCAAACAAACAGACGGAGGAAAAGAGGGGCCCTCAGGCGATGAAATTCAAAAAGCTCAAGAACATGTAATTATCTGATTACATCACGATGAAGAAGAAGAAAAAAATAAGAGTTGAATTTAATGAGCCTCGGTTTGGAGCGGGCTTAACAGCATAATAACAGCTTGCAACTTTTCATCGCCCGAGGGCCCCTCTTTTCCTCCGTCTGTTTGTTTGAAGAATGGCAAAAAACACAGCGGACTTCATGGCTATGGGGTTACAGTTAACACACGTCACATTTATCGCTTCCATTGTAGTGGCCCCCCCACTCTCTCGTGTGGATTTTACAATCGAGAACACGTAACTTGTTGTCTGTTGCATCCAATGCTACTTTGGTTACGCGCGTCGTGTACAAATCATGCAATTTACTTGTAATGCGATGATCGGCGCAGTAGACCTAGTGGCCGGGTACTGAAACAAGATTTGGGGCTCGTGGGGCTCGCAGTGTTGCCAGCTGCTTATTCGAAAAAATCACCAAGGTTTTTGTTGGTCTAACCTAACCTAAAGCAAGGAGCTGGCAATCTTGCTTGAGAGTTCACAAACCGGAAGTGGGGCTCGGTGGGGCTCGCAGTGTTGCCAACTTCTTACTCGAAAAAATCACCAAGGTTTTTTTTGGTCTAACCTAACCTAAAGCAAGGAGCTGGCAATCTTGCTTGAGAGTTCTGCAACCGGAAGTAGGGCTCGGTGGGGCTCGCAGTGTCGCCAACACCTACTCGAAAAAAAATCACCAAGGTTTTTGTCTTGGTCTAACCTAACCTAAAGCAAGGAGCTGGCAACCTTGCTTGAGGCTTGAGTTACAGTGCATAAAGCAAAGTTGGCAACCTACTGGTATTTTTGCCATAGCCTTTTACAAAAAAATAAGAGAGAGGAGAGAGAGAGGGAAGAGTTAAACAACCGACAGCTGCCAACACCCACCCTAACCTAACCTAACCTAACCTAACCTAACCTAACCTAACCAAACCTAACCTAACCTAACCTAACCTACTCTAACCTAACCCACCCTAACCTAACCTAACCTAACCTAACCTACTCTAACCTAACCTAACCTAACCTACTCTAACCTAACCTAACCTAACCTACTCTAACCTAACCTAACCTAACCTAACCTACTCTAACCTAACCTAACCTAACCTAACCTAACCTAAAGCAAGGTTGCCAACCTACTGGTACTTTTGCCATGGCTTTTTTTACAAAAAAAAGAGAGAGGAGAGAGAGAGGGAAGAGTTAAACAACCGACAGCCTACCTACAGCTTTTTACAAAAAAAAAGAGAGAGGAGAGAAAGAGAGGGAAGAGTTAAGCGTATTATCTGCTTTCATGTCAGATTTTACCAACCTGTGAGCTGTAGTGTTTAGGTGACAAGCGACCTGCTCAAATATGAGTTGGCAGCACTGACTTATAAACCCATTGGGTTCTCTTGGCATGTTTTTTCATGATGTGTTGCTAGGCTATTGAGCATCTTGGCGTATACAATGTATATATTTTGAGAGGGGGGTTATAGCTTTTTTATGCTGTACGAATACTGGAAGCTTGACAGTGACAACCAACAGAGTAGGTAAACCTACATCTAGGAACTGGCAACACTAGTTTCTGACAGTGAATTTGAAATAAAATATTAAACAAAATACATGAGTAAGCACTGTGATTACAAATAGTACCAGTGTTATGCCCCCAACTCCAACTGGGGAAAATAATTGTACAACAATTTGTACCTAATTGTACAACAACTTGTACCTAATTGTACAACATATACACAGACATAAAAGAGAGAGCCTTCCCGCAACTTACTTCATGTACAATTTATATGATTTTACAACTGTGAAAAGAAAGCATATGTGTTCTGTATGCACATATTTATTCTTATTTTTCGAAGTTGAATGAAAGCACGTGTTTTTACGCTCTCGTAATACTGACCTTGCCCCAGTGATTTTAAATTGCTTCCATCCGTTTTTTTTTTCTGTGTTATTTCCGCATGCACGCAACATTTGCTTTCAATAGACAGAAGGAGTGTTAGTTATAATTAATCACATATTTACCTCATGTTAATTTTGATTATTTTGATTGTAGAAATGATAAGATTTAATATATAAAATAAAACATATTTAATTAGATTTACAAACTTTTATGCTCTCCTCTCCAATCAGCTAGTTCCTTATTTCCATAGCGAACCAGGAGGAGAGGTTTAGGGGCTCTGGCCCCTTCCGAAATATTCATGAAAGTGAGAAAGAAATCTGTTTTTTTCATGAATTATTTCAAAGGGTTTTCTATATCCTCTTGAATAGGTATGTTTAAATAGAAAAACTTCTATTCTAAAGTGCCTACAGAGAAATTGGAGGTATGAATTTTTGATAACTGACTTAATTAATTTCTTATAATTTGCCTAAATGATATTCTACATGTGATCTATTCGCTATCTATTTGAAAAGGTACAATTTCTGGTCCTTACACAAAATCCATTCGTAATAATATGTTTCGTTCATTTTGTTTATCTGGATTTGTTATTTTATTAAATGTTCCATAAATAGTTTTCTGAAAATTAGTTTTACGAGGATTATTAGTTTTTCACCAATGACACCAGAAAACAATTAATTTCTTCTTCCCCTCCTCAACTCTACTAGAATATTCAAAGGTGATATATTTTCATTATTCACAATTCACAGACAATATCCATATTAATTAGGAAAGTATGTTGTATGCTAGGTTAGCTAATTGTGTCTTCTACAGCTTCACTGTATAGAGGGAAGATGGAAAAAGAGAGCTCTACGAAAACTGACGCTCTTAACAATATTGTACGTTCGTGAAAATTATATATAAATAAGACTTAAGCGTATTATCTGTTTTCATGTCAGATTTTACCAACCTGTGAGCTGTAGTGTTTAGGTGACAAGCGACCTGCTCAAATATGATACTGTTGACAATATTGTACGCCCGTGAAAATTATATATAAATAAGACTTAAGCGTATTATCTGCTTTCATGTCAGATTTTGCCAACCTGTGAGCTGTAGTGTTTAGGTTACAAACGACCTGCTCAAATATAATACTGTTGACAATATTGTACGCCCCGTGAAAATTATATATAAATAAGGCATAAGCGTATTATCTGCTTTCATGTCAGATTTTCCCAACCTGTGAGCTGTAGTGTTTAGGTGACAAGCGACCTGCTCAAATATAATACTGTTGACAATATTGTACGCCCCGTGAAAATTATATATAAATAAGACTTAAGCGTATTATCTGCTTTCATGTCAGATTTTACCAACCTGTGAGCTGTAGTGTTTAGGTGACAAGCGATCTGCTCAAATATAATACTGTTGACAATATTGTACGCCCGTGAAAATTATATATATATAAGACTTAAGCGTATTATCTGCTTTCATGTCAGATTTTCCCAACCTGTGAGCTGTAGTGTTTAGGTGACAAGCGACCTGCTCAAATATAATACTGTTGACAATATTGTACGCCCCGTGAAAATTATATATAAATAAGGCATAAGCGTATTATCTGCTTTCATGTCAGATTTTACCAACCTGTGAGCTGTAGTGTTTAGGTGACAAGCGACCTGTTCAAATATGATACTGTTGACAATATTGTTCGTATATTGTATTGTATAGGAGACTAGAAGCATATAATTTGGCGAAAAAAAAACCAAGTAAGGTCATAGAGAATAGTTAAAAAAAAAGTGAACAATTATATTTTGCATTGCACAGCATTGGATATTAAATAACATACCCCCAAAAAATCTCTGCATTATGCGTTCTGTAAAAAATTGCCCTACGTGCCAAACTGCTGTTTTCAAAGGCACTGTCGTACTTGTGTGCCGGGAAAGCGAATATGTGCGACCAAACTGTGCTCTAAGTGTGGAAAAAATATTTCTATTGCCAACTTCAAGTTGTTTTTTTTTGACACGTATATATATTATTATTTTTTTAACAGAGGAAGAAAGTCCGTGCTTCGGAAATCGCGATGATGTGCGTAATGATATCTTTCGTCTCCTGCATAGACTTGTACCAATCTACTGTGTACCATCTTCTTCCCTGCCTTGCCTCGTCCAGTTCGTCCAACCTCTCGTTCAATTTTTCCCCTGCAGCCGAAAGCAGAATGTTGAGATCACCGCACCTCAGGCCGCCGATCTCCCGAAGATGGTTCTTGAGAACCATTTCACAAGGGATGCGAAATTCCGGCGTCGTTCTTGCTATGATTACAAGTTTCCCTACATCCTCACAATCTCTGTTTACTATTTTTTTGAATATTTTACATAGTAGCTCGGGTGGCAAATCAGTTATACGAGACATGTTGTTATTATTATTATTTTTTACTCTATGTTATTTATATACCCCACCCCAATTTTTGTTTCGTGTTCATGGCGATGGTGGTAGAGTGCCACACACGTAAATTTGCCGTTGCGTAGAAACGAATTTTCGTTTCGTCTCCTTCTCTCTTAGCATCATGTGTTCTACCCTGCTCGATAACCTTTGCTATTGTTGCCACATTGTCATTCCATTCCTGGACACACTCGCGCAAACATCATTGAAAACAATTGAATAGCGCTCCAGCTCGCGGTTCCCACCGTTCGGTAGGGACGCTAATGTGGCAATATAGCACGGCGTAGTGCTTGCTTTTTTTTATGCAGTGCATGTTCATTGGCTAGCTAGTAACTAGTGTTGCCAACTGTAATAATGAAGCACTATTTCTGTCATGGAAGGGGAAAAACTAAGTATTTGACTGGTTTGACGTTGTGTGCGTGTATTGCGTGTGTGTATGTAAAAGTGTGTGTTTGCTAATGAACGTTAAATTCCATAATGCCTCCAGTTCTGTCGAAGTTGAAATCAAAAACCTTGCATAGCCAAGCTCGGGAAATTCTAAGCAACGTGCACGAGTTCATGAAGGAGGAAGCCAGTCATGGTGTTAGCATCCCAATAAAGCATTTTGGCAAGAGAGCAGCGAACAGCAGCAACAAATTGTTCATATTTCATAATTTTGGAATTATTCAAAATAAATAAATTATGTAGCTCCAACATCATTTCAACTCTGGCTCCGGCACGTGTTCTTGTAGAAATTGCATAGAGGAGGCTGTCATTTTTGCTGCTTAATGCGATACATATTGTTTTCTGTGTTAAAATTGCCATGCTTTGATGAGTGATAAGCCTATTGAAAACTGTGATCGAGCGAGATATTCTTTTGCGCTGAATAGTATTGAAATAGCATAAGAAGTCTCATTATTTATTTTATATTTTGATGTTTTAGTTAGGAATATATTGATTTTCAATTTTCCGTTGCTGCGTAATGACCGGGGGGGGGTTGAAATAGAGCGGCATCTGCCGCCACCTCCCAGGAGGCAAAATGACTAGCGCCGGCCCTGGTTCATAACAAAAGAAAAAGCCGCGCAGCTTATCGTCTAGTGGCAGTATATGTACTTGTTATTGTTGTGGAAGCCGGCATCCTTTGTAAATGTACAACAAAGGCAACCGACTGTCGCCGATCTCAGAGAGGAAATAATAATAATACTGCTTCAGGAGGAGTGTTATGGTTCAATTGTAGCGGTTTAACACGTTGGCATGTTATTATCTGCCGTTGCAGTTCCATACCAGTGTATACGGGTTTTGGAAGTGAAAAGTTAAAACGCCACCAGTGCATTAATGCAATGAAAAACAATATATATATTTTTTTTTTATTTTGTTTGAAATCACTCAAATAAGGAATCGTATGAAGAAGTCTTCTTTGCAGCATTTTTGGTAATTTTACTTATGTGTTAGTTCATATTTTGCGAATTTTTAGTCCATATGTATGTAGCTACATACAAAGTCACTTGTTAGTACAT